>NW_019154089.1:30735281-31130324 GCF_002288905.1 Enhydra lutris kenyoni
GGGGATCGAGCCCTGCATCGGGCTCTCTGCTCAGCGGGGAGCCTGCTTCTCCCTCTCTCTCTGCCTGCCTCTCTGCCTACTTGTGATCTCTGTCTGTCAAATATATAAATAAAATCTTAAAAAAAAAAAGTGAATAGATTAATCTTTTAAAAAATGGAAAAATAAGGGCACCTGGGTGGCTCAGTGGGTTAAAGCCTCTGCTTTCGGCTCAGGTCATGATCCCAGGGTTCTGGAATCGAGCCCCGCATTGGGCTCTCTGCTCAGCAGGGAGCCTGCTTCTCCCTCTGTCTCTGCCTGCCTCTCTGCCTGTTTGTGATCTCTGTCTGTCAAATAAATAAATAAAATCTTTAAAAAAAAATGGAAAAATAAAAAAAGAAAAGAAAACCATCCAGGTCCAAGGTGGAGTCACTTGCCCACAGGATAGCAATCTAAGACTTGATTGGAGTTTCAACTTTTCCAGGAGTGGAATTTTGTTATTATTTTTTTAACCTTTAATTTTTTTGAAAAAAAAAATTTTTTTTTTGAGTTTGTGATCTGAATTTTTTGTAAAGATTTTTGTTTATATTTTTGACAGAGACCAAGAGAACACAAGCAGGGGGAATAGCAGAGGGAGAGGGAGAGTCAGGTTCCTGGCTGAGCAGGGAGTCCAGTGTGGGGCTCCATCCCAGGACCCGAGATCATGAGTTGAGCCAAAGGCACCCAGGTGCCCCAAAGAGTGGAATTTTATTTATTTATTTATTTATTTATTTCACTTTTGTATGTTCAGTTAGCCAACATATAGTAGTACATCATTAGTTTTTGATGTAGTGTTCAACGACTCATTAGTTGTGTATAACACCCAGTGCTCATCACAACATGTGCCCTCCTTAATGCCCATCACCCAGTTACCCCATCCCCCCGCCCCCCCACGCTCCTTCCTTCTGTAAACCTCAGTTTGTTTCCTGGAGTCCAGAGTCTCTCATGGTTTGTCAACGAGTGAAATTTTAAACCAATCAATCTGGAATTTTGTGGTCAGCACAAAATGAGGTAATCTATGGCATGGGCCATTGCCCCTCACTCCCAAAGGAAGATGAGGTTATCTTCATAATAAAGCCCCTGCTCTTCCCCTTAAGGGAATAGATCTTGTGTGAGACAAAATTTCTTTTGCTAATAACTTCTTTGCTCCACCCTGCTTTCTATAAAAACTTCCCATTTGGTACACATCCTTAGAGCTCACCTTTACCTACAAGATGGGATTCTGCCCCATTCATGAATAGATTAATAAAGCCAATTAGATCTTTCAAATTTACTGGGTTAAATTTTTATTACTTAGCAGAACCTTTAGGTTAAAAGGTAATTGAAAGACATATCAGCCAGTCACAAAGGCTTATTGAATCCTGAAACAAATGGTATCCAAATAATCACTTGACTTTGATTATTTTTTTTTCCCCCTTAGAGAGGGATGGTAGGGGGAGGCGCAGAGGGAGAGACAATCTCAGGCAGTTCCAAGCTGAGCACAGAGTGATCTCATGACTCGGACATCATGATCTGAGCCAAAATCAAGAGTCAGACACTTAGCTGACTGAGCCACCCAGGAACCCCTGATTTTCATGATTTTTAAATAGTTACTAATTTAATTTTAAATGAAATAATGTTTTCAGTGTTTATGGGGGGGAAATGAAGAGCCCTATTTCAGAGACGCATGTTGAAATAATGTTTAGTTCTAATGGGTAGATACTCATTGAAGGTGGATGAGTACAGTTCTACTTTTGTATATACTTGGAACCCATAATTTTGTAAAAAATGAAATTCAAATAATCTTAAAGAGGTAAAGTTGAAAACTTTTATCAGAATAACAACCTAATTTTTTATGTCCAATATGCTCTTGTAAGATTCCCAGGAATTTATAAGTTTGTGACTTATGAAAATTACCTCTGAAAAAATACATTTTTATATTTGTTAATCTGTTACCTGGAAATATAATTAGACATGTTTCAATTTCTAAATGAAATTAAATATGAATATATAGCGAAGAAATGGAAACTGAGAACGTTATTGATTCCCAGTCATGTTCACAAATATTTCCAGATTAAAAATTAATGTAATTTTATTTTTGACAGTGGGATTAGAGCAGCTATAATTAAAAATGATCTGTTTATCTGTATTTTCTAACTTGCATGAAAGGCATATGGATGCGCTGTTTAATTCTAGGCGTTAAAAAACAAGAAAAATAAGGAGTGAAGCTTACCAACTGCTAATTTTACTGATATAAAATACTAACACATACGCCCTCATCTCCAATCCCGCAGGCAACAAAACCGCCCAAATCGAGGTAGAAATGCACAGGCGCAATAGCAAGCTATTAGTTGGAGGCGGGCCTAGAGCCTCGGCTAAAAGACAGCTCTTTAAGCCAATCAAAAGACAGCGTCAGGGGCTTCTTCCTGTAGGAGGCGGCCGGAAGTCGGATTTCGGTTGCGGAGGCGAAGGCGGCTCCAGTGTAAACCCTGAGCTGAGGTGAGTGGGCGGCGACGACTTTGGGCTTCGTTCCGCGTGCCTCTCTCCTCCCGCACCCCGCGCCTTCCTGAGGGCGGGCTGGGAATGGGGTAGGTCTGGCGTGGGGCGTATGCTCTCTGACTTTCCTCTCCCGCGTCCCTCCGAGGTTGCCGCCTCGCTGCTGCTCGTGGGGAGCCGGGTGGAAGGTGTCTTCGACGCGGCAAGCTCGGGGCTTTCTCTGTGTGCGGAGGCCGAGCCAGACCGCAGGTTGGGAGACCCGAGTTCTAGTCCTGCGCGCCGCTGGTTTGCTAAGCTGTGCGGAGTTGGCTAGTCCTTTAGCCTCCGGCCTTTTGTCAACTGACAGTGACCATCCCCGCCCTCCCTCCTCAGGCAGCGATCCTGAAATCGGCTGAGTTAGTGGGGTGGAGGAGGCCGGCCGACCCCAAGCCTCCTGGTCACTTCATTTGGAGAGTTTTTAAAAGCCGCTTTCCAGCGACCGCATTCACCGTAAATGAAACCAATCACCTGTCTGGGGGCGGGACCCTGGAACACCGTCCTTTTTTGGTTAAGCGTCTAGCTTAAAACATGCGCTATGGAAGGTGAGCCTTGAGTCGGATAACCCACTGTAACGCTTGGCGCTGGCTTTACAAAAGACCTTGCCTCTGAAAAGTTCATTCGAGAGAAGCGATGCAGATACACCCATAACTTCTGTGGTATGTCAAGTTCCTGTACTTCGCTGACTTAAAGCTTGTACTGAGTAACGAAAAGGAGAGGGATAAGAATTCTTGCTGTGCTTTTTACTAGACTTTTTTTTTTCTTTTTAAGATTTTATTTAGTTATTTGACAGAGATCACAAGCAGGTAGAGAGGCAGTCAGAGAGAGAGGGAGGGAAGCAGGCTCCCCGCTGAGCAGAGAGCCCAATGCCGGGCTCGATCCCAGGACCCTGAGATCATGACCTGAGCCGAAGGCAGAGGCCTTAACCCACCGAGCCACCCAGGTGCCCCTGTACTAGCCTTTTGATCTGGTGCCAAACGCTTCCCCTCATTGAGACTGGGGAGCTTCCTCTGTAAATGAAGTTGACAGTAGTACTTAATTTATAGACTTTGTAGGAAGACAGGATTTAAAACGTACCTGCGACGGAGTTGGCCCTTGGAAAATGGCAGCTTGAAGAGAGGAATGCCCCTGGTGTTGGGAAGCAGGAAACAGGACCCCTCAACTGAAAGATGCCTTAGTGAGGTGAAACTTGGGCTGTCTAAAATTGCATTTGAAATACCAGATCAGTGCTAATTCTATGATTTTGGTAGTAAGGGAACGTTCTTATTTGAGGGAGACCACTAAGGCAAGTGAGGGAAAATGTTAACATTTTGAGATCTGGGTGAAGAATATGGAATGTTCTTTATACTTTTCATTCAACTTTCTGTAACTCTGAATTTATGTTAGAAAGTTGATTATCACTGTTTGCTGCTACCCTGTGTTGTAAACAGGACACAGTGTTTTTAACCCTGCCCCCATGAAGTTTTACCAATTTTTTTCCTTAAGGGCTGCATTGTGTCATATAGAAATATTTTACGCAGTCATATTGATGAAGTCACGGATTATTTCCGACTTCTTCTCTTTTCAAACATCGCTGCATTAAACACCCCTAATGCACATTTTTATGTACTTCTGATGTAGGAAAGAGGTTAGGATCTGAAGCTGTGGCTGCTGCTGCCTGCTGACCCAGGATTACGTGAAGCAAGTGGGTTTATACCTTGGGATTGGGAGAAATAAAGGGAAGTTCCAGAAGGACTTTCATATGTTAAAGACGCACTGGACGCTGCTGGAGGAGTGTTATAATCTGCCTATCTCAAGTATTTGCGGATGGGCTGCAGGTTATAAGATTTAATTTTATCTGCATTCCTCCTTTGTTCCCCACATCACTTCCTCTCATTTTCTTCTTCGGGAATGTCATCCCAGTTTTAGAATCAGGCTCTTAGCTGTTCTGGCCCTGTAGGGAAACCAGTTGGGGTGCAAAGACCCCACTCACCTCAGTTCTCACAGAAGCCATCATTGCAACCACCCCACAACACTCTTGGGTACTGGGCAGGTAAAACCCAAGACATTATGGGAGAATTCTCACACACAACTGACAGGAAAGGAAACAAATATATATTTGGAATTTAATTTGGCAGTATCAAAAGTTTAAATGCTGATATTTTTGAGCCAGCAATTCTACTTCTAGAAATTTTCCTATAAAAAATATTGGTATGAGCGATGTGGGAAACAAAGAAAAAAAATCATTACACTTCCTTGCTACCTACAGCCTGCTGACTAGGCCCTTGAAACAGGCAGAGTGACATTCCTCTAGGAACTCAGCTGCCTTAATATTAATACTTTGCTAAGGGCAGCTGGTAATCTTAGCCCAACCCCTAGGATCCTGTGAGTCTACTTTAACATATAAAAATTCTGTTGGAAACCTCCTTTGTCTCTATCCCCCAGATACATGTTAGCAGTCATCCCCCAAGTATATGACCCACTGATGTACATCTGAAGGATCTCTTGACTGAGTTTTTACTAACCAGTAATAAATGACCTTTCCTAATAATAGCTAGCCTCCTCAGGGTCCTAGAAACCTTGTTTCCTGGGAGGCTTACCCTATCCCTAACTCTCTCCCAACTTGAAAGTATTTGATGGACCACTCCTCAGGACTCCAGTCCAGCTCTTTCTGTCCATGGGTTCTGTCCCCCACCTTTTTGCACCAAAGATGTCTCAAGAATTCTTTCTTGGCCATCGATCGGCTCTGGACATCATCAAACCTGACCAAAAACATTCCAAAAGAACCACAACAAAAGGATAGTGTGACCTCTGCTGGAATCCAGTGCCTGTCACATGGAAGGTGTTCTAATATTTGTTGAATGATGGAATATTTGAAATCTTGATAGTCTTAGATGAAAAGCATCGTTTTTAGAAATTTGCTTTTAGAAATGTATTGGTCTGAATATTTTCCTGGCTTTATTCAGCATATGCATTTTCCTTGTCCTCTTTTGTTTGTTTTTCTAGGTTTTAAAAAATAGAGGTAAAAAACAAAAACAAAACTCATCCACGGGGTCTTTATTGAGGATCTTCTAGGTGTTGAGATGCTAGAGGTGGAGTTGTGTACAAGACAGGCAGTTCCTGAAGTCCTAGTGCTTTCCTTCCGGTGGGGATGGAGTCAGAAAATGTTTTTAAAAAATCAAAATAAAATTTCTAGTATTCACTCTTGGTTAGCTTGCAAGCATTTTCCTTTCCCAGAAGAATGGGATTGTGTTTTAATTTTGCTTGTGATAACATTTTCCTATATGTAATTTTTAGACTTATTTTTGGTAATTAGATCTGTTTGTCTTTTGTATTAGCCTCAAAACTTGGTAGTTATTTTTTGTATGTTTTCCTTGATAGGTTGTAAGCAACACTAGGATGGTGGGAGTGTTTTTTGTTTATCCTTGAAAGATAGTATAGTGTAGTGTTTGAGATCTTTAGGCCCTAGATCCTTTACTCCTTAATCTGTGACTTTATGCAAGTGGTTCAACCTTTCTGAGCCTCAATTGTCTCATCTCCAAAGTGGAAAGAGCAGTTTTTCTCACAGCCCTGAGAAAAGTAAACTGTCTGGCACACAGTATGTACACAGATATTATCTGTTGTCAAAGTCATCATCCCTGGATACTCATTGTCCTGTATTAGAAGACAAATAATAAACAGTCAAAAGAGGGAATACACATTAAGTATGTTTGTACCTGTTTCCAAATTCCACTGATTTGGATCCCTCCTGAAATGAATGAAGTTGCTCAACAAATATTTATGAAGCTTCTTTGTGCAAGGTTGTAGACATAGAACTATGATAAGAGTTCTTCCCCCATGGAACTTACAGTCTGGTCAGGGAGAGAAATCAAATACTGCTGCAGAGGATAAAAGAAGAAAAGTAGGATCTGTTTTTGATTACTATTCCACTAAGTTATTTCTTTAGAGGTGACATTTTAAGCTACTGCCTGAAGCAGAGAAAAAAGCATATGGAAAGACGCCAGGCCAGAAGAAGTTGGTATAGTTATAAAATAGTGTAGAAATACTACATTAAAGACAGTACTGCTAGGATATAATGAAAGAGAAGGAATGAGGGTTGGAAACAATTATGCTGACTATTATGTGGAGGAACAGTAATGGAAGCAAAAAGATCCCTGGGGAAACGATTATATTCCTGGAGAAGAAATGGTGGCTTGGTCAGAATTGATGAACTTGAGATAGTGAAGGTGTGGAATCAACAGGACTTGATAGATTCGTGATGGTAGGGAGGAGAGGAGGTAATGCTTTTCGGGGGGAGGCGCAGTCTGAAGGCTTTATGAGCCATCCAGAAGGAGTTCAGGCAGTCTGGATTGGAGGTAGAAACAGGGTTTCTCCACTTTGGCACAATATTTTGTTGACATTTAGGGCTGGATAATTCTTTGTTGGGAGCTGTCATAGGCATTGTTAGTGCTTAGCAGCAACCCTAGCCTCTATCCATTAGATGCCAGTAGCACTCCATCGCCCAGTTGTGACAAGTAAAAATATCTCCAGACCTTGCCATTTATCTCCTGGTGGTCAAAATTGCTGTTTGTTGAGAACGCTGGTAGAAGTGGTGTTTTATAAAAGCCATGGAATTGACTGATACCACCCAAGGGAAAATAAAAAGCAGAGCTCTGAAATTATTGGCTCACAGACCACAAAGATTGTTGTAGATAAGTTCTTTTTGAACCTACAGAACTTGACGATTTCTGGAATTAATTACCAGTATTTAAAAACTGAGAGATTCTGGGACGCCTGAGTGGCTCAGTTGGTTAAGTGGCTGCCTTCGGCTCGGGTCGTGATCCCAGCGTCCTGGGATCGAGTCCCACATCGGGCTCCTTGCTCAGCAGGAAGCCTCCTTCTCCCTCTGCCTCTGCCTGCCACTCTGTCTGCCTGTGCTCACTCTCTCTGACCAAAAAAAAAAAAAAAAAAAAAAAGTAAAAACTGAGAGATTCTGCATAAAATATGGGTTTTTGCTGCCTTTTAAGAAATCAAGAAACTGAGGAACAATGAGTCTTCTTTCTCACATGAATGCTAATGGCTGGAGGCTTTGAGATTTGGCTTGCATGTGCTTAATTCATATGAATCCCTGCCCCAGAGTGCTTCAGTGTTTTCCCCTTGGCACTTGAGCTTGTGATTCACTAATTTAGAGTGAGGAGAGGGCCTCAGAGCAACCCTCTGAGACAGGTCAGCATTAAAATTTAGGTAGAGGAGTGGTGGTAGAGAAGATTGAAAGGGAGTGGCCAGTGAAGTAGGAAGAGAACCTAAGTGGAGGCTCACAGAAGCCAAGGCAGAAGGGAAGTGTGTTGATAAAGAAATGACATAACTGGTGAGGGATATGGGATCCAGATTTTATTTATAGATAAAAATACACTACTTAAATTTTTTTGTGTGTCAATGAAAGTCTTAAGCAGAGAAGGAGAAGTTGTTGGATGTTTAGCGATACAATGCTAATTAGAAAAAGATGGCAGCCTTTCCATGTTGTTTTAGAAACTTAAATCATTTTGTCTTGGGCCCCAAACTTGCCAGGGGGGAAAAAAAGGAAAATACTATCTGTAGTCACCCAAGGTGACAGGTTTGTGTTGTAGCTGTACTCTAAATCTTTGTTTTATTTCCACAGGTTCTTGGTCTTCCGCTATGGGTGAGCCGCAACAAGTGAGTGCTCTTCCACCACCTCCAATGCAGTACATCAAGGAATATACAGATGAAAATATTCAGGAAGGCCTAGCTCCCAAGCCTCCACCTCCAATAAAAGACAGTTATATGATGTTTGGCAATCAGTTCCAATGTGATGATCTTATCATCCGCCCTTTAGAAAGCCAGGGCATCGAACGGCTTCATCCTATGCAGTTTGATCACAAGAAGGAACTGAGAAAACTCAATATGTCTATTCTTATTAATTTCTTAGATCTCTTAGATATCTTGATAAGGAGCCCTGGGAGTATAAAACGAGAAGAGAAACTGGAAGATCTTAAGCTGCTTTTTGTACATGTGCATCATCTCATAAATGAATACCGACCCCACCAAGCAAGAGAGACATTGAGAGTCATGATGGAGGTGCAGAAACGTCAACGCCTTGAAACAGCTGAGCGGTTTCAGAAGCATCTGGAGCGAGTCATTGAGATGATTCAGAATTGCCTGGCTTCTTTGCCTGATGATTTGCCTCATTCAGAAGCAGGGATGAGAGTAAAAACTGAACCAATGGATGCTGATGATAGCAACAATTGTACTGGACGGAATGAACAGCAAAGAGAAAATTCAGGTCATAGGAGAGACCAGATTATAGAGAAAGATGCTGCCCTGTGTGTCCTAATTGATGAAATGAATGAAAGACCATGAAGGATATTTCTTTTTCTTTTTTTTGCTTTTCTCCTTTTCTTTTCAGTAAATGTCATATATTCATTATTTTGCTTTTGGAGAGTCTTAAAGAGATATAACTCGAAGTCATGTGAACAGCTTGACTCCTGCTTCATCATTTAGGAGGCGTTACCGTCTGTAAGTGGCAAGCATAGGCAAATGATTCTGTATGTATACATTAAGAGTAATCACCTTAAAAAGGAAAGTTCTGCAATTGTGTGGAACATTCCTGGATTTGGAGTTGCAGAAAACATTGAAGATCTCAGTAATAGCAAGCTTTCATCTTTGAAAACTAAATTTGTCATTTGCTTTAAGAATGATAGATAAATAAAGGATATCAAGCTGTATAAATGTGAAATTATAAAATCTTCAGATTTACTTTACTTAAAAACTTACTTGATCTCTAAAAATGTAGTATAACATGTTAAAAGAGAGGAACCCCATAGAGTTATAAAACAGCAATTTTATTTTTCCTCTTGACTGCTTCTGTAAATACACTATCTCAGCTTCTTGTTCCTACCCCGGATAGGTCTACTAACTTTTTTCCAGTCACTCAGATAATAAATCTTTTGATTACTTTTTGTTACTTTCATTTTAGTAAAATGTCTATGTAATTAGCTATACATTTCCTTCGAAGCTATACTTGGACTCGCTAAGGCTGGAAGCCTGCAATGGAAAGGGAACTGGTAACAGACCGTTGGATTGTGTACTGGAGATGCTTGTTCCCCTGAGATGCAGCTGCCAGGGTCTACGTTTTTTCACTCCTCTTGGGTCTGCATTCAGCCATGGAACTAAGTTCTTAGCAATGAAATATGGGTGCATCACTGATATAGTATCTTTTCCAGATACCTACTTTTAATTCTTACCCAGTTCTTGGTATACCACCCTTCAGGGATTTGCTCTATTGAGGTTTCTAGTCTTAGAGCTGGCAAAGTTCAGTTTAATGTGGCCACAGGCCTATTCTGTATGTGAAACATTCCTGCATCCTTTTCTTAAATCTCAGGAGTGTAGACTGTTGCCAAGTAGATGCCTCTCTATTGGGCAGCTAGTTGGCCAATTTTTTATTTTCCTTTATATGTTTAATACAGATTTTGGGACACTAGGGACACAGTCCAGGCTCTCGAGATTAAATTGAAGGGGGAGAGGAGCCCCCATATGCTTGTGGGGGAGCAACTGGATGTTGCATAACACTTGAACAACTCTCCAAAGAAGTCTCTTTCCTATGGCCTTAACCATTTTATAACTTTGAGGGTGTTGGGCTAGGAGGTACTAAACCAGTTTTTGGCTGCTTTGCAATTCTGGAAAAAACAGGTAACGTTATAAGAGTCACAATATAGTTTGTATAAGAGTGTGTATATGTAGGGAGGATTAGGGGTCAAAATTCCACGAGGAATCTTAAATTCTGACTTTTGGAGGATATAATCTTGGAGGTCCTGGGTGGCACTTGCCCAAAACTAAGTGAGAGTTCTAATGTGAACTGTAATTAGAATGAGATTTGGGAACACTAGTGGTCTGATAGTTGTTACAAGTTTAAAAGTTAGTTTTTTGATCTTGTGAGGGTCAAATACATCTCTGCCTACTTAGTTACAGTGAATATTCCTGATAGGCTGATTCCTCAAAGTGAAATCTCTGGAATAGCCTGGCACCTCTTGAAATTACTGATTCCCAGACTACAGAGATTTTGATTTCATTGTTATGGAGTGGGGCTGTGGCACTGGTTTTAAGAAATCTCTAGATGGCCTGACTGTGCAGTGTGTTAAAGAAATATTAGTACAGGGGCGCCTGGGTGGCTCAGTGGGTTAAAGCCTCTGCCTTCGGCTTGGGTCATGATCCCAGTGTCCTGGGATCGAGCCCCAAATCGGGCTCTCTGCTCAGCGGGGAGCCTGCTTCCTTCTCTCTCTGACTGCCTCTCGGCCTACTTGTGATCTCTGTCTGTCAAATAAATGAATAAAAATCTTAAAAAAAAATATTAGTACACTCTACTCAACCTAGTTGAAGGAAAAAGACCAATTTTTTTAAAAAAAATAACCATGTTGCATGATTGAAGGATAAATTGAACAAACTATGAAGAGAACTGGGAGGATTTCCAGGGCAAGTGAGATTCAAACTCAATTCAGATCTCTTCACTGTTTCTCCTGTTTTATTTCTGTTAGCTCCATTCTCTTTACAAACCAGCCTTTTTGTGAATGGATGGAGAACATGGCTGCTAGCAGTTCTCATGTTAAGTCTTTGTGCACCACTGTCGGAAAAGAGGAAGACTAATTATTAACCAGGCCAGAGGGGGAATTAGGGGTGGTATTTCAGATTCCAGCTGGGCCTATCAGTTGGGGCCTGAATCCTGTAAGAATTTGGCAGTCCCCCAAATGTCCATGTATGGGAGAAGGTAGTTAATTTCTCAGGAAAGGAGGTGCTGAGTTGGTCATGTAGATATCCACTAGAAATTGAGCACATACAAATTTTTGATAAAAATAAGCAGATTGTGCATATTTATATTCCCAAACTCCCCACCATCACTATTCACTTATTAATTGTATTCATTTAGTGAAAAGTGCGGTCTTCCACCTGACACTGGTCTAGTTACCAGGGAAATGGAGAGTGTGGAGGAAAATGGAAGAAAGATAAACAAGAAAACAAATGAATTGGTTTTTGAAGGTCTAAGTTTGTGTTTTAACTATCCAGCCATTACAACACTCAGAAGAATCTTGCTTCTGATTTTACTACTATTGCCTGCTCAAAATTCCTTGTCCATATTATCTTTTTTCAAGTTATGTTTACATGTACACATTTGTTAAGGGCTTTAGAAGGGAGCCTCATCTGTGCTAGGCTGTATTTCAAAGAAAAGTCTTGTGCTAGGTTCTGAGGCCACTGGAGATAGCAAGTACAAGTGTCTTGTGAGGAAATAAAAGCTTGAGTTGGGTGAGAAAGGCTATTAATGGCTGCAACATAGGGAAGAGTTTGGAGCTAGAGAAGCAGATGGAGGGCAGATTATAAGCATTAGAAGGTCAAGGGAAGAAGTTTGCTTTATTCTAAGTAAGATGGGAAATCAATGGCAAATACACAGAGAGCTTTGCTAGCGCTGTTGTAATTACTTTATATACATAAATTTGTTTTTTCCTCAGAGCTTCTTAATGAAATCAGTATGACTTTTTACATCTATATGACACATAAGGAAGCAGAGGTTCAGAGATGTTATGTAATTTAGCCAAGGTCACCAAGCTAGTGAGAGGCAGAGCTGGGATTGAAACCTAGTTTCAAAGCCTAAGCACTCAACTTCTATACTTGAGCACATTTGTACTTCATCATATAATTAATAAGTCATAATGGAGACTAGACTGGGATCCCATATTTTGACCCTAAAGTCCATACTCAAGACACTACACAATATGGCTAGGGGAGGAACAGATTTGTAGACGAAAATGATGAGCTTCCTTTGAACATGTTAGGGCATTTATGTCAGACTTCTGCAGGTATCTTAAGGAGATACCTGCAGTTCCTCAAAAACTGCTCTTGGTAGGTGTTCTTCCACGTTATGAAACAGGATCAGTTTTGTGGCTTTCCCAGGTATATCCAAATTAGAATCTAGGTGAGGAGTTGGCAAATTTTTCTGTAAAGAGCAGGTTAGTAAATATTTTAGGCGTTGAGGACCATATTAAGGTCTCAGTCTCAAGTACTGAACTATATACTATGGTACAAATGCAGCCAAAGAATGTCTAAGCAAATGAGTGTGGCAGTGTGGCTATGTTCCAACACTACTTTATAGACACGGAAACTTGATTTAAATATTTTCATGTTGTGAAATATTCTTTTGATTTTTCCCAACCACTTAAATAGTCGCTTGTGGACTGTACAAAAACAGGCAGCTCATAGGCTCATAGGCTGTGATCTAGGTGGTTGGATTCAAAACCCTGGAGTGTGCTCACAAAACCAGTAATAACCACAGAAATAAAAATTATAGGATTGTTGTAAGGCCTAAAAGAGGTTATGGCTATAAGGCACTTACTCAAATTCTGGTATTTAGTATAAGCTATCAAAGGTCAATTGTATCTTTCCTGATAAGTCCTTTGTCTTCATTTGGCATTTAGACTCAAGAGATTTAGGAACGGTTTTCATATTGCAGTGTGATGACTCTAACAGTAAGTGGCACTGTTATCTCAAGTTTAGAAGCTGCAGGCATGAAGTAGGCTGGAGAAACTTAGGTGCTGCTTATGATACTGGCTTGTTTTATTCAACAAGTGAAACTTGTTGCCTGTGCCTCTGGCCTACAAACTCTTTTCTCATGGAGAGAACAGGGTATGACTTTTTCAAAATACTTAATATTATGTTGTGGATACAAGTCTTTTGATCAGAGCCTTTCTCTCCGGGACAAGACCTGGGGAAGGCCTCGAACTCTTGGTTAGTACTGAGTGAATGATGGTAGATTCTTCTCTCATTTGCTTAACACACAAGAGAAGGTTTGTTGAAGCTGCTGGTTCCCTGCCCCCACTCTGATTTGGAGTAAGGGAAGATATTCAAAGGATGGGAGTCAGATGGTGTGGTATGGCTGGGCTGACCAGGAATGCATTGTATCAACTACAAGGAAAGATGTCTTTTGGGTCTTTACTGATTTTTCCCATTCATTCATTTGTTCGTTCATTCATTCATGCATTCAACAAACATGAAGATCTGCTATGAATACCAACCAACCGTTAGCCATTCAAAATGAAAATACTGACATGGAAAGATATTCTAGATATGATCAAAGCAAGTTTGTAGGCTGGGTTCTTATTTGTGTCTATGTATATTCAAACTAGAAAAAAAAATGATGTCATGGATGAAGAAATTGAGACCAAGAATGTAACTTGCTATACACCAAGGACACTTCAGCTAGCAAATGGCAGAATTAAAACTCAGGTTTATAAGAAAAGAAAGAAGAAGAGAGAAAGAGCAAGGCATGGTAGAATTGGGGCTTCACTGTTTATTGGCTGTTTAGCCAATTGAAACTCAATTTCTTTAACTATGGTAATTCTCATACCCATTTCAAAGGGTAGGTACTGTTGATTTTGAGAATGGAAGAGAAGACGCATTCTAACTCTTTCTGAAAGTCATTTGTCCCCACGCAAAATACTCAGGTCTCAGGCTTGCTAATCATCTGTGCAGAAATACTTGATCTGGAAGGGCCGAGGGGTTACCTGGGATTCTTACATGGATAGGCTACTTATAAGAGAGTGAAAAAAAAAAGGGGGGGGGAAGGGAAGACACAAATAATAGCAGAAATGAAAATGGGACATTCCTATAGATTTTATAGACAGTATGAAATAAGAAAATGTTATGGAAAACTTTATAACAATAAATGTGAAAAATTAGATGAAGTGTACAAATTCTTATAAAATTATTAATATTGGTTTAAGAATAGAAAACTTTAATAGTTTTCTAATGATTTTTTTTTAAACATACCAGTAGTCAAAATCTTCTCACAAAGAAAACTTTAAGTTCAAATAGCTTTGCTGGCAAGTTCTAGCAAACATTGCCTGAAAAAAGAAAAAAAGATAAACTATTTTATGTAGACTCTTTCAAAGAATAGATAAAGAGGGAACATTCTCTTTTTTATGAGGCTAGCATAAATAAAATACTAGTATATTCAACCCAGGAATATGTAAAAATAAAAGGTAATGTTTTATGACCAATCCGTTTATTTTAGGAATGCAGAATAGAAAATTAGTGTGTTAAGGAGGGCGCGTATTGCACAGAGCACTGGGTGTTACATGCAAACAATGGATCATTGAACACTACATCAAAAACTAATGATGTACTATATGGTGACTAACATAATAAAAAATTTAAAAAAATTAGTATAGTGACAACAATAGTAGACTGAAAGAAAATTCACTTGATCATCTGAACAGATGAACAAAAGGCATTTATAAAATTTAGTATCCAGTCATGAAAAAAGAAAAACAGTTTCTTAGATATTTAGGAACAGAAGAGAACTTTTTTTTTTTAATTTTATTTATTTATATATTTGACACAGAGAGAGATCACAAGTAGGCAGAGAGGCAGGCAGAGAGAGAGAGGGGAAAAGCAGGCTCCCTGCTGAGCAGAGAGCCCAATTCGGGGCTCCATCCCAGGACCCTGAGATCATGACATGAGCCGAAGGCAGAGGCTTAACCCACTGAGCCACCCAGGTGCCCCGAGAACTTTCTTAATGTAATAAACAGTAGCTCCATAAAACCGACAACATAATACTCAAGGTGGAAGCTGAAAACTTTTCTTTTAGAGCTGGAATGAAACAGGATGCCTCCTATCAAGATTTCTGTGAAAAAGGAACTAGATTTTTTCCTCCAGTATGGTAAGGGGGAAAAAAATGTAGGATTGAAAACAAAGAAACTAAGCTGTCATTATTTGCAGGAAATATGACTGTCTACATAGAAAACTCAATATAATCTACAGGTAATTTATTAAGAGAGTTTACTGGTTGGAGGGGGGAAAAAATCACCATTCAAAAGTAGAGTACATTTCAGGGGTGTCTGGGTGGTTCAGTGGGTTAAAGCCTCTGCCTTCAGCTCAGGTCATGATCCCAGGGTCCTGGGATCGAGCCCGGCATTGGGCTCTCTGCTCAGCGGGGAGCCTGCTTCCCTCCCTCTCTCTCTGCCTGCCTCTCTGCCTACTTGCGATCTCTGTCTATCAAATCAATCAATCAATCAATCTTAAAAAAAAGATACATTTCAGAATACCAAAAACAAACTATAAAAACTAAAAAAAAGATACATATAAAACAGCATCAATAATATGGAGTACCCAGGAAAAAGTCAAGGCATAAGTTGAAGATCTCTATGGGGAAAATTTAAACATTTTATTAAGGGATATTGAAGAAAATCTAGATATAAGAGGTTAAAACATGTTTATGGATCGGAACACTCAGTATTGTGAAGAGGTCAAATTTACTCCACAAAGTGGGAGAAAAATACTGTATTTACAGCATATTAAATCAGCAGAGGACTAGTATCCAAAATATGTAAATTTCTCATAATTTATATGAAAACATCAATTTATGATAAGAAAAAATTGAGAATCCCAACAGAAAAAATGGGTAAAATAAGCATTTGTCCTCTTAGTGCTCCCCAGTTCCAAATTGTTCATAAACAAAAGAAAAAGTATTTATTAACCTTGCTAGTAAAGAGGAAAATGCAAATTAAAGACACAGGGAGATGCTATCCTATCCTTTACCAGTTTGGAAAAAAAAAAAAATCTGGTAATACTGAATGTTGACGAGGACGTGGAGTAGGAGAAATTCTTACACACTGCTGGTAGATGTTTTGGGAAACAGGCATTATCTAATATGTTTCAAAATGTATATCCCCTCTCAGTAATTTCACTCTCAGAAGTGTACTCCGGAGAAGGTTCTATACCTGTGCACCAGCGTTTGTGTGCAAGAATGGCCAGGGGGTCATTGTTCATGATAACTGAAACAGAAGGTGAAGTGTTTATCTATAATATAATGAACAAATAATTTAAGGCATATCTGTTCCCAGAAAAATATTCAATAATGAAAACAAGCAAACTACAGGAATACACAACAGCATGAATGAACCTCACGAAGGTACTGTTGAGTGAAAGAAACAAAACACAAAAGCTTACAGATGATATGTCATTCATATGATGTTCAAAAACAAAACTATACCTATAATTTTGGAACGCATACACAAGTGGAAAACCATAAAAAGGATGAAGGATTATTGCAAAATTTAGAATAGTGATAATTTGTAGGAGAGGACGAAGGTTTTGTGACCAAGAAGGGACCCATGGGTTCGGAGTGCATGTCAGCAGAACTTCAGGAGACTGGCAATATTTTACTTTTTTGGGGGGGGTGGGTCCTGGTTACCTGGGTGCTTACTTTATAAATATTCGTACCCTATAAATTTGTATGTGCAATGCTTTGTGCATCTCTTATGTTTCCCACCAGACATCAGTTTAACCTTAAGCCGTATTGTGACATCATCGTGCACCCATCATCTTGGGAAAAAATTCAAAAGTCTGGCGGGACTGTTACTGGCAAAGTCGTGGCACATTCTAAGTGTTCTCCTCGCTGGCTGTGAGAATGTCAGCTGGCATAAGTGCTTTGGAAAACGGCTCCACCACATTCGTGTAAAGTGGATGCCTATGAAGAGAGAAAAATGAAACTGTAGGTCAGGGGACAAAGGGAGGAAATAATAAAAGAAAAGAAAAGAAGAAAGAGAGCTCACCGGATTGATGAGGACTCTGTGCCTTGAACTGAGGAGTATGATCAGCTTCACTATCTGACCCGAGAGTAAAAAACTAATAAGCCAAAAAAAGAAAGAAGAGGTGCCCCATTGCAGAACATGCCCAGGATGGGTGACCGCTCACACAGCTCCCCACACCAGCGTGGTCTCTGTCAGGAGTCACGGGCCCTGCATTTTCAAGTTGGGACTGCGGGTAGGAGTTCCTGCAGTGACTCACATAGTTCAACGGAATTTTCTTGATGGTAGACCCCTTTTCATTTTTCAGTTTCGTCACTGGGAGCCTCGCTGAGTAATTGAGGGTAAATAATTTTACAGCCCTCCCCACTTCCCTTTCCTCTGAAGAGGACTGGTTATGGTGGGCAGGGTCACCATTAACTTCCCTTAGGAGTTAGTTACTTGCTGGCAAATACTGCGATTTCCCAGAATGCTGACTTTTCCTTGCCGGGCTGCTGTTTTCTACACTGTGCAAAGAGCCCTGTAGAGGGCTCTGACTATCTCTTGCGCTGGTTTGAGAGTGACCTGAAGCTTAATCCCGCTGGCATTCATCACTAGTTACTAAAAATAAAAGCCGTCTATACATACACACAAAAGCTCTTCATTATCTCCCCAGTGTTGTGAAGAGCACGTCCTTGCAAGCTAAAAAGCACTTTATTAGTAAAATGCTTTTTTTTTTTTTTTTTTTTTTTGGTAAGGAAAAGAACCATGCTATTTGGAAGGTCAGGTTTTCTTTTCCCATCTCTCCCTCCCATCCCTTTCGGGGAGGGCATCTCTTGAATTGCACCACACTTTTTCTTGGGCAGAATCGCCTTCTTTGACTTTGGAACACAGGGTTTGGGAATATGGCTCAGACTCAACCCAATTAGTCCCTGTTGAGCCTGGGGACCCAGATAGTTTAGCAATGAGTCTGTGACCCCAGGTGGGCTTTTGAGGGAATGTGAATCACTGGACAGGGTGTGAGAGCAACTGAGAAAGGTGCTTGGTAGGCAGCCGTGTGCTCTGCAGCTAGAGCGGGGGGACACTGTGGAGACTCTGAGGAACTGGAGACAGCCACAAACCAGGTCCCCAGTGACCTCACTGGGGCCACTGAGTCAAGTCTGCCTGCAGCTGATCTTTTCAATGACGTCAGTCAATAAATTGCTTTATAGTTTAAGCTAGTTTGAAGTTGGGTTTTCTCTGAGCTACAACCTGAAGACTGACGTGGCAAAGGTTTATTGGTATAAGAACAACACTGAGATCTAGCCAGGAGAGGTGGTCCACAGCAAGGAGAAATTGAGTAGTCTTGTCAATGAATCATCATTCCGAAGACCTGGAAGTCCCTTCGGGTCCGCCCAGGGTCTCTCTTCTGAAGTCGCCCTCTCAGTGCCAGGGCCTGGTGGGGAAGGCAATGCTGAAAGCGACCTGAGGCAAATGAGCTCTCTGAGACCACAAAAATGAGTGTAAAATAAAAACAAAAGGACTTCGATCTGAGGTGGAGTCTTTGAACCAACAGACAGTTTAATAGGAAATAGATGGATATGCTTTGTACCTTCTTGATCCTCCTGTGTCCGTGATGTTCCTAACTGTTCACGGGTGAGACGTTCTTTCCAGGATGTTGACAGTAGGTATTTTGTGCTACTGAGATTATGGTATTTTTAAATTTATATTCTTCTTTCTTTTTTTTCCAGAATTTTCTACAGTGGGTATGACTTCTATAATAAAAAAAGTTTTCAAGTACTGTTACAGACACACACGCCTATAAGCACTTTTATTTATTTATTTATTTTTAAAGTTTTTATTTAAATTTCAGTTAGTTACTGTCCAGTGTAAAATTAGTTTCAGGTGTACAACAGAGTGACTCAGCACCTCCATCCGTCACCAGGTGCTCATCATGACAGGTGCCCTCCCTCATCCCCATCACCTATTTCACCCATTCCCCTGCCACAGCCCCTCTGGTAGCCATGAGTTTGTTCTCTATAGTTAAGAGGCTGTTTCTTGGTTTGCCTTTCTCGTGCTTTTTTCCCCATGCGCATTTGTTTTGTTTCTTGACTTCTGCATGAATGAAATCATATGGTATTTGTCTTTCTCTGACTGACTTAATCCGTACAAGCACTTTTAAAGGGAAGTCACAGGGCTAGATGCAGTCTGGAAGTCAGTAGACCAAGCTCAAAATTGCTTAACTTCTTACCCTTAATATCCAAACTTAGTGCCTCCTTTTGCAACATTTTGGGACTGATATGAGACGGAAATTGAAGTGTTGTGGTTTAAATAAGAGAGGGCTTTTGATTCAAAACAAGTATACATAGGATTCTTTATGAAGTCATCTCTCTGATACCCATTCTTCAGCAGCTCCCCCATTGTACAAAGTAGACTCGAATTGGACTGAGTTTTCCCAGATAATCCCATCTGTCTCACTCATGTTCTCCTGACTCCTGACCTGGGTCAAATTCCCTAACTTCCATTTTATAAATTTTGTCTAGTGGCCCTTCAGTTATCTATCGCTGTGAATTCTAATTACACATAATCCTAATGTTTTCATTTGGGGCTTGGAGGCTATCTTTAAGGAGCTTGAGGTTTTTCTGAGTTGAAGGAGAAAAGCAAAACCACAGACTTAATCTGTACAGTGGTATTGTTCTACACAAGTTCTACACAAGCTGGAATGGAGAGATATTTGGAACGGAGAGTTGAGTTTAGAAAGATGCAAGCTGATCAGTGTTAGTCCCCTGCATGTAGAGCAAGCAGATGATTGTGATGGGATCTGATGCTCGCAGCCCCCACTGTGAAGTACTCTTGCCAAAAAGTCACACTGAATCTAACCAAAGCTCTGGAGCCAAGTTTTGTTTATAGGTTGCACACAGAAAAGAGGAATAATTTAAATGACCCCACAGAATGTGGAACATTCTGCAGAAAAACTGGTTTGTACAACCCATCGATGGTGAGAGGTGGGAGGTTGGAAGGAAGATTGTTTTAGATGAAGATACTAAAGAGACAGAAAGCTGAATGCAATGTAGGGACCTTGTGTGGATCGGCATATAAACAAATGTAGGGTAAAAAGGTATTTTTGAGATAATCAGGGGACATTGGATTATGGACTGAAGAATTAGGTGCTAAGACATCATTATTAATTTGGTCATGTGTGACCATGGTATTGTGGTTATGCAGCAGAATTTCCACTTTTTTTTTTTTTTAAGATTTTATTTATTTATTTGCCAGAAAGAGAGCGAGAACCAGAGAGTACAAGCAGGGGGAGAGGGAAAAGCTGGCTCCCCGCTGAGCAGGGAGCACGACGGGGCTCAATCCCAGGACCCCGGGATCATGACCTGAGCTGAAGGGAGACGCCTAACCGACTGAGCCACCCAGGTGCCCCCAGAATGTCGACTTTCAAAACCCAAAATGCACACCGAAGTCTGTAAGGGTGAAATAACAGGATGTCTAGGATTCATTTTAAAATAGAAGTTGATAATTTTGAATCTGTGTTTTGGGAACTCATACTTTTCTCTCTGCTTTTGTGTATGTCCAAAAAGTTTTTTTATATAAAACAGTAAATAGAAAATGTAAGGTGCAACACAGGTATGCAATTTGTCTAAGAAAGGAGGGAATAAAGATATGTATGTGTTTTTCTTGTGTTTGCATTGGGGGTATACACAAGAGACTTAGGAAAACAGAAACCTACAGGGTGGGTGGGGGAAATTGGTAGACTTGGGGTGGAAGTGGGAACAAGGCTTCTTCATAAAGCTTTGATATTGCTTTGAATTTTAGCCATTAGGATGAATTCTAACCAGTATTTTTTAAAGAAACAAATAAAAGTTAAATAAACATGAAAATGCTCAGAAACAGCTCCCTATACACGGAAAAAAAAAAGAGAAAGGGTTTAGAGTAAATTTCTAGGCTCCTTTATGTCTAGACTTCAGTGAATTAATAAATTGTTAATATTTTATAAAGCTGGTTCCAGTAGTAACTCTAGAGATGGACAGAAAACAGAGTAATAACAATAAAAACAAAACAAAACAAAAAAAGAGAACACAGACTCTGAAGGCTGAAACTTTTAAAAGTGTTGCCTGGGGTTATGCAGTAAACATGACCTCTGATGCCATGTTTAATTCATTCTGCCTTCCTCTCGAATATGGACATTTGCTGGTTGTTGTGAGTTACATGGGCAGACCTATTAAGGGCAAATGTGAAATTCATAAAACAGTTTATAGTGGAAAAAATCTGGAGCTTGGGGGACTCAGTTCTCACCTGAAATTACCAATCATGTGCCCTTGGGCAAATCAACCTTAGTCTCAGTTTCCCCACCCAGGGGATGACGAAATCTGTCTCTGATCTCTTCAGTAACGGCTACTGTTGCTGGGGAAGAACACACATAGGATAAGTTGGATATTTATATTAAATGCATTTAGTGCCACAAAGATGAGTGACAAGAAAATTCAGCAAGAAAAGACAGAGGAGGGCCACAGGGTTTGCAGAAACTATTCAGTCTGTGGGCTCACTTTTGTAAAGAACCATTGGCTTTTAAGTTTCCCAGACAAATGTCACACTCCCAGAGCTCAGACTGTTGGGGTCTGAGAAGTTACCTCTGAGATGGAGAGTGTGGCTGGAATGCCACACTTTCTGACAATTCATGCCCGAAGCCCCTGGGGTGGGAGGCAAGGGGACATCTTGTGTATGTGAGATGAAATCAAATATTGAGCCCCACCCCCACACCATGGTGGGGGAAAAGAAATACTGCAGAAAGGATTGTGTCTTTCCTAAGTGGAAGGGTTTGGAAGTTCAGGTCCAGGTCAGAATATTAGAGCAGGGAGCTGTGCCTATGTCACCGAACACAATTTCCTCACTTTGTAAACAAAGGAACCGAGATCCAGCACAGTTTGTGTTAGACACAACCCAATTTGTGTTAGAGCAAGGCTAAGCATTAAGCTCCGGAATGGAGTGGAAAGGATAAGGAAGATGTGGCTCATCGTGGCATTGTCCAGCTCCCTGTCCAGTTCCCGACACACAGCAGGTGCTTCACTAACATTGGTCATGTGACCAACCAACTGCCTGATCGGACTGAAAGCACAGATGCTGTGTTCCTACCTTGCGTCCCCTGGTAACCAGCTGGACCCACACACCACCCGTTTCACACAGGGGATTATTTCACTGGAGATGCTTGAAGCCTCTCTCTACTTGCTGAGAGTTCTCTTGGCTGAGACACTTCGCTTCCTCCGAAGTGTCGCTTCCTCTTCGTTGATACTAAGGGGTAAATACCAAAGACTGACAGGATGTCTGTGGTGTAGCAGGACAGAGAACTGGAGTTTCCTTTGTTGTAATTGTGGACTTGGCAGCAATAACAGAGTGAAGACTGGTAGTCAGATGCTATGGTGTGCTGGGCCAGCCGTTGGGGACAGTGAGCCCTGCTCCTGTCGTTGTGGAGGAGATTCGATTTCTTTAATTCTCCAGTCCCACTGGAGAATTGAAGTGAAACAGAGCCATTATTTGACTTGTCTTCTTCAGAATCCATGGTTTCACCTCCTTCCTTCGACTGTGTCCTGCTGTGGCTGCTGCTACTCACAGGTAAATCCGGCCACGGGCTTTCACAATTGGATGCTATACGATAAAGATGCAGGGATGGTCATCGCAATGTTTGCAACAGCAAGTTTGGAAGGAACCTCAGTGTCCACTAGTGGGGGAGCAGGTGGATGAGCTGTGATCTATGCTGCAAATAGGGAGGCCGACGACACACAGAGATATGGAATGTCTCTAAGTCCAAATGTCAGATGAAAGAAGAAGGTGCAGAAGGACATGTATATCAGACTTCTCTTTGTGTATGTATGGTGCAGGGAGTAGGAATACGTGAATGCTTCTTAACGTATGGACTCTGGGAAGGGGAACTGGAAAACGGGAAGGAGCAAGGAGAGGGAGTATACTTCTCATATACCTTTTACACTGTTCAAATGTTTTACTATATATATATATATATATATCTTTGTTAATATATATGCAAAGGTGATTAATTTTAAACCTCACGATAGCCTGTGAATTGTTTCAAACATACAAGCTTCTTATTCAGCCAATGGTTGTTATTCATCATGTGCTGAGGGCTTAAAAAGAGAGAGCGAGGGGCGCCTGGGTGGCTCAGTTGGTTAAGCATCTGTTCTGCTCAGGTCATGATCTCAGGGTCAGGGTCCTGGGATGGAGCCGCACATCGGGCTTCCTGCTCAGTGGGGAGCCTGTTTCTCCCTCTCCCTCTGCCTGCTACTCCCCCGCTGTGCTCGCTCTCTCCCTCTCAAATAAATAAATAAAGTTTTTAAAAACTAAAAAAAGAGAGAGATATTTGTATCAAATTAACTGCCTTTCATCCATGAGCAAGCAGCCCACTAGCCCAGATGGGTGAGCTGTTCTCCTGGCTGGCAGTGACTCATTGTCTGATTGTCTATTTCCATCAGCCTTGCCCTCCAGTGTTCACAGGGCTGGACCACAATTCTCTCTTAGGGCACTGGTTCTCAAAGTGAGTTTCCGAGACCAGCCATCTCAACAGCTCCTGGGAACTTGCCGGAAATTCAAATTCGTATACCCCACCCCAGACCTATTGAGTCAAGAACTCTAGAAGTTGAGCCCAACCATCTGTGTTTTAATAAGTCTTCCCTGTGATTCTGATGCTCCTCAAGTCTGAGAATCATTGTCATAATGAATCATCCTCCAAATGGGACAGTTGCACTAGTTTCCTTTTTATTCTATAAGGCATTACTTGCAGTTTTCTTGAAATGGACCAACCTTACTCACTCATTTCTTGGGTCTTGCTCTCTTTCCCTCTTGATTCAGGGTCTTTGGAAGGGGTATACGTAGCTGAAGTGGGTCAGAATGCTGATCTGCCCTGCACCTACACTCCCACCCCTTCTGAGGATCCTGTGCCTGTCTGCTGGGGCAGGGGATCCTGTCCAGTGTTCGAATGTCATAGTATGGTGCTCAGCACAGATGGAAGGAACTTGAAATATCAGACATCCAACAGATACCAGCTGAAGAGGAGTATCCACAAAGGAGATGTGTCCTTGACTATAGAGAACGTGACTCTAGCTGATAGTGGGATTTATTGCTGCCGCATCCAGTTCCCAGGCCCAATGAATGATAAAAAATTAAACCTGGAGTTGGTCATCAAACCAGGTGAGTAGACCTTTGCATGCCTTCTTGAATAAAATCACCTGCAGGTAATATTAAATATACTGATTGGTCGCCCTTCTGATCTCCTCAGTTACAGCCCCGCCTGTCCGTCTGTCCCTAAGACCTAAAGTTTAGCAGACTCCACCAGCAATGCCCAGCCACTTTTAACTCCCTTCATCTATTTTAAAACTTATGGACAGGATCTATAAAATGGGATGAAAGGTCAAGATTGGTGATTCAAGAGCCTGATGGCTCGTTGGAATCACCTGGAAAGCTTTTTAAGACCTACATAGCTCCTTGGTTCCCCGGCCCACGAACCACAGAAATTAGCATCTCTGGAGGCAGAGTCCTGAGCACTAGGATTTTACAAAGTCTACCCTCAATGATTCTGCCCCTCACCGTGCAGTCAGGATCTAGAACCGTCAGACGGTGTACGTGTCGGGTACATTTGCTCATGTGTTTGAAGATTTATAGAGCATATAATGTGTGGCTGATGGAGCAGAGTTCAAATCCAACTTTGCCATCTTGGGCAAGTTATTTAAACTCTGTGAACTCTTCCTCTATGAAATATGGTAATTCCTACCACACAGCCCCCGGGGAGGATTTTACGAGGTGTTTTGTGAAAAACATTTAGCGTGGCCATTTGGGTGGCTGCTAGTTCCGTCATTAATGATTAGACTGTGGCAGTGATGACTGTAACACTCCTCTGCCCGACACCTCAGGAGTGTCGTACATGCTCAAGGAAGGTGGCAGGTAGGTCTGGCAGTTGGCCATGTACTTCTCTTTATTTGTTGCGTTTCGTATTTTTTCTGCTGCCCCTTTGATTCCCTGCCACAAGCTCTCTGCTCTCAGAAGGGCTGCATCCTTATGTTGGTTTCTGATATTAGCCAAGGTCACCTCTGCTCGGACTTCATGGACAGACTTCACCGCAGCCTTTCCACGGAGGCTCACTACCAAGGGACGTGGTGCAGGTAATGATACCAGAGGCGTAGCACGAAGCCTTCGGGTATTTTCAGAGGATTTTGAGTATGAGAAAGAGATGAGAAAAGGGTTTAACTGGAGGCGTGAACGTCCTTGTGGACCTGAGTGAGATGTTGTGTGTGGGGAGAGGGGAGGTGGGGACAAACCTGTACTGGGAAAAAGGAGCCCTGAGCTAGGCTTCAGAATTAGTCACAAGTACCTCTGTGACCCGGGCTGAAAACTGTCACTTCCCTGCATCTCTCCTTCTTGTTCTGTCCAAGGAGAGGGTTTGGAGACTTTAACTTTTGTGACCTGGTAAAACTCCCTCCCCCTCCAAAACCAAAATTCTGGTGATCTACATATTTTTCCAAATAAGAAAAAAAAAATTCTACTAATGCCATTATTGCAATAAAAAAAGATCTGCTTTTAAATTAAATACATTTGGTCTAATGAAAAACTCATTACGTTGCCTTTATTTTCCAACTGACTCCCAGACTGGGATATTTTGGCATGAACTGGCTCCAGTTTGTGTTTGAGGTTGGATTTGGGGATTTCAAGGATCTCTTCTAACTAGAATGAAGCCCATCCTCTTCTTTCGATTCCAGCCTTGGAAAGAGTAGCTAAACTCTTTCAGTAATTCAGCAAGGACTTCTTCAAGCTGCCCTGGTAGAGAAGGTAGGGTCAAAAGAGCAGACTGAGTGTTTCACTGAGCAGGGGATTAATCTTAAATGTCTCCTGTCAGATTTCTGGTTCTTCTTATACTCTCTGGAGCTCAGTCTTCCATTCAGTAAGATAAGGGTAATAACAGGTAGGTCCCATATTTTAATCTCAGAAATCTCCTAAGTCCCACCTTGTGAGATTTAACTAAGAAAGGGTGTCTCAAGTGGTTAGCCCAGTATTTGATCACAGTATGTACTCAGTCATTGTCTTTAATGTTGCCAGTAAGATCTGGAGGCAGAATGAGGTTGTGGTTAAGTACCTCAGTGACGGGGCTCCGCTACCTGCCCTTCATACTAGCTTTGTGAGTGTGAAGTAAAGTTGCTCAAAATCTGTGAGGCTCAATTTTCTTACCTCTACTTTGGGGGTTTTCTCAGGACCTATTGCCTAAGATTGTAAAAATTGAGTGTGACAATGTATGCAAAATGCTCAGTGTCGTACCTGGCTCACAGAAAACACTCGAATATTAGTTATTATTATAAGTATTAACTTCAGCTCTCTACTGGTTTAATCTTTGGTGGTTCTTTAGTGGTTGGTAGCCAAGATCTCTTATGAGAGGGAGAACATTAAATATGGCGGGACAAGATGACAACCGTCATCCCAAAAGGAATTTAAAGTGGATTTTAAAAATTCCTTTAAAAAGGAATTTAAAAACCACATTGATGGAACTGCTAAGTAAACATGAATCTTAACCACACGCAAGATTTTCTAATGTAAATCCAGGTTCTGCTTCCCTGTAATTAACCCAAGTCAATATTTACTGATGCCCATATTCCTATCCAGGGCTCCAATGTTCTTTACAGCGTCACTGCCAAGTGGGCATTCGCTGTATGCCCACACACCTTTCTCCTGAGCCAGTGCATTTCCTCTGGGTTGTCTATATCATAAACAAGTCCTTTTCCCTTTAGTTTTTACCTGTTAGTTCCTTTCCTTTAGGGCAACAACGATGGGGTCTCCCCTTGCAAGTCAACTTGGTGTAGGTATACATACCTTTTCTTTTAATGTGGAATGTGGGTACATTGAATATGTTTGCTATTAAGTGGAGTGGAGCCTTAATAAGTAAAGATTCCAAGGGTCTTGGAAGCTGCTAAACATACTTTGAACACAAGACATTGTCATGTCTCTTCCACCTGAAGGAGGTGGAACCAGGTCATGGTGAGTCCTCAGCTCTGGAGGTTGACTTGGTTTGAATCTCAGGTTTGCCAATTACTGGTTGTGTGATCTTATGCCAGGTACCTCTCTGAGACTCAGGTTCTTCATTTGAAAAGTGGAAAAATAACAGTATTTCTATATTGTGGTGAAGATTGAAAGATATGTGAATAAAGTGCTAAGCACCATGTGTGGCAGGTAATACGTGCTAGATGGTAACCATAGATTTATATGCTTCTGAGATGATCTCATTCTGCCCTCAAAGCCCCCTCCACTCCAGCCAAGTCTTGGTTTCTCTAGGAAAACTAATGCAGATTTTTTTTAACTGTCCTACTCACCTTGGTTGATGGTTATCTATATGAAATTAAGCTGTGATAATCAATAAAACAGAGTAGTCTTGGGTTATTTTCACTGTAAATTGAATTTTTTTTTAAAAGGAGAAGTCAGTCTTACCATTTAGAGCAAGAGAAATAATTATAGGGAAGCAGAAACTGGAATTACATTAGAAAATCTTGTGTGTGGTTAGATTCATGTTTACTTAGCAGTTCCACCAATGTGGTTTTTATACTTTAAATTCCTTTTGGGTAGTAATAAGAGCAGAGGCAAGTGGAAGAGAATCTCTTTTATTTCCTTTTTTTAAAAAAATGTATTCAGGCTGAGAGTATTAAAATTTTAATATTAAAATCATGGTTTATTAAACCAGGTGTTTTATATGAAAGGACTTGGACTTTCAATCTCCCAGAAAGTGGCCATGACATTTAAGAAGTTTCAGAGTCTCTGACTCAGCCAGAGACATGAACAGGCATCCTTAAGTTCCCCAAAGCTGACATTCTATATTGATTTTTTTAGAAGACAGCATCTGTGAGGTCAGGGCCTGTGCCCAGGCTGTTGGCAGCTCTGTACCCCATGCCTGGTATAGAGTAGAGGTGTAGACATGTTCATCGAATGGATAGACAGATGAATAAGTAAATGGGTAAGAAGGGAAAAAAAGGTGAGCTGGTAACTGGGCAGTGTGTTCACTTAGAAGTGACCATACCAAGGTGAAGGTTGTTGAAGGCAGCATAGGAGTGTCTGTTTGAAGCTATGCAGACCTAAACCGGAAGGCCATTTCTGTTATTCACTAAGCTCCATTACCCTGAGTAAGTCTGTTCCCTTCTGAATTTTCAGCTTCTTCATCTAAGTAATGGAGCTAATAGTCCCTACTTTAGGATAACGGTTTTGAATGCTAAATGAGATACTTTGCTCAAAGAATTTAGCACAATGTCTGTTCATGGTAAATTAGAGCTATTGTTATTACTATTTTCATTTTTAGGCAACCAAATATCCTGTCTCCCTCTTAATGAGTAAATGTTAAAATTTTTCAAGAAAATTAACTTCTGTTATCTTTCGAAGTCTAATTAAAATTTAATGCCTGCTTGAGTGATATCAATGTTGTTGGAATTCTGCAGCCCTCTTTGGGGCCCTGTGGATACAACAAACCATATATTCAACGGAGGTCTTCCTGGCAGAGGTCTCCTTTTCATGGCACCTAAATAGTTCGGTTCATTATCTGGTTAAAAAAATTTGGTCACCCTAGGGGTGCCTGGGTGCCTCAGTGGGTTAAGCCTCTGCCTTCAGCTCAAGTCATGGTCTCCGGGTCTCTGGGATCGAGCCCCACATCAGGCTCTCTGCTCGGTGGGGAGCCTGCTTCCCCCTCTCCCTCTGCCTGCCTCTCTACCTACTTGTGATTTCTCTCTGTGTCAAATAAATAAATAAAATCTTAAAAAAATTCGGTCACCCTAAAATTGTTTTGCAGGTGTTTAGAAAATTTTGTTGTTCTCATGATTAATTATTGTGAAGAGTATAGAGTAGATTTAATTTCAAATAGGATTAAAGATGTCTTTAGGATTTTTTAAAAAGTCAGATAAAAGAAAACATTCCTGACAATTCTATTGGCTATTTTTTTTTTCTCTTTATGGCAGAGACACAGACACTGGAGGGTCTCCATGATGGAGAACACACTGTAAGTGACTTTGTGTGCCTGTGTGTGTGTGTGTGTGTGTGTGTGTGCATGTGTATATGTGTGCTAACTTCATGCTCAACTCAGAAAAAAGAAAGTTCAGCTTTAGTCCTTCTTGTTTGCTCTCTGCTTGGGGAAAAAAAAATGCCTTAATCTCCCTTAGCCTCAGTGCCCTTGGCTGATGATACCAGTTCCAACTGCATAGGCCTGTTGCAAGGGTGAAATAAGGGAATATATGTAAAGTGCCCGGCACATAGTAAGTGCTGGAAAACCAAAACGAGGAAGCACTACCCTCTTGTCCCTCTTCTCCTATTTCACAACTGTATGACACTGTGGAGGGTTCAAAGACACTCCATCTCCCTAGAGTGTATTTCTTCTCATTTCCATGGCAAATTTTTCCAATGAAAATGATTATTTAAATTTATTACTATATGACAAGACAGCAGTCAGGAATATTGTAAGCCAAGAATTTCTATATCCACCTATAAAGAAATCAATATTTTAATTAACCACAAATTTAGTGTCTCCCACCTTCTCAGAGTAAAAGGAAATCCCCTAGATAGCAAGCTTATAATGGTGACTTAGAAATTCTTTGGGGACATATCCAGGAGTCTGCCTTCATTTGACCAAGTCCCCTACTTATATGTTTACAACCAAGGCTCAGTACTCTGTGTTTGCCCCTCTCTGTGACCAAGGACTGACTCTAAGTACCTCTGTATATCTATAGTATTTAATGCACAGTATCTTGCAATTAACACTCCTGTAGTACATGTTTATTGAATAAGTGCAGGATTTAATTTCTTTGACTTCTTTGTTTTAAACGTGTTCCCTATTACTGTTTTTAAGCGGGAACATGGACTAAAATTTTGGAAGCAAAAGAATTTTCTGAATCTCAGTTAATCAATTCAGTGGATCAGAGCAATACCCATAATAGTAACCACTGCTTAAGCATTTATTATATACGAGGCCCTGTGCTGAGCATTTTATATTTCTCATCACTTAATTTTTCCAAGGACACTATATGATGGTGGCAGAGCTGGGATTTGAACCCAAGACTGTCTGGCTGTAAAGGCCTGGCTTTTAAATCACTGTCTTTCTGTGAATATGGGGGTTTCTCTGCAAGACACCAAGTTTTGACCTATCTGAAACTCTCTGGAACACCAGGGCCCTTGAATGAATGGAGTTCCACTCTAAAGCCCATTTTTATTTGGGACGGGAGGGGAGTCCATTTACTTAGGGCTCCTTGTGCCCCCAACAGCATAGAAGTGACACATTTTATTGCCTTACTAACTGTGAAGAGTATGCTCATCGCTTTCTTTGGTGGTGTGAGGCCTGTCTGCAAGGAGACAGATCAGAGTCGTCTCAAGGTTCCTGCCTTCCTGTGGTGCTGTGAAAGGGACAGTCTGATGCACAAGTCATGAGACTGGCTGAGCACACAACTGATTTCCAGCCATCTGCTGCAGTTCTCTTTGTGTTTCCATAGCAAATACCCACGTGGACTAATGAGTTACAAGACGCTGGTGCGACCACCAGAATGGGAGTCTACATTGGAGCAGGGGTCTCCGCCGGGCTGGCTCTCCTCCTTATCACTGGTGCTTTAATTCTCACATGTAAGTTGGTTGATGTTGCTTCTCTCTCCCTCTGATGTTAGAAAAGGAACCAAACAGGGCGTCTGGGTGGCTCAATTGGTTAAGTGTCTGCCTTTGGCTCAGGTCATGATCCTGGAGTCCTGGGATCGAGTCCCGCATCGGGCTCCCTGCTCAGCGGGGAGTCTGCTTCTCCCTCTGGCCCTCCCCACTCTCATGCTCTGTCTCTCTCTCTCCCTCTCTCATTCTCTCTCTCAAATAAATAAATAAAAATTAAAAAAAGAACCAACACAAACCTAGATAGAAATATAAGTTTATACTTATACCTGAAGGTGATAAAACTGAACACCCTATAGTCCTCCCAAACCTACCAATAATAATAGCTATTTTTTACTCAGTGCTTACCATGTAATACACAGGCATTGTGCTAAATGTTTTTACCTACATTTTATCGTCACCATCTTATGCAGTAGGTAGTATTTATCACCATTTTATCATGCAGGAAGTATAGCTACGAGAGAGTAAGTCACTTTGCCACGGTTTCAGAATCCCTAAGAGGCAAAGCTGGAATTTAAACCCAAGCAGGCTGATTCTAGCACCTAGTCTCTTACCTTTGGCTAAGAACAAAAACCTCTTTAAATCATGAATTAGGCTTATTAGGAAGCACAACAACAAAACTCATTTCTTTCTGTGCATTTTCCTATCTTATTTGTTCTTCAGGCATAGGTCTTTAGGGAGAGGTGGCAAGTCCTGTTACCGATGGGTCATGGGCCAGGATTTGTACATTTGTGTTTCGCTCCTTCATAGCACTCGCACACACATTGTTATCTAAGTTATTTTTATTTAAAAAATCTTCTTAAGTTATGGTTTATTATACTCTAACAGCATATTTAAAGTATGTCCAACTTGATGAATTTCAACATGGAAATCTATCATGACCTTTAAGACCCAACTAATGGCATCATCCCAGAAGCCTCATACACTGTTGTAATTATGATATATTCTCTTCTCTTTGAGGGCAGAGACTAAGACCTTATACTCCATGGCTTAGTACATTCTAACAGCCTTTCCTACTCTAGTTAAACACGGACTGCATAGTGGGTGACCAGTTGTCCCAGGTTTGCCCGGAAATGAGGGGGTTCCTAGGATGTGGGATTCCAGTGCTAAAACTGGGACAGAGATTGGAAAATCAGGATGAATTGGTCATCCTAGTTGTGTGGCTTAAAGCTGCTGAGTGCTTTATGCATACTAAATTCTCATAATTACTCTACTGACAAAGATACTAGTATTATTCTAATTTACCAAATGGAGAACTAGGGTGCTGTCCAAAGTCATATGGTTAATTGATAGATATGGAATCTGAAGACAAGATTCTCCTGTTCCTCACCATTATGCTATTCTGCCATTATTGGTAAATGGATTGTTCAAAGAAAAAAGCTACCCCATCCACACTTACCTGAGTTTACTGAGAGGTAGCAGGGGGGTTCGTGAATTGATTACAAGGATGTAAAGCCTACAAGTTGATAAAGAGCAGTAATAGCACTCACTATCTTTTTGAGTTCTGCCATGGGCTGGATATTAGGGGCCATTCTAGTCTGTGTAAAGAGGTTTGAAGTGAGGTTTCTTCTCATTGGGGGAAGTCTGACACTTTGTACCCACATCTTTATTACTCCAAAGACATGGTTACCTAGAAGAACAGATGGGAAAGTCCTGTTTGATTTGTGATCTTTTCCCTAGAAGTTGCTGGAGAAAATCTTAAAACCAAGGTGACAGGTGTTTAAGTCAGGATATCAAAGCCATTAATTGGCAACAATACAACTAGCAATCCTGTATCTTTCTAGTGCTCTCTTTGCAATGAACATCCATACCTCAGTACTACTCAAATCTCCCTCATATCTCACTCAACTGATGAAGTATCAAAGACCTGTTCCTTCTTTGCCTTAGCCAAGACTTCATTCCTCCTTTTACCCCTTTCTCTAGAATCATCCAGTAGACATCTCTGTCTTCATTGTCATCAATCTTTCAGCAATATTTAACCAAATCGACCCTTACTCATTCTAGAAAGTCTTCCTTCTCTGGGTTTCTAGAACACCACTCTCCTACTTCATTGGCCAATACTTTTCAGTCATTTTCATTATTTCTTTTTCTGCTTCACCTTTAAATGTTGATACTCCTCAGGGCTGGCCCTTTCCCTTTCTTGTACACCCTTTAGGTGATCTATATTTCGACAGGCTTAAATGTCATCCTTAATTTCCCTCTCCAAGTCAGAGTGTTTGTACAGTTGATACCTCCACTTAGATGTCTCCCACATTTAACATGTCCAAAATGGTGGTCTAGAGTCCATATTCCACCTTCCCAGAACACAACTTCTGCCTCTCTGATCTTCTCCATTATAGCGTTTCACTACCATCCATCTGGTTGCTTAAGCCAGAAATCCAGAGGCCATTCTTGAATCCTGTTTTCTATTAACACAAAATTCAATTTTAATTCCTGCAGACTTTCTCCAAAATACATGTAAAATCCATTCATTATTCTCGTTTCTCTTGGTCACCACCTTCCTCTGATCTGAGGCATTATGATCTCTGCTTACTTCTCCATTTTTTAATGCCTCTTTTAATCTACTCTTCACACAGCCGCTAGAGTGATCTTAAAACCCTATTAGCTCTCATATTTCTGCTCTCCAATTATTTCTAGTAGGTCCTAGAATAAATTCCAAAATCTTGATTATGATGTAAAAGGTCCTTTGGAGCTACCCCCAGCCTACCTCTCAGAACTTATCTTGGGCCACTCCCTTATTTCAGTTTCAGGGACCCACCATCATCTTTACCAGGGGTTCTCTCTGCCTGAATTCTCCCCCTGGCTCTTCACTTGGCTGACACATTCTCTTTGTTAAGAACTGAGCTTGAAGTTCACCTCTTCTGAGAGTTTTTTTCCTGACCACGTTCTCCATCATCTGTTCTAGAGCCTTATTACTGCCACAATTTGAAATTATTATTTAAATGCCTCCCTCCCTAGAACACAACTTTTAGAAGTCAGGGATCACAATTCACTTTTGCATCCCCAGTGCCTAGCATACTACCAGGCACATAGTAGACGCTCCATATATTTGCTGAACGTAAGAAATGCATCTGTATTACTTACTAACATAGTCCATGTAATAAATCAAGACACACATTGATAGTTTGATTTATTTCAATCCAAAAGGAGACCAGATTTCCCTAAACAATCCCTGCCTCCAGTGAGTTCATTTTATTTCTTATCTCTTTTGTTTCATGAGAACATTTTTTTAAAGATTTTATTTATTTATTTGACAGAGATCACAAGCAGGCAGAGGGACAGGCAGAGAGAGAGGAGGAAGCAGGCTCCCTGCTGAGCAGAGAGCCCGATGCGGAGCTCGATCTCAGGACCCTGGGATCATGACCTGAGCTGAAGGCAGAGGCTTTAAACCACTGAGCCACCCAGGTGCCCTCATGAGAACATTTTTAATTGACTTTTCTTCTACTTTTTACTTAGGGTATACTTATAGCAAAGAGGAGTTACAGAACTCAAGGTAAGAATAATGGGTGGTGTAGGGGAAGGTGGGAATGTTGGAGGCCCCTACTCTAAGACGGCTTTGCTCTTAGAATTCTGGCCCTAGGATTTAATCTTAGACTTCTTTCTCACCTTAGGCATGGATTAATGCAATACTAATTAAACATGCTGCTCTGTTTTTCTTTTTGATTTCTCTAGCTTCATGGCCTAAAGTTAAGGTGTAGAATTCATCTCGCTCTTGATAGGAAATGCTTTTTTGTATAATAATTTTTTTTTTTCAATGAATTGACCCTTCCAATGATTGAGCTACATTCAGTCACTGGGCTGGGCACTGGGTTACAAAAGTGAGTGAGAAACCCAGAACCTACTCTTGGGTTTTTATAGATCAGCCCAGGCATTCTTAACTTATGTTTCTATTAGAATCATCTAGGGCATTGAACATATTGTTGCCAACCCCAGAGCAAATAAATCAGAATCTTTGGGGATGGGACCTTAAGCATAGCTGTTTTTCTAAAAAATTTCCAGGTGATTCTAACGTGGAAACAGGGTTGAGATCTACTGGTCTATTATATTGCAGTCTTGGTATCCATTTTTGACTATATGTATTTGAATACATATACACACATGCACACACCTCCATGCCAATACATAAAGCTTAAATAACTTCTAGTAGAATGTACTGACTTTTGGTACATGGGTAGAATGAAGTGTAAAAAAAAAAAAAATGACTCTGCCTATTGAATACTATCTAGACCATGAATAATTTTAGAGAAAGTAGAGATAGTATATTTATGAAGACAGATAATCTATAGTAATAAAGTCAAATAAGGCCAAATAAAATATTTATTTATCACTGGCTTTCGATCATCTGTGACAGGATTTGTTATTAGAGCTGAAATTTGAAATGTGATACATGAATTAGTTCATTATTTGGTTGATATTATTTGGTAAAGTTATCTGGTTAACTTTCATCTCTATCTATATATGTAAGTTCCATAGAAAATTAGGGCACTGTTGCCACATTATATCTCTACCTCTTGATAGAGAACATGATGCTTAGTAGGCAATTTATCTGATGACTGAGCGAATAAATGTTCCTTATGGCAGCCCTGTGAAATAGAATGCTTACTATTCCCATTTTACAGACGACAACACTGAGTAACACTGAGTTACTAACATGCCACCTCCATGGGATTTTTGTGTATTGTTCACTGCAGCATTTCTCGCTTCCTGGAACACTGTCTAACATCCTAAATATTTCTTGATTGAGTGAGTGAAAAAAGAAACAACCAACCACCCAATTTGCCTAAGATCTTATGGCTGGTAAGAGACAGAGGTAGAATTCCAACTCAAGTCTGACTGGGTCCATAACATATTCATATTTTTTTCTTTTTGAAATTATTCAAGCCCATAGAAGAACTGAAGTTACCATACAAAGCACCATAGAAACTTTCAATGAAACCTGTGATTTAACATTTTGACATACCTGCTTGGTTTGTTTCTCTGTTTATATAAACAGTTTTTTCCTGAACCATTTGTAAGGACATTACAGGCATCTTCACACTTCACCTCAAGACTTCAGTCTGTCCCTCCATATAATACCATGCCAGTTATGTACTTCAGAAAATGAAGATGAATTCAAATTTCCTTAATTATTCCACATGTTATTTTATTGCTGTTTTATGGCCTTTTCCTCCTAGTGAGGACCTGATCGGGGATCATGTACTACATTTGGTTGTCCTCTTAACTCTATTCTGTGCTACCCAGGAGATGCTGAACTCAACTGCGACATTTCTTTCCACAGCCTCCTCGCTTTGGGCAGCCCCCCTCCCTTGGGGTTAGCAAACACAGGAGCAGAAGGAATGCGCTCGCAGGAAAACATCTATGTCATTGAGGAGAACATATATGAAATGGAAGACCCATATGAATACTACTGCTATGTCAACAATGAGCAGCAATCCTGACAACCTAGAGGTTTAACCCTTTAAGTGCCACCAGATCCCACGACGTCATTTTTGAGCATAGTGTCATCTTTGGAAACTATGAAATGTGTCACGTGATTGGTTTTAGAGACTCTGTCCATGGCCACCGAGCAGAGTTTTTACGCTTTCTGATGATAATTAGCTCCCAGAGGGAGGGAACGGTGACCTGCCCTGCAGTTGGCACAACATGACTTCTGTGTTTCAGCCATCAGGGCTACCCAACTCAAAGACTACTAATTGGGACATTAGAGCTCAAATGGGCTTTTATATAGAGTAGGAATTTTTAATATGCAGTCCCCGAAATGCCAGGAAATTTAGTCACATGACGGATCCACAAAGCTCCTGAAAATATAGGGAAAATTATGTGCTGAGATACATGCATGTCTTTTTGGGGACAGAAAGACAAAAGGGGCCACTGATTTTCAAAGAGATCTGTGATCTATAAAAAGTTAAGAAGCTACTGGAGGAGAAGAGTGTCTCGAATGTTCTCTCTGAGTCTCAAGACTAGTGCTTCTCTGAATATTGATTCTTTAACAGTAAGTGCCACTGCAGAGCTCTCCTTTGCCAGTTAGGTGGACTGCCCAGCAGGTCCTGTGGTGTGGCAGGAGCTCCCAGAGAAAAAGGAAGTGTGCCTCCTGTGTGTTGCCAAGTTTTGTCTGGGGCGCACTCAACGGGAAACATCTCCCAGCAACTTCTCCATTCATGGAGAGAACTGGAGCTCTGTTTTTATAGAAGAAGAAGCAGTGACTGGGACACATTCTGGTGGAAAGAAGGCAAAGGGCTCCAACAATCTATATCAGCATCAAGTTCTTTGAGAGAAAGACTGTGGTTCTTAAGCTTCAATTTCAAGGTGGTAGCGACTTGGTTTATTTTGCCTATTTTTTACCTGCCCAGTGCCTGACAAGCTCTCACACCTCACAGAAATTTACTAAACATCTTTGGAGTGAAAAAAACCTAAGAAAGGTAGCCTTCTGCAAAGTCTTTTCCATTGCAGGGTTTATATAGAGCTCTTCCGGAGAGCACACAGATAGTCCTAAGATCCCATATCTGCCCTTACCTGGTTCTGGGTGGTGTTTGTTTCTTAGCATCATCCCCAGCTCAGGCCTTTGGAAGCCTGTTACTCTTTTGTCTGTGTCCCCCTTTCTTTTTCTTTTCTTTTACTTTCTTTTCCTTTCCTTTTTCTCTTTTTCTTCTCTTCCCCTTTCTCTTCCTTTCTCTTCTCCCTCTCTCTTTCTCTCTCTCTCTTTCACTCTCTCTCTTTCTTTTTTTTTTTCGACCTCTAAGATCATGACCTGAGCTAAAATTGAGTCAGATACTTAACCAACTGAACCATCCAGGCACCCCTGTATCCCCCTTTCTGCTGAGCCTCCTCAGCACATAAATAATCAACAATAAAGTCCTGTTGCTGCCTTAAAACTGCTCTTCCCCAGGTAATAATTAAACGGCTACCATGCTGTATGCAGAAAATGTTGGTCACCAAGGATATAGGCAGCCTGTTTGTTTCTAGGAGTCTTTCTGGCAGTGTTGTGTGAGTTACAATGTTCAGGCTGCATTTAGACAGTTTGGGGAAGTACTGGCTTTCTATAGGGAGATATATAAGGGAGATCATTTTGCAAAATGATAGGCAGCAGCTCTCATATAAGACTAAGAATTAATCATGAATATTTTAAAGTTATAAAATTCTAGAGGGAAGGGATTTCAGAACCTATTGAGATCAGCTCAATGGTTTCCCCAGCAGAAAGAGATTCTTATCCTACAAAAATCTTTAAACAAGGGTAATGTACCCAGGATGATCATTGCAATGGTACTTGTAAGAGACTTTTTTCACTGCCTGGGGAATCGTTGGTTATTGTGATGTCAACACGCTGGTGCAATTAAAAAGAATTAAGTGGTCTTAATTCATTGCTGAACTGTTTTCCTAATTCAATGAATATTTAAATGTCTACTATATGCCAGGTGTTCTGGTGCTGAGACCATAGAGAGAGACCAAACAGACTTATCCTGAACCCCACAGAACTCATTTGATCTGACGTAAGGAGGATTCATTCCATTCATTCAGTCAGTGAGCATTTACTGGTACCTACTGTGTGCCAGACACTGTTCTTCTCCCTAGAAATATGGCAGTGAGGGAAACAGACAAAATCCCTGCTCTCATGGAGTTTACATTACTTGTCAGAGGAGAACACTATATTGTAAGGAAAAGAAAAAAAATTCTGGAACAATGTATGTAATAGATGTTCATTTTTTTCTTTTGCCTTTAAAAAAATCTGGAAAAATACACCAAAATTAATATGGCTACCCCACAGGGGCAAATGGTCATGTGACAGACTTTGTCCTTTATGTGCTTTTATAATTGTCAGAATTACTTTTTTTTGTAATAGAAAATTAGATTTAAGCATTATAGCGCTGTCTTCTTGTCTGTCTTCCTGATAATAGGAAGAAATGAAGACTAGGTTAAGCTAGATTTAAGGTCAAGGCTGGCAGCAAGCCAGGACTGGAATCCTGGTTTTCAGAGTAGAATCTCTTCTATGTCAATTATATGGAAGGGGGAAGTTGGCAGAAAGGGGAACAAATCCCTACAAGGCTACTACAAAGAGCCCGGGAGATAAGTGGTAACTTAATTAAAAACAGTGTAATAAGATTGTGTAGCTTGCTCCTAGAAGCATCTCAGCATTTTTCCTCCACAGCTCTTCCATAGGAGACCCATGGGACAGGGGCACTTCTTGACTGTTTGAGACTGAAAAACATAGCAAGACTGTGTTTTATCTGCATATCACTTCTAGATTTGGAATTCCCAAGGCAGAAGTTCCAAGGAGTTCAATGCCTCCTTAGTTGATTTTTGGGTACCCCCTCATGCCCATTCTCATTTAAACTTAATTTTCATTTAAATATAAATTTGAAAAATTAAGCTGAACACAATTTTTTTCCAGTTTCTATTCAGAAAGTCTGGATCCTTCTGGAGATAAGTATAGATAGATGTCCCAGAGCAGCAATTTTTAAGATTTTTTCCACCATTTTTTTCTGGGACTCAGTTGGGAAGTGGGGGAAAAGGAAAGATGGATCATTTGGTCAAAAGGTTCACAAGCTTGAGGAGGGCTCATATTTTAGTCTGTTTTCACTGGAAAATCTGTGCCGAGAAGCATATGAGTCAGAAATGTTTTAGGCTTGTAGATTCTCTGTGTCATTTCTTCAGTAATGGTGACCACAGTTATAGAGGTCATTCCAAGTCACTCATTTACTCATTCGCTCATAGCAGTGATAATCTTTTGTAAATTATTGTTCGAATTCCTTCAGCTTATGGTGCAACTCTCCTTTTCCTCAGAAAGCAGTGAGGTGTTTTTTTTTTTTTTTTTTTTTTTTTTAATGATTATTTAAGCTATTCCCTTGTGGTGGCAGTGGGACATCTGTTTAAATGTGCACATTATTTTAATGTGATTGTTTTGTAGGTGGGTCACCTTTGGAAAATATTTCATTATGGTTTTATATTCTATACTTGTAACCTGTTTCATGATAAGTTGATGTGTCCTTTGTAATTTCTGTATTTTGTGTTTGTACTCTTTCATTCATGTAAACCTAGTTCATGTAAAATAGAAATAGTTTCTACTCCAATGCAGTGTTTACCTTCTTTTGGTCAGCTCTGAAATATATGTAATCTGTACATCTGCATCTAATCTGTTTTAAATTTTTTTTTTAAATTTTATTTTTTATAAACATATAATATATTTTTATCCCCAGGGGTACAGGTCTGTGAATTGCCAGGTTTACACACTTCACAGCACTCACCATAGCACATACCCTCCCCAATGTCCATAACCCACCCCCCCACCCCTCCTCCCCCCATCACCCCTCAGTTTGTTTTGTGAGATTGAGAGTCACTTATGGTTTGTCTCCCTCCCAATCCCATCTTGTTTCATTTACTCTTCTCCTACCCCCTTAACCCCCCATGTTGCATCTCCTCTCCCTCATATCAGGGAGATCATATGATAGTTGTCTTTCTCCGATTGACTTATTTCGCTAAGCATGATACCCTCTAGTTCCATCCACGTCGTCGCAAATGGCAAGATTTCATTTCTTTTGATGGCTGCATAGTATTCCATTGTGTATATATACCACATCTTCTTTATCCATTCGTCTGTTGATGGACATCTAGGTTCTTTCCATAGTTTGGCTATTGTAGACATTGCTGCTATAAACATTCGGGTGCACATGCCCCTTCGGATCACTACGTTTGTATCTTTAGGGTAAATACCCAGCAGTGCAATTGCTGGGTCATAGGGTAGTTCTATTTTCAACATTTTGAGGAACCTCCATGCTGTTTTCCAGAGTGGTTGCACCAGCTTGCATTCCCACCAACAGTGTAGGAAGGTTCCCCTTTCTCCGCATCCTCGCCAGCATCTGTCATTTCCTGACTTGTTAATTTTAGCCATTCTGACTGGTGTGAGGTCATATCTCATGGTGGTTTTGATTTGTATTTCCCTGATGCCAAGTGATATGGAGCACTTTTTCATGTGTCTATTGGCCATCTGGATGTCTTCTTTGCAGAATGTCTGTTCATGTCCTCTGCCCATTTCTTGATTGGATTATTTGTTCTTTGGGTGTTGAGTTTGCTAAGTTCTTTATAGATTTTGGACACTAGCCCTTTATCTGATATGTCATTTGCAAATATCTTCTCCCATTCTGAGAGTTGTCTTCTGGTTTTGTTAACTGTTTCCTTTGCTGTGCAAAAGCTTTGGATCTTGATAAAATCCCAATAGTTCATTTTTGCCCTTGCTTCCATTGCCTTTGGCGATGTTCCTAGGAAGATGTTGCTGCGGCTGAGGTCAAAGAGGTTGCTGCCTGTGTTCTCCTCAAGGATTTTGATGGATTCCTTTCTCACATTGAGGTCCTTCATCCATTTTGAGTCTATTTTCGTGTGTGGTGTAAGGAAATGGTCCAATTTCATTTTTCTGCATGTGGCTGTCCAGTTTTCCCAACACCATTTATTGAAGAGGCTGTCTTTTTTCCATTGGACATTCTTTCCTGCTTTGTCGAAGATTAGTTGACCATAGAGTTGAGGGTCTATTTCTGGGCTCTCTATTCTGTTCCATTGATCTATGTGTCTGTTTTTGTGCCAGTACCATGCTGTCTTGATGATGACAGCTTTGTAATAGAGCTTGAAGTCCGGAATTGTGATGCCACCGACTTTGGCTTTCTTTTTCAATATTGCTTTGGCTATTCGAGGTCTTTTCTGGTTCCATATAAATTTTAGGATTATTTGTTCCATTTCTTTGAAAAAAATGGATGGTACTTTGATAGGAATTGCATTAAATATGTAGATTGCTTTAGGTAGCATAGACATTTTCACAATATTTATTCTTCCAATCCAGGAGCATGGAACATTTTTCCATTTCTTTGTGTCTTCCTCAATTTCTTTCATGAGTACTTTATAGTTTTCTGTGTATAGATTCTTAGTCTCTTTGGTTAGGTTTATTCCTAAGTATCTTATAGTTTTGGGTGCAATTGTAAATGGGATTGACTCCTTAATTTCTCTTTCTTCTGTCTTGTTTTTGGTGTAGAGAAATGCAACTGATTTCTGTGCATTGATTTTATATCCTGACACTTTACTGAATTCCTGTACAAGTTCTAGCAGTTTTGGAGTGGAGTCTTTTGGGTTTTCCACATATAGTATCATATCATCTGCAAAGAGTGATAGTTTGACTTCTTCTTTGCGGATTTGGATGCCTTTAATTTCCTTTTGTTGTCTGATTGCTGAGGCTAGGACTTCTAGTACTATGTTGAATAGCAGTGGTGATAACGGACATCCCTGCCATGTTCCTGACCTTAGCGGAAAAGCTTTCAGTTTTTCTCCATTGAGAATGATATTTGTGGTGGGTTTTTCATAGATGGCTTTGAAAATATTGAGGTATGTACCCTCTATCCCTATAATTTGAAGAGTTTTGATCAGGAAGGGATGCTGTACTTTGTCAAATGCTTTTTCAGCATCTATTGAGAGTATCATATGGTTCTTATTCTTTCTTTTATTAATGTGTTGTATCACATTGATTGATTTGCGGATGTTGAACCAACTTTGCAGCCCTGGAATAAATCCCACTTGGTCGTGGTGAATAATCCTTTTAATGTACTGTTGAATCCTATTGGCTAGTATTTTGGTGAGAATTTTTGCATCTGTGTTCATCAAGGATATTGGTTTGTAGTTCTCTTTTTTGATGGGATCCTTGTCTGGTTTTGGGATCAAGGTGATGCTGGCCTCATAAAATGAGTTTGGAAGTTTTCCTTCCATTTCTATTTTTTGGAACAGTTTCAGGAGAATAGGAATTAGTTCTTCTTTAAATGTTTGGTAGAATTCCCCCAGGAAGCCGTCTGGCCCTGGGCTTTTGTTTGTTTGGAGATTTTTGATGACTGTTTCAATCTCCTTACTGGATATGGGTCTGTTCAGGCTTTCTATTTCTTCCTGGTTCAGTTGTAGTTTATATGTCTCTAGGAATGCATCCATTTCTTCCAGATTGTCCAATTTGTTGGCGTAGAGTTGCTCATAGTATGTTCTTATAATTGTCTGTATTTCTTTGGTGTTAGTTGTGATCTCTCCTCTTTCATTCATGATTTTATTTATTTGGGTCCTTTCTCTTTTCTTTTTGATAAGTCTGGCCAGGGGTTTATCGATCTTATTAATTCTTTCAAAGAACCAGCTCCTAGTTTCGTTGATTTGTTCTACTGTTTTTTTGGTTTCTATTTCATTGATTTCTGCTCTGATCTTTATGATTTCTCTTCTCTTGCTGGGTTTAGGGTTTCTTTCTTGTTCTTTCTCCAGCTCCTTTAGGTGTAGGGTTAGGTTGTGTACCTGAGACCTTTCTTGTTTCTTGAGAAAGGCTTGTACCGCTATATATTTTCCTCTCAGGACTGCCTTTGTTGTGTCCCACAGATTTTGAACCGTTGTGTTTTCATTATCATTTGTTTCCATGAATTTTTTTAATTCTTCTTTAATTTCCTGGTTGACCCATTCATTCTTTAGAAGGATGCTGTTTAGTCTCCATGTATTTGGGTTCTTTCCAAATTTCCTCTTGTGATTGAGTTCTAGCTTCAGAGCATTGTGGTCTGAAAATATGCAGGGAATGATCCCAATCTTTTGATACCGGTTGAGACCTGATTTAGGACCAAGGATGTGATCTATTCTGGAGAATGTTCCATGTGCACTAGAGAAGAATGTGTATTCTGTTGCTTTGGGATGAAATGTTCTGAATATATCTGTGATGTCCATCTGGTCCAGTGTGTCATTTAAGGCCTTTATTTCCTTGTTGATCTTTTGCTTGGATGATCTGTCCATTTCAGTGAGGGGAGTGTTAAAGTCCCCTACGATTATTGTATTATTGTTGATGTGTTTCTTTGATTTTGTTATTAACTGGTTTATATAGTTGGCTGCTCCCACGTTAGGGGCATAGATATTTAAAATTGTTAGATCTTTAATCTGTTTTAAATTTTACGTGCAGCTTCATTTGCCCTTACTGATTAATGCAGCTGAATTTAGTTCTTGTTCAGAAAACACTTCAGTAAAAAGTAACAAGTTTAAAAATGAGGGGAAGGTTGTTTCCCACAGTTTTGTTATATTGTAATAAATAGACTATATACTATAATATATTATAGCTATATTATAATGCAGATTTTTTGATTCATTTCTTTATCCCAAAGTTCACCACTATGTCTTAGAAAACATCTCTTGACCTTAGTATTGGTTGAATCTGACAGTTAAACTAGGGATCCAAGGGAAAGGAGATTAAAAGCTTCCGGCTACGGGATCTCTGGAAGGTTCTTGCAGGGGAGTGGTGCCTTCCATCATTCTCTCCGGCAACCTTCAGACTTCAACAAAAATTCCTATTATGTAAACAGCAGTCAAATAGCTTCTGATCACCATGGGAGAAAAGAGTCATCCAAACTAACAGAATCTCAGGTAAAAACCAAGAAATAGGACGTTATCCTTGTTCCCTTATTTTAAGTAAATGTGTTTACAAGGGGCACTCTGGGTTAGACAGCCAATTTGGAGCTTTACAGTATATTAAGACGTAAGTAAGAATCTCTATGAAGTGGAAGACACACATCTTGTTAGATTGCTTGTTTCCCTTATTATTGTTTTTTAACTTGTTATTTTAAAATACTTTAGCGTTTACAGAAAAATTGCAATGATAGTACAGAGTTCCTATATTCATTCACCAGTTTCCTCCAATGTTAACAGCTTACGTAACCATGGTACCTTTGCCCAAACTAAGATATTAGCATTGCTATAATACTACTAACTACAGATTTTGGAATTCTGTTATTGATTTTTAAAATTTTAAGTTAAGTGCTTTTTGATAACTATAACAGAGTTTAGGTTAAAGGTCAGTATCCCTATTCCCTGTCCTCCTTATCAAAATTTCTCCCCAATCCCACTGCCCAGGAAGAATCAGTGTTATTGCTTCATTCTTTTTGGCCAACACCATCTAGTAGAAATGTAATGAAAAACACATAGGTAATTTTAAAAATTTCTAGCCACATTTAAAAAGGTAAGTAGAAACAGGTGAAATTAATTTTTAATAGTTTTTTTAACTCAACCATCTAACGTATTATTTTAGTGTAGAATAAATCTAAACATCATTAATGAGTTCCTTCCCCCCATTTTATGCCTGAAACTCCAGTAAGTATTTTTTTTATTTAGAGCACATCTCATTTCTGATTAGTCACATTTTAAGTGCCCTATAGTGACATGTGGCTAGTGGCTATAGTATTAGTACAGTTCTAGATGATTCCCTGTTCTCTCTCATACACACACAAAGATGCACATTGCAATTTACTTTTTCCACTGTTTGAAAAAGGCGATTGGTCTATGTCAGATTATATGGGACAAAAGCCTTCACTGAGATAACGGTAGTATTAAGTAGAACAAATCTTCATCTATTAAATTATTTCCTCATGCATAGATATTTAGTGCCCCCCCATTTCAATATATATGCTCTCGAAGCAAGCACGCCCCCCCCATTTCAAATAAGGCTGCAAAGAACATCCTTTATACAAAGACCTATGTGTATGTGTGTACTTCCAAGGCATAGGGTTCTAGGTATGGAATTGTAGGAACAAAAGTTATGATTGTGTTTCAAGTATTATGACTATAGGACAATTTTTTTTTAAGATTTTTTATTTATTTATTTGACAGATCACAAGTAGGCAGAGAGACAGGCAGAGAGAGAGGATGAAGCAGGCTCCCCCTTAGCAGAGAGCCTGATGTGGGGACTTGATCCCAGGACCCTGATACCATGATCTGGGTCGAAGGCAGAGGCTTAACCCACTGAGCTGAGCCACCCAGGTGCCCCAGAACAGTATATTTTTAAAATAGGTATGCCAATCGCTGTATTGCTAAATGTATATTAACAGCCATTTTAGAAAACTATTTACTCCAGCAATGTTCCTTCATCTCAGAATTATTTTTGTTTTTTTGAAATTTGACTTAAGAACCAGTTTAAGGGGGCACCTGGGTGTTTCAGTGGGTTAAAGCCTGTGGCTTCAGCTCAGGTCATGATCCCAGGGTCCTGGGATCGAGCCCTGTATCAGGCTCTCTGCTTGACAGGGAGCCTGCTTCCCTCTCTCTCTCTGCCTGCCTCTCTGCCTACTTGTGATCTCTGTCTGTCAAATAAATAAATAAAATCTTAAAAAAAAAAAAAAAGAACCAGTTTAAGCTAAAAATACATAGGCTAAGAGACTCTGATAGACCTTGTTCCATTGTAATCACAGTTATTATTCATTCATTCATTCATTCATTCATTTCCTTCTTTCTTCTTGACCTCTTTCCCTCCCCCCTGTGTTCCTCCGTTCCTCCCTCTCTTCCTCTTTTCCTTCTTTCATTCCATCCATGTGCCCACTCATCCATCCCAGAAACAGCTTACTGCTGATATCCCCCATCCCACTTTTGCTCTCCTAGGAATCTTATTCTCCTTACACAGAAGCCCAAGTATTTTTTTTTTTTTTAAAGTCATCAATCAGGTTCAATTGCTCTGTTATTCAAAACTTTTCAACAGCTTCTCATGGGACTGGATATTTTCTGACCTCACCAACGTCTTCTTATTCACTCTATTTCAGCCACGCTGGTCTGCTTTCTGCTTCCAAAACAAAATAAGTTCTTTCTGGTTCCAGCGCCTTTGCAGCAGAATTGTTCCCTCTGTTTGGAATACTTCTCTCAGACCCTTTGCAGAGCTGCCTTCCTCATCTTCCCTGGTTCCATGACAGCTGAGGGCTTCCCAGACCATCCAATCGAAAGTACCACAACCTGCCTAGCTTTGGTCTACTTTACTTCCTACATAGTTTAATATGGAGATTCCCTTATTTGTTAACCTTTTCGGCGTGTGATTCGTCTTCCCTAATGCTCAACTCCAGAGTATTCTATCCTTCCTCTCCCATCCCAGATGCCCAGTACAACACTTGACTTGTAGCGGGTGCCCGACCAGCGTTTGTAGACTAACCCACAGGATGAATCTCCACTTGCTCTATGGCAAACTCAAACCAGGACACAGGTGCCACAGAAACAAAGATTTGCAAGTTTTTCCCTCAAGGAAGTCAGCATTCATCAGGGCAGCCCTAGCACGAAGCAACTGATTACAATGAAAGACCATAGGCAGATAGCAGACCAGCCTGCTAGATTCTGAATAATACAGAAAAGCATTTTTTTTTGGTGATATCTTCATCTTTTTTTCCTCTTTCCTTCCTATTTTAGTCCTTGTGTTTATCATTTCCTTAATTTGACTCTAAAATTCCAAGGGACTCTAATAAAATAAAGATGGCCTGGCACACACAGGTGCTCAAAAAATGTTAATTGGGGGGCGCCTGGGTGGCTCAGTGGGTTAAAGCCTCTGCCTTTGGCTTGGGTCGTGATCCCAGGGTCCTGGGATGGAGCCTCGTATCGGGCTCTCTGCTCAGCAGGGAGCCTGCTTCCTCCTCTCTCTCTGCCTGCCTCTCTGCCTACTTGCGATCTCTATCTGTCAAATAAATAAATAAAACCTTTTAAAAAATTGTTAATTGGGTGAATGCATGAAGTGTCACAGATTCTAATGGCAGAGCCACCCCCCTCCACGAGTAAACACAGAGTGACTTGAGGTATTTTCTATTTTGTAGAAAAATGTGTGCTTTACGATATAAGCACTTGTTTATTGATTAAAGCATTATTTCATAATCTGCCATCTTTCTATGTGCTGGGTGATGTCTGAATGTGGCTTTAGGCAACCTAAGATGCTTTCTTCTCCATCTGGGATAAAGAGAAGGATGGCTGTAATTAGGTTGTGAAAAATATGTTACACGAATGCAAAAGACTTCTGCTTTTGTAGGAACACGGAGTTTGGGGACTTGCTTGATTTTTTAAAATTTTTCTGCGGTTAAAACATTTTACATACATTGTATAAGCGGTACACTGGCACATTGTTGTTTTTAAAATACTGAAATGATAGTGTTGGGTGGCTGATTTGGTTAAGGGTCTGCCTTCCGCTCATGATCTTGGGGTCCTGGATGGAGTCCCGCTTGGGAATCTCTGCTCAGCGGGGAGCCTGCTTCTCCCTCTGTGCACCACCCTCCTCCCCCTGCATTTTTCTCTCTCCCTCAAAAAAAAGATTTTTTTTTTAAATACTGAAGTGGGGGTGCCTGGGTGGCTCAGTTCTTAGGCATCTGCCTTCGGCTCAGGTCATAATCCCAGTGTCCTGGGATTGAGCCCTGAATCTGGCTCCCTGCCCAGTGGAAAGCCTGCTTCTCCCTCTCCCACTCCCAGTGCTTGTGTTCCTTCTCTCACTGTGTCTCTCTCTGTCAAATAAATAAATTCTTTAAAGAAAAAATACTGAACTGATACATGCACAGCCTTAAACTGAAAGTCCCCCTTGCCTCTGCTTGCCTCCCTACCAGAGAGGACACTGAGCATGTTGGATGGGTACCCCCAATCCTTTGCCTCGACTTTGGCATGTAGATACACATGCATACGTGTATGCTGTCATTTGGTCACAGTGTTTTTACAAAAATGGATTTCTCTGAAATAGATTGTTGTGTGAGGTTCTTTTTTTCCCCACTTAATACTTCTTGGAAACAGTTCTATGTGAATGTTCCAATAAAATGTTGACACTCTATCCAAATATATCATTACTGAGCAGAGGGTGTCGTGGATATTGTTGAAAATTGCAATGCCCATCGCCAACACGGTGCCCTGCCAAGGGTTTCTATAGAGTCTAGTGTATATTTTGCCGAACTACTACTAGCAAGGCAATGTGTTGGACTTGTTGCCGGAGTCCTGCAATGGTCTTGGCTTGGGAGAGTCCTTTGGAAAACCGCCCTAACCCTATCTGACAAAAAACCTGTCTCTGATCCCCCAGCTCCCCTAAAATGGGTGTGAATGAAACATCTCAGGATCCTGTGATCATACAGCGAGACACAGGTGAGGACTGGAGGTTTTAATCCAAAAACCAGTCAGTGCTGTGGTCGTTTTTAAGTAGATAACGTTGTTTTAGTTTCAGGCAGGAAAAAAAGGCCTGTAATCGCAAAACGTCTTGGGGAAACCTTCTGCTTTATGCAAACAGTGCCCCCTAGCGAGCGAGCAGGGGCTCTGCTCACGGCCAGCTTTCTGACCTTGTCCACAGTTTCCAAACTCAGTCTCACCAGCATGTTATTAGCATCCGAAAGATGAATATATAAATTCGATTGGAGCATAGTATAGCTTTACTTCTTTCTTATTAAAGGTGGCAGCTTGTTTTCCTAAACTTCCGAGGGCAGAGACTGGAGATTCGCTTTATGTGCTTAGAGTGTTCTGTTGTCTAGCATGGGCGCTTAAATAAACACTTGATGAAATCATGTTTGTTGAGCCACAAGAATAGTAGAGTAGGCAAACCTGGCTCTCACTACCCCATCTGACCTGAGTGACCTCTATGGGTCGCACACTCTTCTTCTTTTATTCTTTGTTGTATTCATCTGTAAGATTGAGGGGTTTGGCCCCCATTTAATGTCCCTTCATGTGGAAGCAGTCTCAAAATCTCTATGGCTTTCCAGGTCTGGAGCCTGATGTAACATCAAGATCTCTGCTGAATCTTTGGGAAGCAGAGAACACCGACTGGCAGAGAACAGCACACTTACATCTCCTTATAACCTCTGTGAGTTAGTCAATAGATCAGTTCCAGCAGAAAAGATTGGGAGATTGGAGAAACTTAACTTTCAAAGAGACAGGTGTGGCAAAAGAGATAAAGAATGGAATGCTGGGAGAAAGTCGTCCTTCTCCATAAAATCCTTTGAGGGAGGCTTGGTGACAGACCACCAGAGGAGCTGGAAAACTCCATCCTAGCTTACCTGTAGGTAAGTCCTCTGGAAACCAGAAGCTCTGTTGGGGGAGCTTCTTCAGTATTATGCAGGCTATTAGGACAGTGATGACTAGGCCAAGATTAACTAGGGGAAATTCACATAAAGTAGGGGAAATCTTTGTATTTCTTTGGAAGTAGGTTCTCATTCAAATAGAATCATGATGGTCTTTCACTGTCTGTGTTGTTTTTATGCTTTTCCTGGGCAACATCTGTGAGAGGAATAGTGTAACTGTGGAGGAAGCCATATTTATTGAGACTTACTTGAAGGCTGTGTGACCTCAGAGTCAACACATACCTTTGCTGGGCCTCCCGTCCTCTGTGCCATGGGTATTATATAACACCATGAAAGTGGGAATATTTGTGTCTTGAGCACAGCTACACTGGCGGTTTGGCTTACTGACTTTTGTGATTTGTAAAAATACTTGTAAGCTGTAAAAGATAACTACTTGTATAAAGTATAATGAACTGTCGAGGAAGAGCCTCGTTTTGGCTTCTGACTTTTCGCAGGTTTCATCATGGTCGCTTCTGTGTCAGAGACTGTTGAGCTTAGAAAACTTAGCAGATGCGGATGGTTTAGTTTAGTTTTGTGAGGCTTGGGAGTCAAAGGGTGCGGTCAGCTTGGGGGTGGTGGTGGGCAGCTTTCAGAGTTTGGGCTTGGGCATTGGGAAGCCATTGAATGCTTTTAAGGTGGGGGAGACACTTGATTAGATTCTTTAGAGGAAGGGAGACAGACCAGAAAAGATTTTTAAAAAAAGGTACTGGGATATAGAGTCTCCCACCCTTCCCCCACTGCCTGTGCCTGAGGTAGCCAGGGAGCAGCGCCAGCTTGTTGGGCTGGCCTCCTTTTCATGCCCCCACCTCCCGGGGCACTTTCCTGCTGCCAGATGGTCCTACATTAGTCCCACGTCCATTTGTTCTTACAGATGCGCTGCTCTGGACATGTCTAAGTGAAGTCCCCTCCTGGGGCACTGGATCTCATCCCTCCGTTACTCCACGCATTTTCCCTCCCCTGAGTCAGTTTTTCTTCCTCCTCTGGATCATCTCCAAATCATACAAACGGGCTGCTATTTATTATCATTTTCAAAATCTTTCTCTTGACCCTGTTCCCCAACTCCCTCTTCCATTCCTTTTTCCCTGTAAAACTCCCTGAAAGAGTTCCCTGTCTCCAGAGCTCTCTCGATTTTCCCTTTCTTTGTGAATGTCTTTCTCTGAGGGGTAACATCCATTGGGAAAGTAAATGGTCGCTCAGCGGCTCTTCACCACACCACACTGCTTTTGCTAAGGTCATGAGTGATTCCCAGGTGGCTCCATCCTTTGGACAAATCTCATCCTTTGCCTTAGCAACGGTTGCTGCATGATCATTGCCTCTTCATCGGATGCAATTTTTCACTTGACTTCCGGTATCCCATTTATCTTTTGCTTTTCCTCCTACCTCCTTGCTTTGCTTCTGTGTGCGTGCTGGTGCCTCTCCTGCTCCAACTTTCTCGGGAAGGCACCCACCCCCTCCCCCTGCCACGCCTAATCCTTAGCCACAATCATTCCTTTGAGCATCTTGTCCAGGTTCATGACTTTAAAATACCATTTCTGTACCAGTGACTCCCAGATATGTATCTTTGTCCTAGACCCATCTCCTGAACTCCAACAGCCTCCCCCTAAACTCAACACTTTGAAAATCCAGGCTGGTCCTTCCCAAGCCTGCATCACATGCAGCTTTCCCTGGGTCAGTTGGTGGCACTTCCAGTTGGTCCATTGGCTCAGGCCCAAATCCCTCGGAGTCATGTTTAAGCGCCTACACCTCATATCCTGTAGGAAATCCTGTTTGCTCTGCTTTATAAACATCTAGAGCCTGAACGATCCACTCTTCATCCCTTCCTCTCTCCTGACATGCTCCAAAAGTCTCCTGACAGGTCTTCGTGCTTCTTAACGTAGCAGCTCCAGAGCCCCTCTCAAAGGTAAGCCTGATGCCATCACTTCGGTGCACCTGCTGGCTGCTCCTCAGGTAGAGGAAGCAGCTGGAAATTCATGTTTGCTGCCCGAGCCTTGTCACCCGTTGGGCCTTACCCCTGTAAGACCCGTTGGGCCTTACCCCTTACCCCTACAACAATTTTAAGACCCGTTGGGCCTTACCCCTTACCCCTACAACAACTGTGCTGTTGGAGGACCTTTAGGACACAATAGAGGTTGTCATGGGAGATGGACTTGCCAGAAAATTCAGTCCTACAAAATTGTACAGTCAGTGGACCACTCAGAACCTTGGTTCTGTGTCCCCATTGTGGCTCTTGCTCATGATTTCTTCCACTTAAAACACCCTCTGCCCTTCCCCCATTTTCTGATGATGAACCTTACATGTCGCTTTTTTAAGGGATTTTTCTGCCACTCCCTCCTGTCTCCCCTGCCCCCACACCCCACTCACTGAATGATCACCCCCCCCATGCCTTCATGCTTCCATTAGTATATTTAATCAGTACTAATTGGATCCCTTACAGTGTTTCAGGAATACAGCAGGAATACCATTTTGGAGGAGATTATGGTCTAGAATTGAGTATTTTCTAAGACCAGAGCCATGCCTGGCTGTTTAAATTAATTAAAATTAAATTACGTTAAACATTTTTTTTTTAAAAACTTCTCAGTTGTACTAGTTACATTTCCAGTGCTCAGTAGTCAGATGTGGCTAGCAGCTACTATGTTGCACAACACCCATGTTCTGGAATAACCTTATCTTCGTGAAATGTTCTAACAGTACAAGAGAAAGGGGGGATGGCCAACAGACACACACACACACACAAAATTAAGGGAAACAAGGGAATAAATGCTGCATAGGTAAATGAGAGAGTGTAGTAGAGTGACTGGTTGGCTCCTTTAGACAGAGCGACGGAGGGATGTCTCAGAAGGCGACAGTTAAGAAGAGGTTGAGAAGAAAAGGAGAAATCTGAAACTGATGGGGTGAAGGAATGGAGATCAAGGCAGAGGCACCACTAGGGGAAAAGTCCTAATGTGGGGACACATTTGAAAGAATCCCAAATGGCGGGAGCCCTGTGGCAGGGGAGAGAGGCACAGAAGAAATCCAGATCACTGTGGGGGACTTTGTACATCTGGGTAGAAAGTGAGTGCTTTTGTTTTTAAATTTTCTGAGACAACTATGGCAGTGTTGTAAGGGGAAGAGTGACACAATCTGATTATATATTTACCATTTACATCATTCTGCCCAGTTTTATAGTTGCTTACTTACCTGTCTCTCTACCTGATTGCACAATCCTGGGTTTTTTCATTCTTGGTTTATTGAGTCATGTCCCATTAGTCTCCATATATGGATAATAACTGGTAGGATCGAATTAAATTAGAAAAATCATTATCACTGACCTGGTGGGCTTTGGCTGAGTCTCCGAGTATAACAAAACTAGTCATGAACATATTTTGCCTCCCAAATTAATTAATATAAAGTATGACCTAATTCTTTTTGAAGCATTTCAGAATTTGTCCCCTGACTTTTGGTGGTGGTCAAGGTAGGGGTCAATTTTATTCCTTCCAAGTATATAAAGGCAGAGAATTAAGAACAAAGTGGGTGTCTAGAAACGAGTGTTTCCCCTGCGAGAACTCATCTTGTTACCTATTTGGATTCAGGTGTGGGGCATTGAAAAGCTAGGAGGGCTTTTACGGATCAGATAGTACAACCATTTTATGGAAGAGGTGAATTTCAGCAAATAGGCCAGTAGACAGCTTCTGTGATGTCCCAGTATCAGGAAGGAGCTTATGTTCATGGAGGTGGAACAGAGTCTAAAGCAAGTGCCTGCTCTAGCTAAGGCCTTCTTCAGACACCAAATCCTGCCCCCACCCCTCCCATCCCCAGGGTTGGCGCAGCAGCAGGCTTGAAAGGGCACACTCTAAGGGTGCTGGGTAGTATGGGCCATGAATGGCCATCTTACTGTATCTCATGACAAAGCCGAAAAGCTGAGTTCTCATACATGCTCTCTAGATTTTCAAATCTTGGCCATTCCTTAAGAAATGAATTTTGAAAACCATGGTACAAAGTACTTCTGTGGGCCAAATACAGTCTTCAGGCCACCGGTTGGCTGACAGAGCTGACGGAGACCTGAAGCTGTTGTGCTTGGTCTCTCATCAGGCTTTAGGTCTTTGTCCAGTGTGTAGACGGCTGGAGTCTGGGGGTCACATTTCCAGGTAGCATGGGACCCAGCGCCACATACCCAGCCCACCATCCGCGTTTCCATGAAGCCCATGATGGGCTGCAGGCAGCCTAGAGATGGAGTATCAGTGCTTCCTTGGGAGGGAGTGACTGAATTTTTGGACCAGAAGGGCAGTTAATGAAGTACTAGGCAGGCTTACACATACTTCTATGGCTTAATAATTATGAGCAAAAGTCAGAAGACCTGGGCTGGAACCTCAGCTCACTTAACCTCCCCAAGCCTCAGTTTCCTCCTCCATGAATGAGGTTGGTAGCAACACCTGCCTAAGGGGGTCTGTGAGCATTAAGTGCGTGTGGGTGCTTGGCATAGAGCCCACTAGACAGTAAGTTCTCCAGAAAACTTGCTTAGCGTCAGTGCATATTTAAGTTTCATTTTCAAAGGTCTCCCACATCCCTTTTGCTCATTATAACCATCCTTTGAGGGAGACAGAGCAAGTATTTTTAGAGCTGTTTTTACAAATGAGGAAATCAAGGCTTGGAGGTGCTCAGTAACCCGCAGGGATCCCCAACTTTGCAGGTGGCTGAGCTGGGATCAGAACCCGAGTCTGGTCCAGAATGTGCTTCCTGAAAGCATTCTCTTGTCATCACTCAGTAAGATACAGTCTGAGTCATCGCTTCCTGTAACGTGAATGCTTGGGCACAGTGATTCACAGTCTTCATGAATTCTTGCTACTGGCAAACTTGACAGTATGATGAAGACTGGGCACTGACCATCCTAGCTACAGAGCCCAGAGTTTCTGTCTTCGAAACTGCCTCTGGTTTCCTTCCAGCTTGCTCCCTTTATCCCCTGTGTCAGCATCAGGGGGCAGTTTGGACTCTGTTGGGGAAGGAGCTGAACCTGAGGGTCTGCTGTCCCTTGCAAGGTGCAGAAGGGTCAGCCATCCCACAGCTGACGGAGACCTAAAGCTATTGTGCTTGGTCTCGCATCGCTAACGGAGCAGGCTCATGTGACTGACCCAGTCAGGGTGAAAGGAGAAGTTGCAAACTCAGAATTAATACTTGTTCCAAGACCATCTGGGAAGGCGCACACCTACCAGTCTGCTTTTTCTGTCTTTCAGGCCGTAACCATCATGCAACCTTGGGTAGCCATCTCAGGCCTCCTGCTACTTCTGACGGGTAAGCGAATAGGTGGGCTGGGATCTGGGAAGCCCTGAGGATGGGAGAGTGTAGGAGATGTGCGAGTGTGGTGTAGGAGGATGGATGTGCTTGGGCTTTGGTGGGAGCTAGTGGGTCAGCTGGTAAGCAAAGAACCAGGCTAAATCTAACTCAAAAGAAATTGCTTAAATGCTATGAATTGCAAAATCCATGCGTGAGTGAACCAGGTATGATGAACTGTGTGTCATATCTTGCCATTTGCGTTTGAACAAACAAACAGAAAGGAGGTTAGATAGTTCTAGGAGCATGGACTACTCAAGTGTATGTAAAAATATAGTAACAGTGTTAGCATGAGTGGGAGGGGATGGGGAGAGGAGACTGGGCTAAATGGAAAGGATACCAGTCCTTCATCAAACTATCTTGTGTCCTTTGGAATTTTTTTTTAAATCATGTGCAACTATTTCTTTTCAATATATTTTATTTCACAAAGTTAGGAATAGACATAATCTGAAATTTAAAAAACAATAATCTCCAGAAGTCCAATTATGGGGGAAAGTTCATTTCTTATTACATTGTATAACTTGATTTTTATGATTAACATATTTTATTTGTAATCCAAAAGTGATATTAGGCAAAATAAAATATTGTAAGAATTCAGTGAAAAAGTCACTTTCTTATTTTATGTAACCATGAGCATTCTTATTTCCAGAGCATTTCCCAAAGTCATAGCCCAATTCTAAATATAACTGGTTGGTGAATTTCTGATTTCTTTTAAGGGCTACCTTCACTGCATTTGGCATTGTGGGGTTTTTATACCACTGTTCCAGGAGAGACTTCTTGTTTTTAAGTGGCATAATTTAGTATATGATTGAGTATTTTCCAGTTATCTGTTTTCATGGGATAAGTGGGCCTCACTCAGTTGTGGGGCTAGTATCAACTTACGAGATGGGGTCCCTGTTGGATTTTTTTAGACTGATTCTAAAGCCCATGATAAACCGCAGCTCCTTCTAGAAGTATTAGAAACCCATTTTCTTAAAAAAAAAAAAAAAGATTTTATTTATTTATTTTAGAGAGAGCTAGAGAGTGTGAGCAGGGGCAGGGGCAGAGGGAGAGGGAGAGGAAGAGAGAATTGCCTTTAAGCCAATAATACTTTTTTAAATCAGTTTTTTATGTTAATTCCAGTATAGTTAACATAGTGTGATACTCGTTTCAGGTGTACATAAGTGGCTCAGCAGTTCCGTACATTACTCAGGGCTCATCCTAATAAGCAGGCTCTTGGTCCCCACCACCTGTGTCATCCATCTCTCCATTCACCTCCCCTCTGGTTGCCATCAGCTTGTTTTCTATAATTCAGAGTCTGTTTCTTGGTTAATCTCTCTTGCTCTCTGTCTCTCTCTCTTTCCTTTGTTCATTTATTTTGTTTCTTTAATTCCATATATGAGTAACAGCATATGGTATTTGTCTTCCTTTAACTGGCTTTGCTTAGCTGCATCCATGTTGTTGCAGATGAAAGCCAGTGCTGCTTTAAACAAAACACGAGCTCTGCTTTTCTTACAAGAGAGGTGTTGTGCGGTGACTTCACTTGCAATAGCAGTTTAAAAAGTTGGGGTAAAAATTAAAACTTAAAATGCAATAGAATTTTTCAAACATATTTCAGTTGAGGCAGTGATTGAATCTGGGGGAGGAGGAAAGCCACAAGTCTTACCTACTGAATAAGCATATATACCTGTCAGACACAGAATGAAATACAGAGTCATGTATTATTGGAGTGTCATTTGGTTCAAACCTTTTAGAAAGAAATTTGGCCATGTTCATCAAGAGGCTGAAAATATCGGTGACTTTTGTCCTGGTAACTTTTCTCTTAGACATCTGTGCTGTTAGAAAACAATCCTAAATATAGGAAAAAAAGTTTAAATTATATTTTATCTACAAATATCAAATAAATAATCCTTTTAAAGAATATGTTAATGTAAAAATGCTTACAACAAATTTTTAATTTGAAGATGCAAAGTTCTATGATTACAAATGAAATAAACTATGTAAAAAGAAAAAATGAAAATACATGTAAAATTAAAAGATTGAGTCCTCATGCTGTTTTCTCTTTATTTATAGATGCTGTAGTTTCTTACACTCAAGTGATTGGAGTGGTGGGTCATTCCATCACGCTGCCCTGCACCTACTCAACAGCTCCTGGAGTCACAACCATGTGCTGGGGCCGAGGGGCATGTCCCATGTCCCGTTGCTCAGATGAAGTGGTCTGGACTAATGGATCCCATGTCACCGTTCGGAAGCACCCACGTTATAAGCTAAAGGGAAACATTTTAAGAGGGAACGTGTCTTTGACCATAGAGAATGTGGCCCAGACTGACCGTGGTCTCTACTGTTGCCGTGTTGAGCACAAGGGGTGGTTCAATGATATGAAACTCACCCTGTCACTGGAGATAAAGCCAGGTGAGCTTGTCTTCTGTCTTCCTTTGATCACTTCATGTGGGTGAACTGAGATGTTTCTTGTTTGGTAGTGACTTTCTCTTCCTTTAATAGGGAAAGGGGAGGTTCCTCGAGTCTTGTTTTTCAGTAACTGTTGGAAAGTAGAATAACTTCTATTGGTTTAAAATGAAGTATTCAGAACCAATCTTGAGCAAGACCATAGGGGAGAGGATCTTCCCAGTCAGCAAACTATCTCCTAAAGCAGGTTTTCAAAAATGCTAGTTGGTTCAGGGGCGCCTCAATGGCTTAGTCAGTTAACCGTCTGCTTTAGGCTCAGGCCATGATCTAGGTTCCTGGAATTGAGCCCTGCATTGGGCACCCTGCTCAGCAGGGAGCCTGCTTCTCCCTGTCTTTCCCACTTGTGCTATCTCTGTCTCTCTGTCTTAAATAAATTTTTAAAAATGCTAGTTGGTTCATGAAAAAGCGTTTAATGTTCCATTGTGAAATAGAGTGAACGTTCTTACCAAACTGAATTTGCTTAACTTAAAGAACTGCCCTTTATTCTCTGAGATTAGAAGAATTTTCAAATGTTATAAACATTTTAAAACTGTTTTGGAGAATTTCAAACATATAGAATAGGTAATATAATACAAGGTCTTGTCAAGTAGGGATAGCACCCAGGTATAACAATCGTCAGCTCAGTCTAGTTGCATATACGTCGTAAAGGGATATATAGTTCCATCCTTTCCCCTGCCCTGCCTGGGATTTTTTGAGGCACATTTCATATCATATCACAAAGTTGCTTGTTTAAAAATTAAAGTGACTATACTGCAATATGAAAACATTTACATCCCAATGACTATTCACCAGTTGTTTTTAAGAATTTGATGAAATCCAAAAATCTGTCTTGATGTGAAAATCCTCATTTTCTTTACCATTGGATAAACAGAGTGGATTCTTTGGGATTTCCCAGTTTCTGGTGTTCCCTCCTAATGAATTTCCCACCACTAAGCTCTGATACTGACAATAGAACCCAATACCTGTGGCCTTAATAAACTATGTGTCTTCCTTCCTTCCTCCCTTCCTCCTTTCTTTCTCTCTTTTACTTCTCCCTCCCTCCATCCCTCCCTCCCTTTCTTTCTTTCTTTTCTTTTCTTTTTTTTTTTTAAGATTTTATTTATTTATTTGACAGAGAGAGATCACAAGTAGACAGAGAGGCAGGCAGAGAGGGGGAGAGAGAGAGAGAGAGGGAAGCAGGCTCCCTGCTGAGCAGAGAGCCTGACGTGGGACTCGATCCCAGGACCCTGAGATCATGACCTGAGCAGAAGGCAGCGGCTTAACCCACCGAGCCACCCAGGCGCCCCTCTTTCTTTCTTTTCTTAAGAGGAACTTGGTTTTGCAATCTCCCAGCTTTTGGACTTGGTTTGTTTCTTTTGTGAAGACTAGCGACATAAGGTCAGTTCTGATGGAGAAACTAGCTGACCGAGGGGGAAACCATCTGTGGGAAGCAATTTAGGGAAGCCAAAAGAGGCTGGTGATAATCCTGTGCTCTAGAGAGAGGCGAGGAAGCAGCCTGTGGAGAAGAGATTATGATTACAACTTTCTTGGATTTGTAAAATTTATTATTGGTATGGCTGAATGTTAGGAATTGACCTAGTAGAGAAATGAGTAGGACACTTTTAAAGTGCTTCGAAATTCTTTAGTAGGTGGGCACTTATAAGGCCGGTGGTCTGTCAAGTGGGAAGAGGGTCTGTAACTGAGCCAAAGAGACTCTGCCTCCAGTAACCAATTCTTTGCTTAACTTTGCTTGTGGTTTTCACTGGCTAAGCTTACTCTTCAAACTTCTGTTCAGGCTTTTTTATACCAGCATCTGCAGTACAGTTTGCTCCCTTCAGCCTGGGGAAAATATTTACCAACTGAAGAAAACAAGCTCGTTAGACAGTTTGATTAGGTTACCCCTCTTTATTGTTTCCCTTACTCTCCTTTGATCAAATGTTTTGCATGCGTGCTTTTCCCCTTATGGATTAGATTTTAAACTGGAAGGCGGGGACTGGATTGTACTCTTTTCCTGAGTCGCTAACTACAATTTAGATCAGGTTCAGCAAACCCTAGCCCTGGGATCAGGGCTGTAGATCAGATTACAGAATAGTCCCACTGTTTTATACATTTTTATTTGAGCAGCCATGCGTATATATTGTCTTTGGTGGCTTCCCTTTAACAGGGAGTGGAGCAAGTGCCCCCGAGACCTAAAGCATTAACTGTCTCGACCTTTCCAGAAACTTTGCTGACGTCTGCTTTGGACTAATGCTTTGCCTATGATAGACACTCACAGATATTTGTTGAAAAAAGTGTTTTCCTCTTCAGATTCTAAATTAAATTGCATCTTTCAGAAAGAAAAGTTCGCAAACCAAGTGAACCCTATTTAAGAGACATGATTTTCTTTTGTAGTTAGGTCAAAATTTAAGGAAACTTCTTGCAGAGAAAAGGGTGCCCAGTGAGAGCAAAAGTACACATTCTTGATTCAGTCCTTCATTGGTTTGCTTTGGTACCAGGCCCTGTGTGGGGGCTAACTTCTGGTTTTTGCTCCATCTGGGTAGCTCTGATACCCCCACTAAGTGATTTGGAATCCTATACCACTGCAGAATCTGGAAAGTCAAGGACAGTATGGTATTAGCTGTTGTTATATCTTAGGTTGGAAGGAACCGTAAAAGGTCTAGTTTACCTTCTAACCAAATGTAACTCATCTGTGTGATTCATCTAGCATATGCTAATGGCTGTGAGTTAGTCCTCATTTAGGATGCAGGTCCCTCTGTCCATATGTCACCCTCAGGCCTGACTGGACTGAATGCTATTTATTTGGTAAGCATTCTAGGCGTGGGAACTCCTACTGAAGTCTTAGTCATTCACCACGGAGAGGATAAAGGCTGCTCCAGGCTCTGGACATTTTCCTTACCTCACAGATGTTTATGAAGATACATAAATCTGATATGCATGACTGGTCTTCTCAAAGTGCTTCAGTGTAAATCCCAGGTGACATTTTTCACCTCTGAACCTCCCCAAATATATACATTTTAGTGCAGCTGTTTCCTTTTTGCAAGTATGTCTTCAAAGCCCTCCTCTGTCACAGATTCTAGTTAACTGATGACAAGAACTCTCAGTTCAGGGAAGATTAGTGCCTAATTTCTGCCCCGGGACAGCCTCTCATTGGTTATGTTAGTCACGGGCCCAGCACAAGGCTCTTGTTTCTTGCTGCTTGATTAATCCTTGCTTTCTGTTGGTTTCTAACTCCAGCTGAGGTCAGCAGTGTTCCAACGTCACCTAGGGTCTTTACCTCTACTTCTTCAACTCCAGCACCCACGCAGAACCTCAAGCAAGGTAAACCAATGTGTTTCTTGAGCCCCGAGGTCTTCTAATGAGAGGATGTAGACTGTCCAAGGCATTGTGTTAAGGCAGAAGTACAGTCTAGGCTAAGGGTTCTTACCTGGGTTCCAAGCATGGGCTTCACAGGGTCTGTGAACCCCTGTCCCAAACTGTTGGGTCCCCCCAAAATTGGGTACCCCAATAATGGGTCCGTGATTAAAGGAACGAGACTGATACAAAGTGAAGGTCAAGCAAAGCTTTATTTCGCGCCAAGCATCAAGAATCAGACCGACCATCAAACAGACCGGTGGGGCCTGCCCCTACAGAGAGGACGACCCCTCCCTGCTTTCCAGACTTTTTTTTTTTTTTTTTAAAGATTTTATTTATTTATTTGACAGACAGAGATCACAAGTAGGCAGAGAGGCAGGCAGAGAGAGAAAGAGGAGGAAGCAGGCTCCCTGCTGAGCAGAGAGCCCGATGCGGGGCTCGATCCCAGGATCCTGGGATCATGACCTGAGCCGAAGGCAGAGGCTTTAACCCACCGAGCCACCCAGGCGCCCCCAGACTAACTTTTATAGAGCAAAGGCCATGTGGTTGGGCCTGGCCACACACAGGTGGCCAATGAGATTGTAACACACACAGGAAACTCCACAGTGATGCTAGGCGACCAATTGAATTACAATTTACCCTAGTAGACATTTGAACCAGCCTATCACCTAGTTCAGAATTGGCGCCCAAAAGGTGCCCAAAGGGCGGGGCCCATACTCCTTGGTAGCTAGGAGACAGTATGCGCCCCCACTGATTGAATACCTCCACCTGGCCTGACCCACCCTTGTATTTGGACTTTGTTACCTGGGACTAGTTTCCCAGACTTGCTTTTAAATAAGTTCCCCGGGGGCGGGGGGGCGGGCAAGGTCAATTTAAGTTTTACAACAAAATGGCAGTTCAACCAGGGTGGGGCTGCTCTGGCTGAATAGGCCCTTACATACAAAACCATATGCACCTTTTTATAGATAATCATTTTTAGAGCAAGGGAACTCATAGCTTTTGGCCAGATTCTCCAGGGCATTGATTATTAGCAACACCCCCCAAAAAGCCACACCACTGATCTTAGACATCTAGTGAGGGTGGAGTGGATTTGGCCCAGTTGAGCACAGGTTTTTGAGGAAAAAAATAAGAATGCCAGAGAACAAGGGTCCAGGTAATGAGATTCTGTTCTTACAAGGAGCTCTGAGTAGAGATCAGTTAGTCCATTCTGAAGCCAGACCTCCACTTGAGGGTGAAATTTCAGTGAAGTTAACATTTTCTTTGTTTCCTTTGTGACAGAACCATGCTAAGTACTTTTCGAGTATTATATTTCTTAATTCTTATGACAACCCCGATGCACTATATGTGTGATTCAGTCCCATCTTATAGTTGTGAGAACTAAGGCACAGAGTCTGAGTTTGTTGTGGAAAGTTACATGGATAGAAACTACTTGAATCTCCATTAATTTGAATTTTGGGACTGTGCTTTTAACGATTGGATTGTGCCTTCTACCATGAGCACTGAGCTTATGTTTGGATGAATTTGTCCTGATATGACATCCTCACTGAACAATGCTTTATACCATTACCCTGTCTTCTCTGGGCAGTCAGTCTGCTTACACAGTTTTGCTTCCAGCATCCTTTAATTTATTTGTGCAGCATGGAAATAACAAAAGATACTATTTATACTGATGAAAAAGTAAACATCAGATTTTAAAGACTTCAGGGACTTAGAACTTACACATCTGTTGTTTTTTTTTCATTCAGACCACATGGTTCATACTTTAAACTTCTGATAAATAAGGCCTTAGATTTAATACAGATGGAGAATAATTTGACTTAAAGGTAGAAAAGTAGCTTGCCATTCTGAGGACAAGTTTAGGTGCAAACTTTCTATCTCTAGGATTAAAAAGATAACTTTTAGTGGAGATTTGTAAAGCCTCTTTGACCCCTTGGAGTGGGGCTGGATTCTGTGGAGGAACAGAGATGTCACAACCTCTTAGCCAGAAAAATTTGGTGGAACATACTGATTTCCCTGGACCCCATTGAACCCATGTATATTTAATCAGGAGGGATCTGAAGGATTGGGCCTTGAGCTGAGTTTGGAAGAGGGGGCTTTAGGTTAAAACTGGGATTTGGGAGCCGTAAAAGTTTGTAAGAAAAACAGTTTTGTTCATTCAAGGCAGCTGAACACACTTGACTTTCTCAGTATCGATTTAGCTTTGTAATATTTAGTTTGTGCCTGCAAATGGGGGTGGATTAGTGGCCTTGGTTTGGTGAACATGCATGTTTAAAGCAAAGATTCAGAAGAGAAGTGTTGGCCAATATGTCCATGTGACCTTCTCAGGGATAGTACTGATTAAGACTTATCCTTGTCTTGATGGTTTTCTCCCGAGTTTGAGTTGAGTTGAACAGGAAGGAGGTGTGTGCTGGAGCAGATCCAGTGTGGGAACGTTTATCTTTACATCCATGCTCTTCCTGTGCTCAGTGTCTCCTCTGTATCCTAGTTGCCTAAAATATTCATGGCATGGTTGGGTGGAATGTTTTAGACAGGGAGAAAAGATGCCTGCTAATACACAAACTTGGGGAAAAAAGTTAAGCCCAAGAGGTCTCCACACCCATGCAAGTTGAGTAAGGATTCTGATCACCTGACTTCACTGTCATCCTGTTCTTAGTTTTGTTTTGTTTTTTTTAATGATTTTATTTATTTATTTGACAGAGATCACAAGTAGGCAGAGAGGCAGGCAGAGAAAGAGGAGGAAGGGAGGAAGCAGACTTCCCGCTGAGCAGAGAGCCCGATGCGGGGCTCGATCCCCTGAGCCGAGGCAGAGGCTTAACCCGCTGAGCCACCCAGGCGCCCCTGTTCTTAGTTCTTAAACAGAGTTACACCGTGTTATAGATTTGAGCATTAAAGAGAAGCAGGAAAATAGCTCAGAACACGGAAAGGGTGATGTTGAAATGTGGAGACCACTGTGGGGAAGGGAAAACAGAAAGACCAATGAAAGGGAAGAAAAGCCCAGGTTTGGGAGTTCTTATCCTGCCAGCACCAGTAACATGGTCTAAAATTTCTGGTGCTCTGTGAGGAAAGTATATAAAATGAAATATTTAAAATGTTAAGAAAATACACGGAGAGGCAAGTGATCAGAGCTACACGTAAGGTGAGATATTAGAAAGGAGTGATTTTAGAAAGGAAAGGGAAACCCGGCCCCGTACTGAAAATTCTTAGTGAAGCTTTTTGGTGCAAAACTGAAGATGAGTCAGATAACAACGGGAAATCAGTCTTAAAAAAGGAGTGACCAGAATGCCAGTGCTGAAGGAGCCAGGTCAAGGTTCACTGAGAACAGGGCTTTGAGAGTTGTTAATTATCACCAAAGTTCAGACATTGGACAGTGTTGTTACCTGGAAAGAGACCTCAAGGAATTAAGTCATGTCCGTATGTGTTCTCTGCTGATCCATATGTGTACCTTCCTGGAAAGATGTGTGGATGGATAATGCAGACCTTGAATAAAGCCAGGAACTCTAGATAGGGCTATCTGGGAGGAGGACAGGCAAGTTAGCCCAAACTCCCATGCCCTATTCCTGTGAAAGTGAAGTATTACTTGTAGGAATAAAAGCTTAATTGGATGTCCTATGTATGGTGTGCTGTTGTAGGCTTTGGACATTTAGAGAGATCCTAGGAGTAGAAAAATTGTGAAATAACTCTAGATACGGATAAACTCTCCAGATCATTATCTAGATAAGATTTCATGATAATGGTACACCTAGATGGCTGTTTAGTGCCTCAAGGCCATCTTTGAATACATTTCTAAGAGGAAGTTGGAAAGAATGGAAGTGGGTGTGTACGAGGCATGCCTTCGGGGGCTGGCTGGCTGTGGGCTCTGCTGGGAAGTGGATGGTGATTCCTGATTTTAGTTTTGTTTTTTTATTTTTGTTGAGGGCGGGAGTGTTCCTCTACAAGGAGAGCACAGTTCTTTCATTCTTTTCATTCCAGAAACTACTTCATCCTCTGCCCTGCAGACAGCAGGAACCCAGCCTACTGGGCCACGGGAAAGGAGCAAAAGACAGCCCACCAATTCACCATTGTACTCCTGCCCCACCGGTAACTCCTTTTTCTTTCCTGGATCCACGGGTGTACTCACATTTTGATAATTGCTGAGACGTTGTAAAAGACCACATTCCGAATAAGGCACATCTGACGTGAGTGCTGATACTGGCCACTGCAGGCAGCCATGTGACTTGAGCAAATGTCTTACTCGTTTAGAATCAGTTTTTATCATTTGTGAAATGGATGGAATAGCAACGATCTTGTAGGATGCTTTTGAGGATTAAATGAGATGAAAACACTAATACCTCGTTAAAAGGTGGTAAGTAATAGATACAATAGCAACTGCTACTCTTTCTTCAAAGTCTAGAAACCATACACCTGACTGGCCCAGGGAGCTTGTATGATTTGGGCACACCCACGTGCATAGCACTATTTTTCTTAATCAGATGAACTGCTCTTTACTCCAGACTTATTAGTGGGCTTGCTGTCTTGGGCCAGAGCCATACATCAATTAAATCCAGCTCTCCAGTATCCAAACCAAACTGGTCAAACATATTTATGCTTCATCGAAGACCCAGACCCTAAGTACATCTAGGAGGCTCCCCTGCTACCCTGTGAGGCTTGCATGTGGACACTTTGAGATGGGCTGAGGACATCAGCACCAGTCCCAAGACACATGTCCCCTGGGACTGTCTATTGTCTTCTTCGATTTTGTCCCACTGTTCCCATTCTGGGCAGGTCTCATATAATCTTTGTTTATTTGAAACCCAAGATTCGCCTGTCTTTCCTGTGGTAGAGAAAGGTGATGCTGAATGGTCTCATTTGCCCCAGATAATTCCATTACCCAGAGAGGTTATTTTGGGGAGTACCACAGGCTGAACCCCTTTGTAATGCAGAGCTGGTTTACCTGTGCTTGTGTTTGTGCTGAATCCAAACAGGTTCAACCTTGGAAGACTCCTCTGTAATGTCTGTGACTCATTGTGCCCAGGAGTTGCCAGTTAGTAGGGCCCTCCCCCTTCCCGCCATGGCTTACCTTTTGCCAGTCATTCCCGGAAGCTGGTTAATTTAAAATGGACCTGCAGCGAGATTCACAGAGGGGCCTGTTCAGCTGGGATTAGATAATGGTGACATTTGGTTTTGAAAGTGGAATCCTTAGTGTGAACTGCTTCTGGGCACGAAAACAAAGTGGAAATAAAGAGAAACACAAGGTAGCAGCAGGGGGAAGCAGCCGCACCACATGCTTTTCATGTGTGAGTGGGAAGCACATCGGAGTCGGGAATCATAGGACTAAAACCCGGTCAAGGTAGAGCTTTCCACGGTGGAACAGACATGGGAGCAGCTGCGTCCCCTGTGACTTAGCGATCGATGCCACCTTGGCAGTATGCCTGAGGGTCTCGAGCCAAATCCTCACCATGCCTGAGTCAGCCTTCAGCAAACTGAAGACTCAAAGGAGTGAAGAATGTTCATTCAGGCTGGAAGGGATTTTGGTCCTTATATGGTGGCCACCCACACTGGATAGAGGGATGTGCCGGGAAGCTGCCATACATTCTCTCACTTAATTCTTTGAAGGCAGGTCTTGTTGATTGCTGTTGCTAGATTAGGGAAGCCCAATAGTTCTGCTTTAGAGACAGGCAGCTCCCAATTCCACGGCCTGCCACTGACTGCATGCCCACGGGCGTGATGGTGGCATTTGCCCCTAGATGTTAAAGATGATAGAAGGACGTGGTATTTGGGAGGTACATTGCACAGCGTCTCTCTCTCCCTGCTGCTCCTTCCAGGGTAACGTAATAATTAATAACAGCTAATATTTACCTAATAATAGTGTTCAGTCCTTAATGTACATCATCCAATTCGACAACTTCATGAGAGGGGTACTGTTTCAGCTTATAGTTCTAGCTGTATTTACAAAATCGATATTTCAAAACTCTAGTAGTAAAACTTGAACAAAGTTTTAAGGCATAATATCCTTTTATATTAGGATTTTTGGCAGTATAAGATATATTAGTTTCACAGCTGATGTAACAGATATTTTTAAAAATATTTCTGGATCAAAGTCTGGGCACATGGGCATGTAATGTAGGAGTTACATTACCACCTGCTTTAGATCTCTTAGGTACATTTTACTCACATTCTGAATAAAACCATTGTAATGTCCATTAGGAATAGGGTGGTCCTGATCTTTGGATGTGCATGTGGTCTTTGGACACTCATTGACAGGTTCTTAGCTGGCATGAAAATACCAATTATCTACCATTAAGTGGCATTCTTAACTCACTTCCAAGGATGGGCCCCTGTGATTCCCCTAATTCTGTAGATAAAACTTTGTGTCTGTGTGCATTTTTCCCCCATAAAGATGGCAAACAGTGTCCATTTTTTAAAAAAGATTTTCTTTCTTTATTTGACAGACAGAGATCACAAGTAGGCAGAGAGGCAGACAGAGAGAGAGGAGGAAGCAGGCTCCCCGCTGACCGATGCGGGGCTCGATCCCAGGACCCTGGGACCATGACCTGAGCCGAAGGCAGAGGCTTAGCCCACTGAGCCACCCAGGCACCCCAACAGTGTCCATTTTTAAGGGTCCAAGACAAAATGGTCAAGAAACACAACCTTAGAGGATAAATTAATACAGCTTAGTAACTTGGTATGACTTCTGCAGTGTTTGCAGCATTTCGCCATATTATTATTCAACTTATCATTCACTACTGGAAGGCAATGTGAATATATTTAGTGTCTACAGTGAAAATTCAATATTTTTTGTAATTATAATTAATTTTCTTTCTTGTTGAGCAGATGGGAATGGCACTGGGACACAGTCTTCAGATGGCCTTTGGCATAGCAATCAAACTGTAAGCATTTTTCTTCCTGCTTTATTAGCTGAATTCACTTGTATGTCTCCCTGGAAGCAAGTTACATTTAGAGAATATTTCTGTAAGACTAGCCCACAGATTGATTCTTCTAGTTAAAATAAAAAAATAAGAAAATAATTAGACTCAGATAGGGATACTTTAAATAATTTGAAAAGTTCATACAGGTGGACTGGTTTGTTAGAGTTTGATAAATGATACTGTATTCTGTGTATACATACATATACATACATAACACATACTACAGGCTTTCTCCTGACCAGAAATTAGCAAGAAAGAATGAACAACTTTAAGGAGAATGAGTTAACATGATAGGCCAAGGAAGACTTTGGTTATCATTAGGGAAATAACACACTTTGACTCAATGGAGTGGAGGCTACCCAGAACAAAAATAGTATGTCAGCGAACATGTAGTTGCTTAAGTAGATTCTCATATTCTTTTCTAACCCAATTGCCGTCCTTCATAGACATTTTTTCTATACATAAACCTCCCCGTATTATGACATATTAAGGTATTAACATCTTAAACAAATTTGTGACTTTAAAAAAAAAGATTTTATTTATTAATTTGAGAGAAAGAGTGAGAGAGAGCATGAGCAAGGGGGAGGGCCAGAGGGAGATGCAGACTCCCCACTGAGCAGGGAGCCAAGCAGGACCCAATCAGGGATCCAGATGTGGAACTCAATGTCTGGACCCTGGGACCTGAAGGCATATGCTTAAGGACTGAGCCACTGAGGCATCCCAAGTAAATTTGTGACTTTGAAAGATGTTCTTATACTTTTCCCACAGTGAGCTTGAGAAAAATCTAAGGGGTCCCCATCTCATGATGCTCATCAAAGTCTCATCTTTGCAAATAAATTAGACAAGTTTATCAGTAGGACTTTTTCTCTTGGTTTCTCTGGAAGAAATAAGTTTCTTTTTAGTATATGCAAATAACTCTCCAAAACAGCAAACAAAAACAAAAAGTTTGGAGGTGTGAGAATAATCTTTCTGGTCTCAAGTAGTGAGAAATGACAACACAGCCATGATAAGAGAAATTCAAGCTCGGGCATGGTGGGGTTATTTAGCGTGGAGTCAGATGGCTTCATGTCACATCCATCAGTGGTAATACTACATAGGAGTGATATAAAATTTTTTTAACAACTTATGTGGCATGGGCACTGATGGATCTGTTGGATATGGGTAGAATTTGTAGATACTAAATGTTAGAACAACCACTATGTAAATGATTCTTCTATTGCTATATGGCTAGACTTAATGCTGGATTAAAAAAAAAAAAACAAAAAACAAAACAGACAAAAATAACCTTCTGAGTAGTGAGATTGCTCTTGACCTCGGTTCCCTGTAGACAGGTGTGGTTAGGAGCGAGTAGTAGCGATTTAGAAGCAAGTTCACAGCAGGCAGCAGTGAAATCATGGGCCTTTTGTGTCTCGACTCTGAGGACGTTAAGAGCTATTATCCCCCACATCCTGAAAACATGCAACATATATTTTGACCCAGAAGGTCAGCTTTCTGGACTCTATTTTAAGGAGAGAATTGAACAAGTACATGAAGATGTATGAGAAAAGCCTTCTAATTGTTGCTGTTTATAATCATGAAAATGCTAGAAACAATGTACATGTTCAACAATAAGGGATTACTTACCTAGTCAGTTAAGCGTGCCCACACACTGCCGTTAAGAATGTAGTCACTGCAGTGTGTTTACTGACATGGGAAGACAGTTAGTACTGATTGTTAAGGGGAAAAAGCAACTGTTAAAATAGTGTGTGTATGTGTGTGTGTGTGTGTGTAGTAGCATATATTGAATATAGTAATTGCTTCTGTTAAGAGAAACACTAAAGGATAAAGTTAGAATATATAATGAAAAATGGTAATAGTGTTTGTGTTGGAAGGTAGGTTTATAGTTGGTTTTAGTTTACCTTTTTTCATGCTTAGCTGCACATTCTAGAATGAACATTCAGTTTTTATGTCATATTTTAAAAAATGAAAGCAAAGCCTCCCTCCTGCAGCCCCATGTTACATCTAACCGCTTTACCCTCCGCCCCCCAACATTGGTCAAGTAACGACAACACCACTCTAACCTCCCAGACCCTGGCCATTTCCCCTTTAAGCCCAAACACTAAGTACTTTCCCTTATCCCCTACCTTCCTCAGAGTATTATCAGGGAGTACATGAAAGTACCTTTGCCAAGAACCCTGTTTCATTTGTAGTTGACAGACACAAACACAAAGGTTCAGAGAGGCTAAAGAACCTGTCCGAGGTCACACAGCAACTAAGTCGAAGAGAGGGGATCCTGACTCCGGAGATTAAACTTTTATACAGGAAGAGACTTGATACTTCTCTCTGGTCTTATTTTCTGTTGAATACTTACCCTCTGGGATGTCTTTAGGATTAGAGCTAAGCTATGTAAAAGGGCTGAGTGTGATGCTTGGCGTATTTCAGGCTTATTCCAGAACGTGGTGAGACCTTACGAACTGCACTAGGATGTTTAGACAAATTTCTGCATCTCCACCCAGCTAACAGCATCTCAGGTAGTTGTTAATGAGGGCCACGTCTCTGAGCACCTACTTTCAAGTCCATTTATTTAGACCAAGAATCTTGAATTACAGCTTAAAAAAAAAAGGACTCTAAGCAAAGACCAAATTCAATAACTTAGCACATTCAGATACCATCACCAGGCCAGCTTACATATGAACAAAAATTGTGGGGTTTTTTTTGTATCAGGATATATTTAATGGAAGTAGCTTATTGATTTTTAAAAATATGTCTAATTTACCTATAATAAAGTACACCCATTTGAGGCATACAGTTTAAGTTTTGACAAATGCACATACCTATGTAAATACCCCCCACTCAAGATATAAAACATTTCTACCATCCCCAAATACATTTTGAATTTTAAATGGCCTTTGAATTTCACCATATGGTTACTGTCTCAGACAGCTTGGTCTTACCTTTCTTGAGCCAGAAATAGCCAAGGGCCAACAAAGATAGATGGGTTCAAGCACATTATTTTAGGGAATGTCTTTTTTTTTGGGGGGGGGCGGAGAGGGAGGGTGAGAGCATGGGGTGGGGTGGGACGGGGTGGGGCGGGAGGAGGTGAAGAGGCAGAGAGAAGGGAAGAGAGAATCTTAAGCAGGCTTTATGCCCAGCTCCTTCTCATGACCCCGAGATCATGACCTGAGCCGAAATCAAGAGTCAGACACTTAACTGACTGAGCCACCCAGGTGCCCCTTAAGGAATGTCTTTTATCCATAACTCTAACAAGATGTGTTTTCGATGCACCGATGTTTCCTCAGCATGTGTTGCTGGCACAGAATCCGTGGATGACCACCAGTAAGGGACTGTACATTGGCATTTGCGTTACTGCTGTGGTATTGTTCACCGTACTGGTCGTCGTGATTACCAAAAGTAAGTCACTGCAGGTACCTGCGGGAACAGAGCAAGGGTTCTCAAGGCAAACAGCCATGTGGTTGAGATTTCACATACATTTCTGTTTTCTAATCTCTCTCTCCCTCTCTTTTTTTTTTTTTTAAATTACTGGCCTATAAAGAGAAAGATACAATATAAATTCTCCAGAGATGGAATTAAATATTAAAGAAATGAGACTGTTTTGGGTAGACTTGGGATTTGGAAGGTAACATGCCATTATTATATATATGATTTGTTCAGATCTTTTATACTCACTCCCCTTAGAAACCAGTGTTTGTCCCCATGAGGGATGATATTGTTGAGTTTTACAAGACCCACTTAACAGGAGAGGCAGATGAAACATTGGACGAGAAACTGATTTCAGGGCTAGGGCTAGAAGGGCTTCAAAAGGTAGCCATCCAGGGGAGCCTGGGTGGCTCAGTGGGTTAAGCCTCTGCCTTCGGCTCAGGTCATGGTCCCAGGGTCCTGGGATCGAGCCCCGCATCGGGCTCTCTGCTCAGTGGGAAGCCTGCTTCCTCCTCTCTCTCTCTGCCTGCCTCTCCAACTACTTGAGATCTCTGTCTGTCAAATAAATAAAATAAAATAAAAGGTAGCCATCCAGCAGTTGTGTTTGGGGATGTGTCTGCTGTGTGTGTGTGTGTGTGTGTGTGTGGTGTCTGCGTGTTCGCGTGTGGGTGTGTGGCATGTGGCTGCGTTTGCACTTGGGGTGTGGTATGTGTGTGTGTAGCCTGTCTCCTATGAAAGATTCATTTTTTAAAATGAAATTCAGTTATTAATAATTGTGTTAAAGTAGGGCGCCTGGGTGGCTCAGTGGGTTAGGGCCTCTGCCTTCGGCTCAGGTCATGATCTCAGGGTCCTGGGATCGAGCCCCGCGTCGGGCTCTCTGCTCAGTGGGAAGCCTGCTTCCTCCTCTCTCTCTCTCTGCCTGCCTCTCTGCCTACTTGTGATCTCTGTCTGTCAAATAAATAAATAAAATCTTTAAAAAAAATAATCGTGTTAAAGTAAGCCTAGGCATGTGGGTGAATACACTAAACCATTAATGAAAATGAAATACTTTATACTAAGAGATTTCTTTGGGTGTTGCTGATTCAAAAGGAGTTACCAGAGTAATTTGGAAATCGTCCAGTCTGGGTGTTTTTTTTTTTTTTTCCTTTTTTTTTTAAAAAACATTTTTTCTTCTAAACTTATTTTTTCAGGCTCTATCTCTGTGCAGATTTTGCTCATAGGAAAATAATAGAAATAATATACTTGTTTGAAAAAAGATCTCAATGTGTTTAATTTTCTCTTCAACTCTTTTCCAATTTAGAATATTTCTGCATAAGAAACAAGCTGGAACAACTAAAGTAAGTTCGAAAGAGTTTGTATCAGTACCTTTTGGTATTTCTACTCTGCCAAAAATAAAGAAAAATTTCTTTCTGTCCTTCTCCTCTTTTTCTCCTAAGCTCTGAAAATCTGGCTTAATGAGCCATTAAATCTGGTTTAATGGTTGTTATACACAACTTCTAGTGATATATCTTTCTATATTTCTCTGAATTCCCCTGTTACAGAAGGATCACCTCAGTCTTAACCTCTTGGAGCAGGAGATCACAAATTTTGTTTGATGGAATATTTGAATGTGTTGTTTGGTTTGTTCTTTAATTTCACTCAGTGCTTTGTTTATTGAATGTTTCCTGAGGGTCTGCTATATTTCAAAGAGATGAGCAAACAGACAGAAAACCATAAGCAAATAAACAGAGTCCTTTTTATGCTTCTAGACAAATACCATAGGGGAAGATGAAGAAAGGTAATGGGCTATTTGAGGGAATCCCAAAGAACAGAAGGCAGCTCTGTAAAGATGTGGAAGATGACACCTCCAGGCTGAAGAAGTGCAAAGGCACTGTGGTGAGGCAAGTGCCTCCCACTCTATAGTTCCTGTCTTCCCCTGCTGTTCCATTCCCAGGCTGTTGGTTATCTAGACCCATAGGCAATGGAATTTATAATTTTTGTAAATCCATCCTGTTGCACAGTTAAAACTTAAATCCCCTTTGCTCGCATATGGTCTGTGGTCCTCTGCTAGAATAGTCGTAATAGTAGGAAGCCCCTACTAACTTCCAAATCCAAGTAGCTTGCTTTGTTTGGTACATACAGCTTGGGCCTTAAGCAAGGTCTTCAATTCAAAACCCATCCCTCTTAGATTGCCACACATTATTTTTAGTTCTCTTTCATTGACTGACTGCCCCCAGTCTTTCCTAGATCTGAGTTAATTACATGAGCCAATCCGCTGAATGCATCTTGAACAATGCTCGGCACATTCTGTGCTTTCATGACGGCAGTTATGCACGTTGTAACAATACACCCACGAGAGAGGCACTGTTACTGCCAGAAGACAGACTGGAAAACAGGTTTAGAAGTGTTAAGTGACATCCAAAGGCACACCACATGGCAGGTAAAAAAAACTCAGTCTTTGATCTTTTAGAGTCCCACACCCATACTTAGAGAAGCTTTTGACTATGTGCGTCCAAGAATGGAGGAAAGCAATGACTCCTAATACTCAGAAAAGCATGGCACACAGCATCCTTTTAGCTGATCTCTGTCCTTTCACCGCTAACTTGTTTCTAATGGCTGACTTTTTAGCACCTAATGATAAAAGAAAATACTTACTTTAGTAAAATATAAAATATATTTTATAAAAATGCAAAATATAAAAATATATAAATATAAATAAAGAGCAAAAAACCCTGAGCATTTCTTCGTGACTTTTTTCTCTCTCTCTCTCCTTTTTTTTTTTTTTTTTACACTTATATCACACTGACTCATTTTAAGCTCCTGACACCTAACCTGTTCTCAAACATGTATGAGTGGTCGCTTAAAGATCAGAGCTGAGTAAAGCTTCAGTATGTTCCATGAACATTTCTGGGCAGGCAAACAGGCACTCTTTACCGATTATAAAACAGCAGCTGTATCCAAATGGCACACATGACCTTTCTGTACACTTACTGTATGAGTGTATGTGTCAGGAACGTTGCCTAACCCACGGCTTTCAAATTCGATTCACGGAAACAGGAAGATTGCTGACACCATGAGCCAGTACACACTTATGTGAAGCAATAGTATTTTACTGTATTTAACATGTTCTGATACATTTTGTGTTCTGGGTTTATCCTAAATGCAGGTTGTAGACCGCTAAATAAGTTGAATAACCTTCTCCAGAAAGGTACGGTCCACAGTTAGAAAAACAGCAGCCAAACCATTTCTTAGCTACTCTTGAGAATATGCAGCTTGACTTAGGACTTCAGTTTGATGTCTGACACCAGTCTTCTTAGATTTTCCATTTTTGTATTCTATTGCATGAGTTTTCTTAAGGAGTATACTTGGATTTTCTACCTCCTTATTAAACAGACTCTCCTACAACATAATATGGATCTCCTATTCACTTCATAGGGCTCTGGGAGTTGCAAATACCCAGCCTTGCCTGCATCTACATGAATGTGCTTGTCATCCTTTAGCAGTGGTCTGCTTTTCCTAAACAACTCATGTTATTCTTTCTGTAGCATGGTTTCCATGAACGACCCTTGGACTGGAGCTTTGCAAAGTAGAGCCGAAGTGGGCATCCGAGCAGAAGACAATATCTACATTATTGAGGACAATGTTTATGTCATGGATTAAGACCCAGTGGCCCTCTAAGGATTTATGTCCTTAACTGTGGGAGACAATGACAAATACCACCATGTCTGAGTTCTTGTAAGCCCTAGAATGATTTTTCTGTTAATTTCCAATGATAGTCCAACATGTCAGTTATGTTGGGTAGAGTGACTGGTTCATCTGTGTATAGTCACCCTCATTGGCCATAGAGTCCTAATTTTTTATGCTAAAACTTAATTCACTGTTTCTCCCAGATGTGAACACTTTATAATTACATATTCTCTTTGGATCATATGAACCTTATATCCATCAAGAATTCTCACCAGTGAGAGAAGAGCTACCACTTTGGTCACCAAAGCTGTCAAGAAAAGCAGACTAGCAGTTAAAATCAGCAGATCTGATGTGGGACTTAAAGGACTTCACTTGGAAACAGTTTCATGATAATCTCTTGTTTTTTACCTTGTAACTCCAAATGTTAACATTTCTTAGGTTCCCCGAGGCTTTCAAATCACAGGGGTACACAGGTCTTTATTTCCCCCATGGGGAAATAGAAGTGAATGTGATATCACCACTACAGGTCAGTCTGATTTTGCATGGCTCTGGAAATACACAGTATTAAGGTCTTCCCTGGACCCGGGGTGGGTGTTTTAGCAGTTAGAAGAAACTAGGGTAGGGAGTGGACCAAGTAGATACCAGGGGAAAAAATCAGTTGCCTCTGATTTATTGCATGCTATTTCTGCTACATCAGTTCCACAGTTCCAAGCATTTGTCTATACGATTGTCATGCTCTCTGAACTGATTTTTAGAATGAGGCAGGGCAGAAATAAATAGAAGAAAAAAAGGGAGAAGGCTAAAAGAAATAGAAGAAAAAGAGGGAGAAGTTTAAAAGGCTTCCTGCTTTAGAAAAGTTATTTTGCAAAGGTAACAGTGTTGTTTGAGAATGTTACTAGTTTCAATCAAAATTCTGAATTGTCCTCAGGTAACTGCAATTTTAAAATTGTTCTGGAAAGATGAGGGGTGTTTTTTTAAATAGCAAAAACAATTCCAGTGCTATTCCTTTTTTTCACGGTTCAGTTAAATTTTTGGTTTTTCCAAGAGTTAAGCAAAGGCTAATGGCAAGGATATCTTTAGTCACTAGGAGCTTTGCTACATGAACAGTTAAGGAGGCTGGGTATTAATTTCAATCTGAGTAGACCTTGAAAGAAGTCCTGCTTAGGGTTCAGAGTTACTCCATAGTGGTCTAGGAGGGCAGCATGTTTGTTTATTTCTGAAGACAACATCTTTGACATTGGTCTGTGGGGTTCTAGGACATGGATAGGACCTCCAAATAAAGGTTTATATGGGCAAATAGGATTGTTAAACATGCTATACTGGGTTTTCCAAGTGATCTGTCGCAAGAAATTTATTGTTTAAACTGTAGTGTTTTTCTTTTAAATTCAAAATAACATGCATAAACATGGAGATTTCAGATTAAAGCCTAGATTTGTAGCTTCTCTGGAAAGACCTGGCAACATTGGATGGCATTCCTACATAGTCAGGGCCCCATTAAATGGTGCTATACGCGCCCCCACCCCCGCCACCTAGTCCTCGCCTTTCCTGAACACACACATTTGTTCCTTGCTCTGTGACTGGCACTTTGAATTTCTGATAGCTCTCTTCTCCATACCCTTCTTGGAGATTTATGATGGCACATTAAAAGTTCTGAGAGTCTGGTTAATGTTACCCAGCATTTCCAAAACTTACTTGAAACCCGTGAACACAGTGACTACCAGCCTAACCAGTAACATTCCATGAAGCAGTATGTAAGAACATGTGGGGAAGGAGGTGGTACACAGAATTAGGACTAGGACCCGAGTTCTAGTCTTAACTCTTAACAGAAACACTGGATGACATTAGGGTGAATCTTGCTGCCGGCATTTTCTAATCTTATCATGCATAATTATTCCCATAATTGTATTGGTGTGTAGCAGTAATTCCAACGACATGTTGCTTCAAGTCTTTGGAAAGTGGAAAACACTACAGAAATGCAAAGAGCTTTTTGGGTTTTATTTTTGCCTTTTTTTTTTTTTTTTTTTTTGGTCGAGTTTGCAATAATGATTTAGCCTTAGTGCTCAGTAAATAATTCCAGTGGTGTTGCATTCATATGTTTTTTGCTATATGGTACTTTTTTGGGGGGAGCAGGAGTAATATATCTTTTTTGGAAAAGTTGATATTTGGTAATTTGGCTAATTTTATACTGTAGAAAAATGTGTATTGTGGAGGATGAACAGGTGAGAAGGGAGGAAGGGGAGGTATTTAGTTAATACTTAATTCCCTCCTGTGTGTATATCCATCTTGTAGAATGTATTGAGTTTTGTTTTCAATCCTTCAAGACAATTGAGGTTCCATTTTCCACAGCCTATCTTGGGACTTTAGGACACTGGTGTAAGTAAGATATTTAAACTTGAGAAATTCTGCACGTCTTTAAGGAGTAGCAGAACCAATCTTTTCACTAATTGCTAATCACTAAGATAATTTTATGAATACATGATAGTATGAGGGACTCTTTGTGACTAGTTTCGTTTGTGGGTACACATTAATAAAAGATATTTTTGTTTTCATTTTGAAAATTGACTTGTTGCTTTCTTAGTTTCATCTGTTAGTTGGAGCCTGGCATCTTCAACTTGCTATGGACTGTGGGGCAAGATTTAACTCCAGTTCCTGAGGAGCTCCAATTCAGTAGGGAAGAAACCCCCAAACCATCAATTGTGGTACTAATTAATATGGAGGGGAAAAAGAATGTAGTGGTAACTGGGCTTCTTAACTGTGGCATTTGGGGCCAGATAACTTTATTATGGAGGCTGTGCTGTGCATTGTAGGATACTTGGTAGTACCCCTGTCCTCTAACCACTGCAGGAGACAGTTGGGCCCCTCCAGTAGCGACAACTATAAATGTCTCCTGAGAGGTAATACCACCTCTGGTTGAAAGCTGCTGTGAGAGAGATACCTGGAGGATGTGGGTGTTGTGGGGACTGGTGTCACTTTATCTGGGTTGGTAGGGGGATCTGCCTCTGAGTACGAAGTGACATTTAAGTTGAAGCCAAATGAATGTGTAGGCAGCAGCCTCTTCAGGGAGCCCACCCAAGCAAAGGCCCTGTGTCAGAGGAAGAATCTCGTGTATTACGAGAAAGTGTGTTCTGAGGACTGAAAACTGGTATGGTTGCAGCAGTGCCCCCCCCCCCCTCAGAGGACTGGCAAGAAATGGCGCTGAAGAAGTGGGAACAGGAACTGGCAAGATGCTGGGGGGAAGGGACTCCATGAACACATCTGTCAGAAGAGTCCCACTCTTGGCAAACAAAGCGCTTGTGCGTATTTGGGATTAAACCTGCCCTCCATCACCAAATTATAATATGCCTCACTGTGTTTCAGTGACACCATTCTCAGATCAAACCTTATGAGTTAGTTTGGTTGGGATAACAAGAAGGGGAAGGAGAGGGGAAGGGCAGTGCATCCTGGTGGTGAGGGGCTTCCCAAAGGCTGTGTGAGGGCCCCAGGAGGCTAGCAAGAGGCATCCTGGAAGATCCTGGAAGAACAGGGATAGGGTGCCAGTTTGCCTCCTATCACCCTGGACCTGGCAAGAGCTGGACCTGCTCTTCCCGAACTTGCTGCTTTCGGGGGGTAGGGTGGTGCAAGGGTGCCTTTAGCTGGCCCCCAATAGATTCTCTAAAATAGTTAGGTTTTGATGTGCACTTTTGGAAAACAATGCATTAAAAAAACCATGATGGAATGGATATTGTTCAGGATGACTGCAATTTTACAGTCAATTAATCTAAAACAACTTGAGTGACATAGCCTAAGGGCAACATGAGGATAGCAAAGGTCATTAGATGCATGGAGTCAGGCAGGCAGAAGGTTAGATAAGCTGGGAGGTTATTAAAATACAGACTCCTGGACCCTACTCCTAGAGACTGAGATTCATAAGACAGGTGGGACCCAAGTATGTATGTATGTATGAATGTATATATACTTATTTATTTGTTTTGAAAATATTTATTTGAGAGAGGGTGGGGAGGGCAGAGAGAGAGGGAGATAGAGAACCTCAAGTAGACTCCCCACTGAGCACAGAGCCTGATGTGGGGCTCAATTGCAGGACCCCAAGATCATGACCTGAGCTCGAGTCGAGCCATTCAGGTGCACGTAAGTATTTACTTTTTTGTTTGTTTAAATTACAGAAGACAAGCTACTGCAAATTATTTTATACTTCAACCAAAATACTCAGATTTCATGAAAGAGTATGTAGGAATAAGAGCATGTAATTGCCCCTCATTTCTACTTATTTCAGAAGTGACTCTCAGGAAATGAATGTAGCAACTTTATATCTGGAGTGGATGGGTATTTTGATGCCAGGTTTTTAAAAATTTATTTTTTTATTAACATATAATATATTATTAGCCCCAGGGGTACAGGTCTGAATCGCCAGGTTTACACACTTCATAGCACATACCTTCCCCAATGTCCATAACCCCACCACCCTCTCCTTATCCCCCTCCCCCAGGCAACCCTCAGTTTGTTTTGAGACATTAAAAGTCTCTTATAGTTTGTCTCCCTCCTGATGCCATCTTGTTTCATTTATTCTTTTCTTACCCCCCAAGCCCCCCATGTTGCCTCTCAACTTCCTCATATCAGGGAGTTGATGCCAGTTTTGGGGCTAAGCAAATTCCTCAGTGTCCCCCACATATAGGAAAACGGTAAGAAATGTAGGGGAGGAATACCGGGACACTGCATTTCATGGTCTCGTGAAGAAATGTTTCTTCCAGGTTCATAGTGCTCTCTAGAAGGAAAGAAAGAACAATTTGCCATTTGCTCTTCCTCTGATCAAGGTCTTTTGTCAGTTGACTGTGGGCTGCTTTAGACACACACATCCTCCTAAGACTTGGTTTCTTCAGCTCTTGATGACATCAGGTTATCTGAGGAAGTACAACAGAAGGCTGCTCCTCCACCCACTGCAAAGGCAATGACAGATGACGACAAGTAGCTTTGATGTGGCATGGGAGCTCGGTGTACCTAGGGCTGTGGGAGAGTCTCATCGTTAGCACTACCAGAGAGCTAACTGTATATAGTTCCCATGGGCCTCTCAAGGGCCCTTCCAGCTCTGACTTAAGAGTCTTCAGCTGCCATTAGTGTCTTTCCCCACTCCCTCCAGTCCTCCCCCAACAGGGCCCTCAGCGTAATCTGAAACACCGAGATCGAATTGTGAAGCATGTTAGCTGAAAGGCTCCCACTGTTCCCCAGTGGGTAAAAGTTGCACTTTGTCATAAGCCTCCACAGCTTCCTTGTCTGCCTCATGCAGCCCCTTTCTGCTGTGCTCTGGTGGGATGTATACGGACCTATTTAGCCAGAGCAACTCCATCTTGGTTAAAAGTCATTTTGTTGTTTGTGCAGTAAAACTTAAACTGACCCTGCCCACCCCCCCTCCGAGAAACTTACTTAGAAGCAAGTCTGGGAAACCAGTAAAATATGGTCAGCCAGTTCCTAATAACAGAGCCCAGAATACAAGGATGAGTTGGGCCAGGTGGAGATATCCAATCAGTAAGAAACTCACATACTTTTTCCCTAACCACCAAAGAATGTAAACCCCACCGTTTGGGCGCCAACCTTGAGCACCAATTCTGACCAGAGTAATAGGTTAGTTCAAACAGCTACTATAGGGTAAATTGTAATTCAATTGGCCACCTGAGTGTGACCTAACATGACTACAATCTTATTGGCCACCTATGTGCTTTTGCTCTATAAAAGGGAGTCTGTAAGATGGGGAGGGGTCGCTCTCTTTGGAGGCGGCCCTGGCCAGTCAGTCTGACTTTTAATGCTTAGCATAGAATAGAGCTTTGCATAACTTTCACCTTGTTTCAGTCTTGTTCCCCTGATCAGTCTGACTTCTAATACTTATCATAAAATAAAGCTTTAAATAGCTTTCACTTTGTCTCAGTCTCATTTCTTTTAATAATGGACCTAACAGGATGTAAATGCCTCAGATACCCACTCTCTACTCTGTAGGTCAACTCACCTCCCAGGAATGCTGGTCTCCTTCCTCTCCACTGGCTATGTCATTCCTCAAGGCTCCGCTCAAGGGTTACCTCTTCAGCCTGCCTGGACCTCATTCTCCTGGACGGTATTAAAGTCGTTTTATGAATACTTCTGTTCAGCCCTTCCTGCTCACTCGGGGAATATAGCAGAGTGCTTCCCCTATGCCAACCACGGTGCTGAGGCCTAGCTCAGTCCCTTATTCTGCATGAGGCCAGCACCTTCCCTAGCATGTGTGGCATCTTTGAGTGAGTTAGAAACAGGCTCCCTCCTCCTTTTGGCTGACACAGCTCTGAGTCAGGGCAGAGACCTGTCAAATGGCGTCTGTACAAACTACAACCCTAAATAGGGACCCTCTAACTCAGTCCTTTGTATTGGTTGATAATGTTTTTTATACTGAGCTCTTTGAGGGAGGTATCTGGTTTCTCAGTGCTTAGCATTCACACGTAGGTGCTTAATACTTACCTATGAACAGGAGTGAATAAACTGTCTGAAAGAACATCTCCTAGAACCTTCCTGTGTGTGCTGGGATGGGGGAAGGGAAGAGTGTCTTTAACTCTTTTATGAGACAGAAACAACTCTTTTCATTATGACTGGTTGGAGGGAAGGAGTCTGTGTGAATCTCAAGGACTCCCTGACACCAGTAAATTGCAACATTGGCTATAAATTATAATCACCTGGGAAGCTTGGCCAACCCACCTGTGCCCAGACCAACTGAATCAGAATTTCAGGAGGAGGGGCCCAGATGTTATAGTTCTTCAGTCTCCCCAGGTGATTTCAATGTACAGCTGAGGCTGTGAACCACCGACCTAGAGAGAGGGGGAGGGGAAGTGACAGCATGTTTGCTTGCTCTGTGTGACCAGCGCTCTGGAAAACACAACAGAGTACAAACTGAAACAAGAAAACATCAAAAAAACATCAACAACAGGCTGGGGCAGATGAGTAGCAAGTCAGAAAGAGCATGCCGCTGGGTTAACAGCAGACCGGCCCTACCTGGCTTCCATGGCAACAGTGCCAATATAATATATATTATATTGGCAGCCCTGGGAACGAGAAGTCTGGATACTACCATGCGTTTGGAAAGCTTCTCAGGAAGTTGGCCCAGGGCTGTCTAGCTGCCAGCCCCTGGGCCTCCTAAGAACTAAATGTTTTCTTCCACAAGTTGTAAAAATAAGCAAAGAAGAAAATCCCCTTTGGCCTGTGAGGAAATGCTCTAAGGTAACCTTCTTTGTTTTGTACTGTGGATTGCTGAGATGGGGTTTGTTCTATCTGGAAGTTCCTGGACCTTGGATGATGGCCGATTCACACATTTCTCAATAGACTCTTTCTTAAAAAAGTTTTTAAGAGCCGTTTTAGGCTCACAGCAAAAGTGAGTGGAAAGTACAGAGTACCCTCCTCTCTCCTAAACACACATTCTCCTCCACCATCAACACCTCTCTCCTGTGTGCGGCATTTGGTACAACTGGTAAACCAACACATACCCACCTTTATCGGCCGAAGTCCGCAGTTTACATGAGCATTCATGCTTTGCATTGTGCATTCTGTGGGTTTGGGAAAAAGTGTAAGAATGTGTATAACCATCATAGTATCATAGAGAATAATTGTGCTACCCAAAAAAGCCCTTATGTTCCACCTCTTCACCCCTCACTCCCCCAACACCTGGAAAAACCATTAACTTTTTTTTTTTTCCTCACCTTTTCCAGCTATGTTATGTGGTTGGAATTGGATAGCATGTGGTCTTTTCGGATTCATTTTTCACTAAGCAGTATGCGCTTAAGGTCCCTCTATTTCTTTTTGTGGCTTCATAGCTAATTTCCTTTTATCGTCTTTTTGTTGTTCATTGTTTTGCTGTATCACAGCTTGTTTATTCACGGACCTATTGAAGGACATCTTGGTTGCTTCCAAGTGTGGGCAGCTATGAATAAAGCTGCTATGAACATTCACCTGCAGGTTAAGGAACATATTCGATGGATTGCATGGTAAGAGTAGGTTTAGTTTTGTAGGAAACTATTAAACTATGTTGCAGAGCAGCCATTTTGCAGTCCCATCAGCAGTGAATGAGAGTTCCTGCTGCTCCGCAGCCTTGCCAGTGGCTGGTGCTGAACGTTGGCCCTTCTAGCAGATACGTAGTAACACCTTTGTTTTAGTTAGCATTCTCTAATAACATATGATGTTGAACATGTTTTTATATGCTTATTTGCCATCTATGTATCTTCTTTGGCCAGGTGTCTATTCAGATATTTTGACCATCTTTTAATCAGGTTGTTGATTTTCTTACTGTTGAGTTTTAAGAGTTATTTGCATATTTTGCATTTTGCATTTGGTCATATCAGATATGTCTTTTGCAAAAATTTTCTCCCAATATGTGGCTTGTTTTCCCCTTCTCTTGACAGTGTCTTTTGCAGAGCAGAAGTTTTAAATTTTAATGTAGTCCAGCTTATCATTGTTTTCCTTACATGGATCATATCTTTGGTCGTGTATCTAAAAATTCATTGCCATACCTAAGGTCATCCAGAATTTTTCCTGTATTATCTTCTAGGAATTTTATAGTTTGGCACTGTATATTTCAGACAATGATCCATTTCGAGTTAATTTTTTTGAGGATGTGAGGTCTGCATCTAGATTTGTTTTTTTGCCCACAGATACCCAGTTGTTTCAGCACCTTTTGTTGAAAAAACAATCCTTTCTGCATTGAATTGCCTTTGATCCTTTGTCAGAGAGCAATGACTATGTCTGTGTGGTTCTCTTTCTTGGCTCTCTGTTTTGTCCATGTATTTATTTTTCTATCCTCTGCTTAATAGAACACTGTCTTGATTGCTATAGCTTAATAATAAAGATTGAAATTGGTTCTGTCAATCCTCAGACTTTGTTCTTCAGTATTATGTCGACTGTTCTGGGTCTTTTGACTCTCTATACTTTAGAATCATTTTGTCAATATCCACAAAATAATTTTCTGGGATTTTGATGGGATTTCATTGAGTCTCTAGATCAAGTTGGGAGGAACTGAACTCTTAACAATACTGAGAATATCTGTCCATTTATTTCTTTGATTTCTTTCATCAATTTTGTAGCTTTCTTCATATATATCTTACACAAATTTTGTTAGATTATATCTAAGTATTTCATTTTTTGGTACTAATATAGATGGTTTTATGTTTCTAATTTCAAGTTCCAATTTTTCATTGCTGATATATAGGAAAGCAATAGACTTTGGATATCAACCTTGTATCCTGTAACTTTGCCGTAATGGCTTATTCCAGGAATTTTGATCGGGGGAGGGTCAATTCTTTGGGATTTCCTATGTAGACAATTATGTCACATGTGAACAAAAGAGTTTTATTTCTTCATTCCTCATCTATATACCTTTTATTTCTTTTTCTTGTCTTTTCACTGGTTAAGACTGCCAGTATGATGTTGAAAAGGAGAGGGAATACCTTTCTTTTTTCCTGATCTTAGTGGAAAAGCATCTAGTTTGGGCTTTGAACAAGGACCACGACTATGAGAACTTTATAAGAGGTCTTAATATATGGACATTCCATTCTTATCTACGTCTCCAATCTTTTGCTTTCTATTAGAGCCTTCCCATCTGCCTGGGAGCATAACAAACAAAACCCCCTAACAGCTTTCCCTTGACCCTTTAACAACCTCTGGCTACTCTCCTTTCTCCTTCCTTTACTTTTGAGCCAAACTTTTCTGTTCCAAATATCCATTTCCCTACCTCCCATTTACTCCTTAAACTAATGCAATCTGGCTTCTGGCTCCACTCCTCCAATGAAGCCATTAAGCAAAAGTTCAATGTAAGTGCAATAGCTATTTCTTAATATTTATCACACTTGAACTTTTTGTAGCATTTGACCCCACTAACTGAGCCATACTTCTTAAAACTTTCTCTGCCTTTTGCTCTCAGGGAGCGATACCATTTATCTTGATTTTCTTCCTGTTGTTCTGCATTTGTTCTTAGTATTGTGGCTGGATCCTCTTTCTCTATGTACTTAAGTGTTAATGTGCCCCTGGACTCAATTTACCACGTACTTCTTTTTTGACATCTATTCCCCAGTTACTGGTGAGCCCCAAATCTCTATTACAGTCAGATCTCTTTAGCTTCAGACCCAGTTGTGATAATTATATTATCAAGGTTTTTTGAAGTGTAGTGTTGAGCAGATTACACATAATTGAGTAATAGAAAGTCCCTTTCCACAGGTGAAGAAATTGAGTTCAGAGACTGACACTTAGAAATTCTAGAAACAGGATCTGATTCCATCGGTTTTGATTCTAGAGTTGTGCTGTCCAATAAGTTAGTCGCTAGCCATATATGGTTGTTTAAATTTTAAATTAATTAAAATTTAAAATTCAGTTTCTTGAAGGGCCTGGCTGGCTCAGTCAGAAAAGTATGTGACTCTTGATCTTGGGTGTGTGAGTTCATGCCCCATGTTGGGCATAGAGCCTGCTTTAAAAAAAAAAAAAAAATCAATTTTTTAGTCATACTAGCTGCCTTTCAGTTGCTTAATTGCCACATGTGGCTAGTGGCTTCCCTGCTGGAAAGCACAGTATGAAACAATTCCATCATCACTGAATGTTCTGTTGAATACTGCTGCTCTAGAGACTCCCTCTAATCACACCTGGAAAAAGTACTCTCGTTGGTCTTCTTGCTCATTCTGCAATGAAGAGGTAACCCTTAATTACAGTTACTTGTGTATCCTTCCACAACTTTCTCTAAACAAATGCAAATATAAATACCCATATAATTCACATTTTGTTCTGTGTTGTGTGCTTTTTAAGACAGGATCAAATTATACATAATGTTCTCTAACTTGCTTTGGTTACTTAAAAATAGGGGGCACCTGGGTGGTTCAGTGGGTTAAAGCCTCTGTCTTCAGCTCAGGTCATGATCCCAGGGTCCTGGGATCGAGCCCCACATGGGGCTTTCTGCTTAGCAGGAGCCTGCTTCCCCCTCTCTCTCTGCCTGCCTCTCTGCCTACTTGTGATCTCTGTCTGTCAAATAAATAAATAAAATCTTTAAAAAAAAATAGACCTACTTGGACCTACTTCCACATCAGATATTTTAAAATTGCCAAGCTGTTTTCTAGAGCAGATGTGCCATGTACCTTCTCACCAGCTGAGTTATCCAGTGTCTCTGGATACTTGTCAGCCTTTGGTGTTGTCGCTATGTTAAATTGTATCCAGTCTGATAGGTTATGGTGGTACCTCATTATGGTTTTAATTCGTATTTCACTATTGACTAATGATGTTGAACATCTTATCATGTGCTTATTTGCCATGGGTATAACCTCTTCAGTGAAATTTCCATTCATGTCTTGTTTATCTTGTGATTAGAATTTTTGGTTTTGTTTACTGTTGAGTTTTGAGGATTTTTCATGTATTCTAGATACTAGTCTTGGATATGTGGTTTGCAAATATATTCTCCTAGTCTGTAACTTATCTTATTTCCTCTTAACAGGATCTTTCACAGAGAAAATGTTGACAGTTTTGATATAGTCCAATTTATCAATTCTTCCTTATGTGAAGCACGCTTTTAGTGTCTAGGCTGAAAACACTTTGCTGGGCCCTAGATCCAGGACACTTTTCTCCTATAATTTTTCCTAAATACTTAATAGTTTTATGTTTTACATTTAAATTCATGATCCATTTTAATGATTAATTTTTGTATAAGGTTTGAAGCTAGGTCGAGGTGGGTTTTTTTGGTTTTTTGTTTTTTTTGTTTGTTTGTTTGTTTGTTTTTTTTGCCTATGGATGTTCAGCTGTTCCAGAACTATTTATTGAAAAGGGTGTCTTTTCTCTGTTGAATTGCATTTGTACCTTTGTCAAAAAATGTATTGGTCGGGTGTCTGAGTGGCTCAGTTGGTTAAGCATCTGCCTTCAGCTCAGGTCATGATCCTGGAATCCCAGATGGAGTCCCACATTGGGCTCCCTGCTTGACAGGGTGTCTGCTTCTCCCACTGACCTCTCTCCTCTCATGCTTTCTCTCTCTCATTCTCTCTCTCCCTCTCTCTCAAATAATAGATAAATAAAATCTTTAAAAAAATTAGTGGTCATATTTGTGTGGGTTTACTTCTGGGTTCTCTTATTTGTATTGAGGTATAATTGACATTATATTAATAATGACATTAATTTCAGGTACACAATGTCATGGTTTGATATATGCATGTATTGCAAAAGATCACTACATTAAATCTAGTTAACATTGTCATCATACATAGCTACAAAATTTTCAAGTTTCTTTCAGCAGCTTTTTGGTATCCTTTTTCATTTGTGGTATTGGTAGTTTGTCTTCTCTGTTTTTCTTTCCTTTTACTTTTTTTTTTTTTTTTTTTGGTTATTCTGGCAAGAGGTTTGCCAATTTTACTGTTCTTTCAAAGAATAAGCTCTTTGTTTCATTGATTTCTATTATTGTTTTTCTGTTCTAAATTTCATGGATTTTTGCTCCTTTCTTCTTTCTTTCTTTCTTTTGGCTTAGGTTTCTTTTTCTCATCTTTTTGCAGGTTCCTGGGGTAGGAGGTCAGATTACTGACTGAGATTTTTCTCCTTTCCTAATGTATGCCTTAGTGCTATAAATTTTCCTCTCCATATTGCTTTGGCTGTGTCCCACAAGTTCCAGCATGATTTTTATTCAGCTCAGCATATTTTTCACTCCTTCAAGAGATCCTCTTTGATTCATGGACTCTTTTTTTTTTAAAGATTTATTTATTTATTTGACAGAGATCACAAGTAGTCAGAGAGGCAGGCAGAGAGAGGAAGGGAAGCAGGCTCCCTGCTGAGCAGAGAGCCGGATATGGGGCTCGATCCCAGGACCCTGGGATTAGGACTTGAGCCCAAGGCAGAGGCTTTAACCCACTGAGCCACCCAGGCGCCCCTGATTCGTGGACTATTTAGAAGTGTGTTGTTTAGTTCCCAAGTGTTTGGAGATTTTCCAGGTAGCTTTCTGTTGCTGATTTCTAGTTTGATTTCACTGTGGATAGAGAACATACCCTAGATGATTTCAATTTTTAAACATTTGTTGAAGTTTGTTTAATGACCCAAGATTTTAATCTGTCTTGGTATATGTTCCGTGAAACAGAAAATGTGTATTCTGCTATTGATGGGTATTTATAAATGTTGATTAGATCCTGCTGGCTGTAGTGTTGTGGAATTCTTTTATATCCTGGCTGATTTTATGTCCAGTTATTCTTATTGAGAGAGGAGTCTCGAGGTCTTCAACTATAATTGTGAATTTTTCTGCTTCCATTAGTTCTGTCAGTTTTTGCTTTACATTTTTTTTTTTTTTTTGCAGCTGTTTCATGCATATAAATTAGGATTGTTACATCTGGCTAGATGGGTCATTGTTCATTCCTGCCTCTGGTAATATTTTTTGGACTGAAGTATACTTTATATGATGGTAATATACCACTCATGCTTTCTGAGATTAATGTTTACATTAATGTTTGCATGGTAGTATCTGTATCAGTTTGCTAGAAACTCCGTAACAAAATACCATAGACTGGGTGGTTTAAAAAATATATTTTTGGAGGCATCCGGGTGGTTCAGTCAGTTAAGTACCTGCCTTCATCGCTAAGGTCATGATCCTGGGGTCCTGGGATTGAGCCCCGCATCAGGCTCTCTGCTCAGTGTGGTGTCTGCTTCTCCCTCTCCCTCTGTCACTGCCCCTGCAAGTGCTTGTTCTCTCTCTTTCTCTACATCTCAAATAAATAAATAAAATCTTTAAAAACATACATGTATATTTTCTTACAATTCTGGAAGGTAGAACTCCAAGATCAAGGTGTCAGCAGGTTTGGTTTCTTCTGAGGTCTCTTTGGCTTGCAGATGGCTGCTAAGTCTTACTGTGTCTTTGCTTTGTCATCCTCTTTTTGTGTCCTATTCCCTCTTCTTATAGGGACATTAGCCATATTGGAGTAGGACCAATCCCATGACCCTTTTAACTTAGTTACCTCTTTAAAGGCCCTATGGCTAAATACTGTTACTTTTTTGATGCTGGAAGTTAGAACATGAACATGAATTTGGGGGCGATACAATTCAGCCCATAATAGTATATTTCTATTCTTTTATTTTCAACCTGCTTATCTGTGTATATTTGAAGTATAGACAGCTGATTGTGTTTATAAACTGATCATGCTTTTTAATCTACTCTCCCAATCTCTCCTTTTTAATTGAAGTATTTAGATCATTTCCATTTAATGAAATTATTGATACATTAAGAGCTAAGTCTCCCATTTTGTATTTCATTTTTTAATTTATTCAGTTTTTCTTTCTATTTTCTATTTCTTGACTTCTTGTGGGTTACTTAAATGTCTTTTAGAGTTTCATTTTGATTAATCTGTCATGTTTTTGAGTGTGTCTCTTTGTATAGATTTTTAGTGGTTTCTCTATATATTGCACAGTACATGCAAAACTGACAAGTGTCAATATTTTACCAGTTTGGATGAAGTATAGAAACTTAATTCCCTTCACCTCCTCCCACTCATAATATAATTGTGTTAAATGGTTCCTCCACTTTAATTAAGAATTTCCTTCATCTGAGAATGTCTTTATTTCCCCTTTATTCCTGAAGGTATTTTTGCCAGATACAGGATTCATGTTTGACAGCTCTTTTCTTTGACTTGAAATGTGTCACTTCCTTTGACCTCTAGGGTTTTAGATGAGGAATCCACTGTCACTCAAATTAGTGTTTTCCCCCAAAACAATGAGTCATTCCTCTCTTCTACTTTTAAGACTTTTTTCCATTGTCTTTAACTTCAGAAATGAGACTATGGTTTTTCTTGGTGTGGAATGATTTTTTGATTTCTCTTATTTGAGGTTTTCTTAGCTCCTTGAATATACTTTTCTTTCTTGCCTAGTTGAAAAGTTTCTAGCCATTATTTCTTCCCATTAATTCACTTTCACTCTTTCTAGCCTCTCCTTCTGGAACTTCAATGATGTGAATGTGAATTCTTGTTTTAGTAGTGGTTCAGGTTGCTAAGACTCTGGGTTTGTTTTTTGTTGTTGTTGTTTTCATCTTTTTTCTCTGTCACTCAGATTGGGTAAATTTTATTAATCTGTCCTCAAGTTCTTTGCTTTTCTTCTCTATTATCTCCATTCTAGTATTGAGTCATTCTGTCAAGATCTCATTTCATTTATTTTATTAATTGTATTTTTCAGTTCCATGATTGCCATTTGCTTCATCTTTATAACTTTTGTTTCTTTGTTCACAGTCTTCAACATTTTTAGGAACAAGCATACATTTTAAAGTGATGGCTATTTATTTAAATATTTCAGTATACATCTCTAAAATATGAAATAAAATTTTTATTTTATCTCCATTATAGCACCTATAAAACCAGAGATCATTATTGAATACCAGTTATTTGGATTTCCCTGATTTCCCCCCCCCCGTGTCTGTTTATAATTGATACATCCAGATCAGTATTCCAACAAGTCTAGTAGACTGTATTTTGTTGTTTTGTTTTTGTTTTTAAATTTCTTTTCAGCATAATAGTATTCATTGTTTTTGCACCACACCCAGTGCTCCATGCAATACATGCCCTCCTCAATACCCACCACCTGGCTCCCCCAACCTCCCACCCCCCACCCCTTCAAAACCCTCGGGTTGTTTTTCAGAGTCCATATTCTCTCATGGTTCACCTCCCCTTCCAATTTCCCTCAACTCCCTTCTCCTCTCCATCTCCCCATGTCCTCCATGTTATTTGTTATGTTCCACAAATAAGTGAAACCATATGATAATTGACTCTCTCTGCTTGACTTATTTCACTCAGCATAATCTCTTCCAGTCCTGTCCATGTTGCTACAAAAGTTGGGTATTCATCCTTTCTGATGGAGGCATAATACTCCATAGTGTATATGGACCACATCTTCCTTATCCATTCGTCCATTGAAGGGCATCTTGGTTCTTTCCACAGTTTGGTGACCGTGGCCATTGCTGCTGTAAACATTGAAGTACAGATGGCCCTTCTTTTCACTACATCTGTATCTTTGGGGTAAATACCCAGTAGTGCAATTGCAGGGTCATAGGGAAGCTCTATTTTTAATTTCTTGAGGAATTTCCACACTGTTCTCCAAAGTGGCTACACCAACTTGCATTCCCACCAACAGTGTGAGAGGGTTCCCCTTTCTCCACATTCTCTCCAACACATGTTGTTTCCTGTCTTGCTAATTTTGGGCATTCTAACCGGTATAAAGTGGTATCTCAATGTGGTTTTAATTTGAATCTCCCTGATGGCTAGTGATGATGAACATTTTTTCATGTGTCTGATAGCCATTTGTATGTCTTCATTGGAGAAGTGTCTGTTCATATCTTCTGCCCATTTTTTTGATATGATTATCTATTTTGTGTGTGTTGAGTTTGAGAAGTTCTTTGTAGATCCTGGATATCAACCTTTCGTCTGTACTGTCATTTGCAAATATCTTCTCCCATTCCGTGGGTTGCCTCTTTGTTTTGTTGACTGTTGTGCATTTTGTTGTTTTGTCTTTCAGTTTCTTCTCGTCTTGAATAGTGGCTCCTCCCTTTAGTCCATGCCATTGACTTGTTGAAAAACTAGAGGGATTGTTCTTTGAAATGTCCCACCTTGTGGACTTTTCAAATTGTTTCATTTCCTATAAACTCGAAGTTACAGCTAAGTGCTTGATTAGATCCAATTTCAATATTTTTGTGGAAAACACTTCATAAGAAGTGTTACTAAAGTGTTCTTTCTAACAGTAAAACATTGAGGGGAAGAACTTAACCATCTAGTAAAGGGGAATTATTTAAATAAATTATGACATGATCGATACTTGAAGACACTTAAAAATATGCAGCAAAAAGAGCATTTAAATAAAATTTGAGAATATGGAGCATGTTCATGTCACAAGAAATGAAAAAAGCTGATCACCAAAGCTAAGATATGCCCCGTGTGATTATGAATGGCAGGATATACATCATAGCACTATCAATTAGTTGTGGGATCAATAAGCTATTTGTCCTGTTTTTCCTTTGTAGGAAACAAAGAAAAGAGAGATACATAATGGTCATTCATTACTTTGTGATAATACTAATATAAAACCAATGGATATCATCTTATACTAAATACTTTAAATAATAAAAATAAAAATAATAAAAAAATAATAAAATTTTAAAAATTAAAAACTTAAATAATTTAAATTTACACCCCAGAAATAAAACGCTGTAAAGAGGGTGTAAACCTCTGTGGCTTCCTGCAGTCTCCCAGTGCCCTCAAACCACCTTCTTTTAAGAGGAAATACAGAGTGAAGCCAGGCAACACATGCTTGGATCCTCATACCTCAGGAGCCCAGAACCTGGGAAAGGAGGCAGACAAGACACATTAGAAACAAAATGTAAATGTCCTCCCATTAAACAAGTAGGGTTGTTAGCTGCTCCTTTTCAACCCAGAGATTCAGGGAGCCCTCAGCACCCATCCCATGACCGAGGCACACTGGGCAGTCACCCTAGGCACAGTCCAGGCTGTGTCATGTGGGCAACTCTCCCCAATGCCCACAGTAAGGGGCACCAGAGGCCAGCCAGGCCACAACTGTGAAAGAAGGACCTGACTTCGGAGGCCTCACCATTTCCTCTTTGGGCTCCTTCTCCTTTTATGCACCCTCACCTTCTGCACTTCTTATTTCCAAAAACCTTCTTCTTCCAAGACCCCCTCTGGGAGGGGGTTCTTCCTGTATATATACAGTGGTTCTTACTGTATATGTATTCTGCAGAAATCTTCTCTTTGAGGCAGAGTAGGGTGGTGGTCAGGTGTCCAGGCTCTGAGCTTGTGGAAGCGTCTGGCTCTCTAACTTGCCAGCATGAGTCTTCAGGCAAGGAATTCACAACTCTGAGTCCATTTCTCTAAAGCGTCATTAGAAACACAGAATGTGAGCTTGAAGGTTTTCCAAATATTTGAAATCCAATGGCAGTTTTTGCTAGGTTTCCAATGGCAGGTTTTGGAGTTGAAACTGAACAAGTTTTTTTTTCTCCTCTATTTTCTCCTCTCTACTTTCCAACTAAGTATTTAGCAGAGAAAAGAATTAAAATAATTTAAAGGATATATATTTCCCCCTGAACTATTATGTAAAATTTAACACAGCTGAAAAGAAAAAGGAACAGATAACAATTATTCTTTTTCCTCTTTGCTTACACCCACTTCCCCCATTTATCAAAGGGAAATTGTCATTAGCTGAATATATTCCAAGGTTGTTTCTTTGTACTTTGTTTAGTTTTAAAAGAAATTCACTTAAGAAAAATTCCTTGCGGGCGCCTGGGTGGCTCAGTGGGTTAAGCCGCTGCCTTTGGCTCAGGTCATGATCTCAGGGTCCTGGGATCGAGTCCCGCATCGGGCTCTCTGCTCAGCAGGGAGCCTGCTTCCCTTCCTCTCTCTCTGCCTGCCTCTCTGCCTACTTGTGATCTCTGTCTGTCAAATAAATAAATAAAATCTTTAAAAGAAAAAAAAAGAAAAATTCCTTGCATTTCCAGAGGGCTTTACATTTTACAATGTATTTTTACATACTTTGCTGGATAGTGTGTGTTTTTTTTCCTAAGTTCTGCTGTGTGCTTTCAAAAGAAACTATATTAAAATACACCTTACATATAATAAAATTCAGTTGTCTTAAGTATATATCGTATTGGCAAATATGTGTGTTTATGTAACTACCGCCATCACCACATTCAAGACACAAACCTTTCCATCACTAGTTCCCGTGGACCTCTTGGCAGGCGATCCCCACCCTTCCTCTCCAGCCACAAGCAACTACTGATCTGCTTTATCTCTACAGTTTTGCCTTGTTTTAGAATCTCCTATAGATGACATAGTATAGTATATAGTCTTTTGTGTCTAGATGTTTCACCTGACCTCATGTGTTTGAGATTCGTCAGTGCTATATGTATCAGTAGTGTACTCCTTTTTATTGCCGACTAGCATTTTGTTTTTGAGCATTCCAGTTTTTGATTACTGGGAATATTACAGACATTTACGTACTTGTGTGAACGTATTTTTATTTCTCTTGGGCAAATATCTAAGAGTGGAATTGCTGTGCCCTTGGCAAGCGTACTTTTAACTTAGTGCTAATTGTTTGAGGGAAGATGTTTTGACTCATCACAAAAACTGTGCCAGAGGAAGGCAGCTCTTCCTGCTTTACAGATAAGGAAACTAAGGTACGAGGCAAGTTTGGTGCTTTACTCAAACTTTTCTGCCGTTAAACTTTGGATGAGCTAACACTAAGACCTAGATATCTGGCGTTCATTCCATTTTCATTTTTTATGTTTCCTTTCTCTTTGGATCTTTTAATGTGAGAATGTAAATTCATTGTTATACAAAATTTAAAAATATAGATATATAAAGAAAAAGGAACCCCAAATTACCTGTTTCCTCTGCTCAGAGGGGACCGTCATTCATGACTTTTATATCATCGTGCAGGCTTGTGTCTGTGTGTGTGTTCTTTTTCCTACAAAGACAGTTAAGATTGTATGTGATCTTTTGTGTCTTGATTGCCACATTCTATCATGAAGATCATTTTCCTCACTTCTATCCTGAAGATCTTTTCACAGCAATAAATATACACCTACAACATGCTTGTCAGAGGTCGCTGAATCTTTATATTGATGATGTGGCATGAATTTCTTTATTGGTGGCACATGACAATTGCTTATATTCAGTCTGGTGTTATTATTAGCAATCATCTTGTATCCATCTTTAATAATTTATTTGTATCTCCACCTATTCGCAAATGTACTTTTGCATTTTGAGATGAATTGTTCGATTTTTAGATTCACGATTCTTCAAAAGCGTGACTTTAATTTCTTTCCAAGTTCCCCTAGTGCTGTTGGTGAGGGGACTGGGCTTGCTGTGGAAATGAGAAACAGAACACAGCTGAGTGAAGAAATAGCTATTACGTAAGACACTCAGGTGGTAGGTTTTGTACTTTGTCTCGGATATTTTTTTTCAATATGAAGAAAAAAAACCCTCCTACTTCACAAAAGAGGAACTTGGAGTAAAAATTTGGCAGCAAAGAGTCTGAGAAGAACAAGTTTTCTTTAACACTGCAACTCCAGAAGTTTCACTTCTCCCTCTTCCTCTTCTCTGCCCAAGTGAGAAAAAAACCTTTAAAATGCATGGAGCCAGTTGAGAAGAGCTTCAGTACTAGAGTGGGGGTAGCTGATGGCAGGGAAGAGCCGATTCAGTAACCCGCCAAAATGCCAGTGACAAAAATAATCCAGTTTCTCTCTAAAAGCGGCCATTCCCAAATTGTCTCCGGACAGTCACATCAACTGAACATACTCCCTTCAAGTTCCCAAAGAGAAAAACTCTTCTCAAAATTCTCTTTGCCACAGAGAATAGTACAAGAGGAGATGAATTCACACTTAAAATTTTTTTTTCCACTCTTGCTGCTTCATTTTCTAAAAAGAATATTTTCAGAGACTTGAATTAGAAGGAAGTTTAGGTATCATTTCGTTTGGTCTCCTCGTTTTGTAGATGGGGAAGTAGGTGGAGAATATAATGTTTAGATTTCATTCTGATCTTGTTTTCTTTTCTCCTGAAGGTCTAGTTCTTCAATTCTTCAACTCTAGTTCTTCAATTCTAGGCTTCTGTAACTCTTTTTTTTTTTTAACGTTATAAACACTTTTATTTTATTTTTTATTTTTAAAAAAGATTTTTTAAATTTATTTGGCAGAGAGAGACACAGCGAGAGAGGGATCACAAGAAGGGGGAGTGGGAGAGGGAGAAGCAGGCTTTCCTCGGATCAGGAAGCCCAATGCGGGTCTCCATCCCAGGACCCTGGGATCATGACCTGAGCCAAAGGCAGACACCTTACGACTGAGCCACCCATGTACCCCTCTGTAACTCTATTTGAGAAGAGTTATTTCCCTACTAACTCCTTGAGCACCATGACTGGACTGGCTTTTCTAACAGAAAAATATTTTTTTTCTTCAGGGGATGTGGTTTAAACCTCTCAGGACTATTTCATTTCAAGAAATAATCTATTCAACTTCCTTCGCTTAATCCACTACATTTTTCTCTTTAAACGTTCTTGTTTCCTTCCTTCCTGCTTTAGAGGAAGCCTTTTCCTACATGGCAAACTTCTCATATTACTCTTTTTTCCTTTTTTGTTTCATAAAGTTTTTTTAAGGTCATCTATGTTAATTGAATACGAAGTAGAAAGTAGCTGTCAACAGCAATCTCTAACTCAGCAATATTTGTCTAGAAAATATAAAAATAAGACATAAATCACATTAGCAAGAAAAAGCATGTAGCATATTATAATTAATTAAAGATGCACAAGACCTTTATGAAAAAAAAATTGAAACTCTATTAAAGAATGCAGGAGAACCCAATGTGCCAAGTTAATGTATTGAATAATTTAACGTTTGTAGAGATATCAATTCTTTTTTAATAAATCAGGTCATTTAACAGGGTCTTTTTTTCCAGTTTAACTGAGATACAGCTGACTTATAAGATTATATTAGTTTTAGGTTTACAGTGTGATAACTTGGTATGTGTACATATTGCAAAATGATGACCATAGTAAGTTTTGTCAACATTCATCACCTCATGTATAGTTTTTTCCTTTGTTGAGAACTTTTAAGATCTACTCTTTCAGCAATTTTCAAATATACAATATAGTATTATTAGCTTCAGTGACCATGATGTACACAAAATCCCAGAACTTATTTATCTTAAAACTGGAAGTTTGTGCCTTCTGACTACCTTCACTGCACCCTCCCCATCTTCTTAACAGGATCTTTTTAAGCACTCAATAACTGATTCTAGAATATTCATAGAAGTATAAAAGATAACAAATAATAATAAATAAATAAAAATAAAACCAAAGATAGTAAGAGTATTCAAAACCACTCTTCTTAATATTAAAGCCTATTACCAAGCCATCATATTAAATAATGTGATAAGGGCACAAGAACAAGAACACCAACAAAAAGCCCAAATGCAACAGAATAAATAGCACAGAACACACACATGTTCACAGATATATGTTTACTTGTCTAATATTCTACATAGCATACGATAGAGATAGCATAACCAACCAATGAAGAAAGGGTGGAGTTTGAGGAGAAAGTAATGAGAAAACTAGCTTATTATATAGAAAAAATAAAGTTAGATTTCTACGTCATATCATATATAATGGTGAGTTCCAGAGGGAGCCCAACTAGAGACCAACTGCAAAACCAAACTATAAAATTAGTGGAAAAGCTATAGGCAAATATCGTAGTTAATCTTGGAGTGGGAAAAAAAAAAAAACCCTCAAATAAGAGTCCCCTTAAGTAGAAGTCATAAAGATAAAGCTTGATATTTCAGTAAATCATTATTAAGGATTTCAGTTCAGTGGAGTATTCAATGGACAAATTTGATAGAGGGATGATGGAGCAGAAAAAATTACTTTTAATGTTTAGAAATGACATTACACACCGCCCCCCCCCCACACACACAATAGAAAAATGGGCAAAGATAAGAGAAGTCCATTCACTAAAGGAGAAACATAAACAGTTAACCAGTAGATGAAGAGATGACTAAACTCATAGTAGAGGAAGAAATCTAAAGAGAACAAAGCAGCACATTACATTCATTAGCTTGGCAAAAATTATAGAGGGATATGGTTCCTCGTCCCTCGGTGAAGCCAGCTGTTCTGAGCAGGGGCCAGAGCCACCCAGATGTTTACCTGGATTTGCAAATGTTGGTTCTTTAGCCCAGGTTATGGGAGGTTCAGAATTTCTTTCTGTTGTGGAAGAGAAAAAGTCTTCCTTTGTTGGTGGCACCTTTGTTTTTCTCCAGATTTCCATTTTATTTTTTCTGGCTAGACCATTAATAAATGACTCTCTAGTGTGGATCTGTGACCTGCTTTTTTAAAAAAAAAAAAAAAGGAGGGACATTTGTTAGCAAGGATGTGGGGAAACAAACAAGACTCTCATGCACAGCTCGTAGGAGTAAAACTGGTCCGGTGTTTTGGAAAGAGACTTGGCAGTACTTATGAAAATTAAGTGTGTGACTAGCTTATGGTTTAGCAATCCCTTTCTGGGTATTTACCCCTAAGAAATCCTTTCTCTGATCCATGTAGGGATATGTGAGAGATTGTTCATTGCAATACTTTTTTTGTGTGTTAGTGGAGAGTTGGAGGTGAACTAGGTATTTATTATTAAGAGATTATATGAATATAATAGGGGACATGCCTACAAGGGTATATTCCCGAATTAGAAGCTATACGATTAATGTACATATAGTAACACAGATCTTAAGAGCATAGGGTTAAGTGAGAAAAGAGAAGCAGAATGAAATCTATAGCAAAATATTTTATAAATTAAAAAATAACATACAAAGCAATACTATGCATCTTTCAAGTGACATTTATTTGATACATTAAAGAAAAACCAGGATAGGTATGCAGATATCAGAGAAAATAGAAGGAGGTGTGACAGACCATGAAAGTGTTTTGTCTTAAACTGTATGGTGAACTTCACTCTGCACCTGTGAAGAAATGTACATGTTCACTCACACAAAGAGAATTTATTCATTGAACAAATACTTACTGAGCACCTGCTGGAAATGAAAGAAATCATCGCACCCAGATCTTAGCATATAGAAATAACTGCTCTTGGCATTTTTTTGTATACCAGTGCTTTTTCCCCTATCTCCTTCTTCTATTTCTGAATCTTTGACTAACAAAAATTGAACTTTTTTGCAGAAACACATTTCCCCCTTTGAATGATATTATTCCCAATGCTGCAAAACCTGCTTTTTTGGCCATCCTAAAAATAACCCATTCTCTTGATCATCGTCATCTGGCTTTCTACTTCTTGTGTCAAGACAACATCCTCAAATAGATAACCAAACTTAATTTCACTTTCATTTCTCAATGTAGAATGATTACTTATATCTGTTTTCTCAAGGGTAACCGGTGGTTTCCTAATTTTCATCAAGTGGTCTTTTCTCTGCTTAAATAAATAAACTTTATTGGGTATATACTTTGATACATAGTATGACATGAGGTGACAGCACAAGAAGATTCTAGTACAGTCCCTGTGTCCTAGGAGATTCAACACTCCATTTAGAAAGTACATCTGGACATGGATAACTTTACTGCGATGTTCTGATTACAGAGATAAGTTGTGCCCAACTTGCTACCAAAGTTCAAGTGGGAACTTTGAATTCAGGAAGACTTTTTGTAGAAGACTCAGCCTGACTGTTGAAAGATGAACCAGTTAAGTAAAATTAAGGAATCCTAGACAAGTGGTTCTCAAACCTAGCTGCACATTTGAACTTAGAAAATATTAATGTCTAGGTCCCACCCAAGGCCAAAAAAAATTGCAATATTTGTGGTAGAACTTGGGCATATTTTTCAGAAGTTTCTCTTGTGGGGGCACCTGGGTGGCTCAGTCAGTTAAGTGTCTGCCTATGGCACAGGGCATGATTCCAGGTTCCTGAGATCAAGTCCCATGTTGGGCTCCCTGCTCAGTGGGGACACTGCTTCTCCCTCTCCCCTTGCTCTTCCCCCTCCCCTGCTCATGCTCTCTCGGTCTCATTTTCTCAATAAATAAATTATATATATATATATATATATATATATATATATATATATATATTTTTTTTTTTTTATTTATTTTTTTTTTTTTAAAGAAGAGTTTCTCTTGTGATTTTAAGTGCAGCCAAATCTGAGAACCACAGATCTAGACTGATACAGGAGCAAGAACAAGGCCACAGAAGATTAAATGGTAGCCATGCAGCTAGTAAGTGTCAGAGCTTCTGATTATGGACTGTCTCACTCGAATCTTCTTCTTTTTTTTTTTTTTAATTTTTTATTTTTTTGTAAACATATAATGTATTATTAGCCCCAGGGGTACAGGTCTGTGAATCGCCAGGTTTACACACATCACAGCACTCACCATAGCACATACCCTCCCCAATGTCCATAACCCCACCAACCTCTCCCGACCCTCCTCCCCCCAGCAACCCTCAGTTTGTTTTGTGAGATTAAGAGTCTCTGATGGTTTGTCTCCCTCCTGATCCCATCTTGTTTCATTTATTCTTTTCCTACCCCCCAAACCCTCCACGTTGCATCTCCACTTCCTCATATCAGGGAGATCATATGACAGTTGTCTTTCTCCGATTGACTTATTTCGCTAAGCACAATACCCTCTGGTTCCATCCACGTCGTCACAAATGGCAGGATTTCATTTCTTTTGATGGCTGCATAGTATTCCATTGTATATATATCACTTGAATCTTCTTAACCACTCCTTGTTGCTGCTTCCATAGGGCCCAGGTGATATTAGGATATGTTACACGATGCTGCAGTTAAACAATCTAGTGTTTTAGAACTATAAATTTTGTTTCTGTTTTTGTTGGCTTTCAGTGAATGTCATTGGGGGAGGGGTTCCTGCTTGATGTTGTTCTCACTCATGGACCCAGGATTGTGAAGCTTTCACTGTTTAGAGCCAGCTGTTCTGTCAGGGGGAAGGAAAAATAGTAAATTGTATACAAAATTCATATAGACTCCCACCTACAAATGACCCATGACACTTCTGCCCATAGGCACTGGCCAAATCAAGTCATGTGACCTTATCTAACATCACAAGGGTGGGCATGCTACTCCACGATAGGCCTGGAAGATAACTGGAATATCTGTAGCAATAACTATCACTAAGCTATATGAAATCAAATTGAACTCAACTGCCCAACACCACCAGTTATATTCATCTGAGTTTCCACAATACAATGGGACCTGGAAATAGTGATTTCTTTATATTTGAGCCAACTAGGATGTCCTCAGAGAAGTTGAATGATGTACATTTTCAGTTTTTACCACTAATTCTTCCACTTTCAATTTCTTAATCCAAGTTTTGGTTTTATCAGAAAAGAAAGAGTTGGGTTTCCAAGATTTCAGCACTTTCCATATTATTCAGATGGAAACCCTCTTTTGTCTTTAGAGGGTAAGATCCATGTAACAGTGACTTCTTGAACCAGTCAGAATATGTATCCACCCAGGCACCATTTCTCCTTTTCTATTTATGAGGATGACTTCAAAGGCCAATTGACTCATGCCAGCTTCTAGGAGGAAGCTCTTTGTTTCTACAGCTTATAAATCAAAACAATATCTTCCTAATTTTTTATGATTCCAAAGTACTTGCCCATAAGTGGTCTTGTTTAATCCCCAAGTCAACTTTATTATGAAGAAATTATTCGGTGCTATTTTATGGATGAAGAAATTGAGGCTCAGAGAGATGAGACAAGGTCTCAGGGAGATTTCTAAAATATTTGCATCTCCTGACAGCCACCCTAGTCTTATTTTTTCCTTCTTTGTTATTAGTTTATCCCTTTAATGAATCAAAATATTCATTCATTCATTCATTCATTCACTCAACAAGAAATAATTATCTGTCAGTTGCCTGGCATGGGGCCAGCTGCAGGGTGTGTGTATACATGGTCCCTTGTCCTGGAGGGTGCTCTGTTAAAGAAGATATTATCTGTTGCTCAACATCCTTTCCGTCTCTTAATATCCTTCTTTAATTTTTTTCAGGAAACCAACATATTCCATCTCCTGAACTCAGAGATCCCAGGTCCCTACCCCAGCTTCAGCAGATGGACCTTATTTGTATTAGAGTTCTTATTTATTGCCTGTCTACCCCAGCAACTTCTGAGGGACTATACCTCATTTGTAGCACCCATTTCCCAAATTACAAATGGAATGATTCAGTTCTGCACAGGATCTTTCTCCCCGTGGACAAGGGTGATCCTAGGGTAGCCAACTACTGATCTGCCAGTGATCTATAGCTTGGGGTCTACCATGGAAGATGAGAACTGGAGGGAGTGGAGTTCTCTTTCAGAAATCTGGTATTTAGAAATAAGAGAATGAGTCAATGGGCTCAGAGAGCTGAGTTGAGGGTCACAGAGAGGATTTGGGGATGGAGAGTATGATAGAGACCATGACCGAGTTGAAATCATGAGGAGCCTGTCAAGGAGAGAGGTTCAGACAGAGGCAGAGATACCCAACACAAGAGTAGAGCAAGAGCTTGGAGATTCCTGATGGGGTACTGATTCCAGACCATGTGTGCCCATGTCATAAGTCAGCTCTTCCTTCAGGCAATATTAGTGAACCTCTGTTCTTGTCCTCAAAAAAGCTCTAACATACTAGAGAATAACAGCTATATTTTAAGTTAAATTTTAAACATATTCTAATCCCTCTTTCATTGTATGTGTAGTGCAAATGATAATTTTTTTTACATACATGTTGGGATTTATGTGAACAACACCTAAGCACAGTGCTTAGCACATAGCCACAATTTTGTGACTATTAATTCCTTTCTATTTTACCTAACAAGTAAGGCTACATAGAAGTAGAATGGACTGCTTGGAAGGAAGTATGCAGGCAGAAGTGTGACCACATATATCAAGTTTCAGATTGATGGGTAAATTAGTGATCCTTTGTCTTTTTCCCCCAAGATTCCAAGAGTCCATGGTTCTCCATGTATGTGATTGAACGAACTTCTCCAAGTAAACCAGTCTATTTTCTTTGCTTTGTATCAATCCCCACAAGGGAATAGGTTATACCTAAGGCATATGCCTACCCTACTATATGACAGACTGGATCCACATAGACTGAAAAAGGGTTGGTTCCACAGAGGAAGGGATTCAGAGTAGGTAATGAGAAGATATGTCCACTATAATTGGTCATTCTTGCTTTTGTGTTCTTCTAACTTTCCCTGGGTAATAGCTACTTGAATAATAACTATTTGTTGGGGGTTTACTATTTGTATGGCACTCTGCTAAATGCTTTCCATAGACCATCTCATTTAGTGCTCACAGCAATCCAAGATGTAGGTACTATTATCTCCATTTTATAAAGGGTAATTAAGCATGAAAACATTGAGTAATTTGCTTATAGCCACACAACTGGTATGTGGTCAAGATGGAACCCAGGTAGTGTGATTTCTCACCCCACAGAAAATCACAAAAAATAGAGAAGCTGATGCTGGGGTCATTGAGTGAGAGAAAGCTTGCCAAATAGACTCCCAAGGTTGATAATAAGCAAGAGAGAGTACCCTTCTACCCCTCAGTAAAAGAACTCAGAAAATAGCTCCATTCCCAGGTTGAAGTCATTTCCTGACCTCAGAAATACAGTCATAACCTGCCAAAGCTGGAAGAGATTTAAAGATCTTACAACTAGTTAGTTCTAGGCACATTCTGATGAAAATGCTCTCAGTTATAGACTTCTTTCTTTTATGGGTTTTGCTCTCAAGCTCAGTAATCATTCCAAAAACATGGATTCCTCTTACACTCAGACAATGCCCACCTTCTGGCTTATCAGGTCCTTCATGATCTTCCCTGGCCTGTGTTCCAGCCTTCTCACTTAGCACTTCCATTTCTTCCCTCCTGATCTGAGATCCAGCCATGGAGAAATTTACACACACAAGCGTGTACACATGCACAGACACATATACACACACACACACACACAGATCATAATCCTTAGATCACTACATTGTTTCAGTGTTGGTCTACACATAGCCCTGTTTTTCTTTCTTTCTTTTTTTAAAAAAAGATTTTATTTATTTATTTATTTATTTATTCGAGAGAGAGAGAGAGAGAGAGAGAGAGAGAGCAAGGAAGCATGAGTTGGGGGAAAGGCAGAGGGATAAGCAGACTCCCCACTGAGCCGGGAGCCTGATATGGGACTCGATCCAAGGACCATGCAATGATGACCTAATCCAAAGGCAGCTGATTAATGGACTGAGGCACCCAGGCACCCCACACAGCATGGTTTTATTCTGTTTCTTCATTTGGGCGGTGTGTGTGTGTGTGAACGTTTAAGTTCTACATTTACCTTTTTTTTAAGAGGGAGAGAGGAAAGGAGAAGGGAAGGAGGGAGAGATAGAGAATCTTAATCAGGCTCCATGCCCAGCACAGGGCCCTCTGTGGGTCTCAATCTCACAACCCTGAGATGGTGACCTGAGCTGAAATTTAGAGTTGGATGCTTAACTGACTGAGCCACCCAGGCACCTCAGTTCTACATTTATTTTTAAATACTATAATAAAGACCTGTGAAGCTGAAATTCTTTGGTTAGTCTAAAATACCTCACTGTTATCATCACTGAGATTTTACATTCTCTTTACTCTGCCTGAAATTCTTTCCATGACATCCCAACCCCTTCCAATGTCCTTGAGGTCTATATTTAAAAAGTGTCCTTGATTTTCTTCTTCCACCTTTAAGACTGGCTGGGAATCTTCTCTCAACACTCCCATACTATTCTGTCCTTTTCCTATCACAACATGCTATATTGTCTGCTAACTTGCTTGTCTCCCACTAGTAGGCACTAGCCTGTGAGCTTATTGAGGATAAGAATGACTGGTCTAATATTCCCGTCTTAGTGTTTAACACAGTGCATGGCACATAGCATGAGCTCAATATATAGTTCAAAGGTTGGTGAACTCTTTCTCTTAAGACCAGATAGTAAGTATCTCTGGCTTTGTGGACCATGCACTATCTGTTGCATTTACTCAACTCTGCCATTGTAGTGTGAAAGCAGCCATAGATAATATGTAAACATATGGGTTGCATTAATACTTTATTTACAAAGATGGATGGTGGGCTGGATTTGGTCCATGAGCCACCGTTTGCTGACCTCTGCTATAACTGATGAAGAAATGAATGAATAAAAATGAATGAGTGGGGTTATATCTAACCTCATTTGCCAGAACAGAAGTATTGTTTATCATAAAGAACTCTTTATTTAAAAACCTGGGTTCTAGGGCGCCTGGGTGGCTCAGTGGGTTAAGCCTCTGCCTTCAGCTCAGGTCATGATCCCAGGGTCCTGGGATCGAGTCCGGCATCGGGCTCTCTGCTCAGCGGGGAGCCTGCTTCCTCCTCTCTCTCTGCCTGCCTCTCTGCCTACTTGTGATCTCTCTCTCTCTGTCAAATAAATAAATGAAATATTAAAAAAAAAAACCTGGGTTCTATTTATTTCATATTACTTAACAGTCTTTTATCTTCTATGGCCTCCAATAACCTTATCTTTAAATAGTAATTTATATAATACCTCTTTTGCTTAAAATTTGGAATTGTCAGGTTCTGATGAGTAGGATCTATGCCTTATTTATCTTTATCCCCAGAGCCTAGCAGAATTCCCACAGGCCAAAAGTATAATAGGTTGACAAGCCACGCTGAATGATTGAAAGGTTAGCATGAAGCAGGTGTTTGGTGAAGCAGTACCTGGGCCAGATAATTGTATAAACTCTTAATATTGGAAAAACTTTAGTCATCAGCTGAATTACCACTATATAGAAGTCCTTCTAGGTTTAAGAACGTGGGGCATTTTGATTCCAAATGACTGAAGACCCCATGTAAATTGGCTTATGCTCAAAAGGAAATTTATTGGCACATTGGTGTGTCTTGTTTCAGGGATTCAAACTTTGTCAAGGACCTAGGATTCTCTATTTCTCCATTTACCTTCTGCCTGATTGGTTCTCTCATCAGGCAGTCTTCACCCATTGGTGACATAATGGATATCTTTGGATTCAGCTCATATCCTCACAGTTAAAAAATCTGTGGAAAGTAGGAGTTGTTCCTGTCTCTCAAAAGTTCCAAGTAAAGTGTCAAGGTTATGTATCCTTGACTTTATTTGGATCATTTGTTCATCCTTGATCCAAACACCATGGCCATGAATGAAATCAATGCTGTCTAAACTGCACTGACTGAGAATGAGGAAGGACTGGCTCTCCAGACAAAAACCTCCATATGCAGAGGAAGGTGGCAAGGACATGAATTACCAAAAACTGCTATGGCCCTTTTCCAAGAATAATATGCCTCAATACAGCAATACAAATTGAGCATCCAATATTAGGATGTTTGTGAATTCCCTAAAGACTGTCCAGGGACCCTTACTTAGGAAGAGAAGATAACCAAGATTGGTCTCAGTCTGTCTTTCCAGTGTGTAACCCCTTCCAGATACTAAATTAACATTTATATTTCTTAAAATAAAAGAATATGTGTATTAAGAAAATCTTTGTTTTAGAATAGTTTTAGGTTTACAGAAAAATGATGAAGATAAAATAGAGAGTTCCCATATACCCTACACCCAGTTTCCCCTACTGTTAACATCTTACACTGTGGAAATGGTGTATATGTAATAATTAATAAACCAATATTAACACATTATTATTAACCAAAGTCCAAAATTTCCTTTGTTTTCACCTACTGGCCTTTTCCCCTTCCAGGAGCCTATCTAGGATGCCACATTACATTTGGTTGTCACATCTCCTTAGGTTTCTCTGGGCTGTTCACATTTTTTCAGACTTTCCTTATTTTATATGAACACAATGGTTTTGAGAAGTATTTGTCAAATAATTTTGTAGAATGTGCCCCATTTGGTTGATGTTAAATGTTTTTTCTCATGATTATACTAGAATTGTATTCTTGGGAGGAAGACTTTACCACAGAGGTGAATTGCCATTCACACCACATCTATCAAGGGTGCAAACCATCAACGTGACTTATCTGTTGATGCTGACTTTGATCACATGCCTGAGGTAACATCTGCCAGATTTCTTCACTCTAAAGGTAATCTTTGTTCTCACTGTCTTGGCTGGATGTTTTGGAAGAAAGTCACTGTGTCCAGCCCACACTCAAGGAGTGGGAGTTATGCTCCACCTTCCCTTTAAGGGTGAAGTCTCTACATAAATTATTTGGAATTCTTTTGAATGGAAGATTTGTCTCTTCTCCCTCACTTATTTATTGATTCAGTCATTATATCAGTATAGACTTCTTTTTTATACTTTGTGCTATAATCCAGTACTAATTTATTTTGTTGGTCAGGTTGTTCCAGCTTTGGTCATTGAGAACTCTTTCAGTTGTCTCCTGTATTCCACTAACAATTGCACCATTGTGGGTTCTATCTATCATCTATCTATCTATTGATCTATCGATCTATCTATTATCTATCTATTGAACATCTATTTGTTTATTTAGCACTTTCATACTTTCTAGTACAAGATGTTCCAGATTCATCTGAAGTACTTGTTGCCCTAGTCCTAGAATCAGCCATTTCTTCAAAGATCCCTGGTTCCTTCTATTGGAGAGTGGTATTTAGAAATTAATATCTGGGTGCCAGGTGTGCTCAATATGTACATTTTTTTTTAAGTGAAATTATCTTAAAAGGCATAACTAAAAAAATAGTTCCTTTCCTACTCCTTCCCATAAAATGTAAGCTCTTCTGAGTTGTTTCCTCTGTTTTGTTTTGTTTTTTTTTCCCCTTCCATATTACAAATAATGTGCTTATACTGGTATTGTTTGACTGATTACTCTGATCATTGTCTATTGACCTCCTCTAAGGGTGACTAGGGTTTGGCTTTCTTCCCCTCCCCCCCACTTCCTCTCTGCCTATCTTCCCAATGTATTCATATTATAATTTTGTGTTAAACTAGTAGCCAGAGTTTACATTATCATGACCATATAACTGTGTTTCACATTGAGCAAATGTACTATAATTACATATTCTTTCTTGTACAATATTTTATCTTTCCTGATTGTAATAATTGTCTCACATTTTCCTTTTCTTAATGTTCCAAGTGTTTATCAAAATTCATCGAAAACCATTCTACCCGTTTTTGTCAAAGATCTATTGAATCTGTTTTCAAAATACCTAAATGCATGAGATGATCTACCAGTTACACTTACCACCACCACCACAAACTTTATCTCTCTGCCCTTCTGCTCCAGCCTGCTTTGCTCATTGTGGTAACTAGTCTGCAAAGATGCTTCCCCTTTACTTCCAGCGAACTTCCTGATATTCACACTCTCATATTGTTCCCTCTACTTGAATCTGGGATGGCCTTATAACTTACTTTTTGACCAAGAGAATGCAGTAGAAATGATACTGAATCATGTGTAGGTTTAGGTCACAACCTTTGCAGATTCTTCCTGAGCTTGTTGGAACACTCATTTTTGAGAAAGCCAGATACTATGAAAGAAATTCATTTACTCTGAGGCTGCCATACTGTAAGGAAGCCCAAGATGCCTTGAGGAAAGGCCATGTGGAGAGAAAGGGTTGCCTGTCCAACTCTTTGGTCTTCTAGTCATCTTATCAATTTGCTATATATGTGAGGGGGAAAAGTCATCTTGGATGTTGTCATCTTTTTCATCCTAAAGACTTTCCCCACATGTCTCAGATCCTTGGTTGTCTGTTTTTACTTAAAATGACACTAATTAGGAGTGCTGCATACAAGACTGAGGCTCATGCACTGGTGACTTTATTGAAGGGCAATTGTGTTTATATTATTGGGGAAAACCCAAATATCAGTATCTGCAAGTGTTTTATTAGGGCTGTTGAGTTTATCCAGAGAATAAACCCCCCAGTTCCCTAGGGAGAGGATTCCACAATTCAATGGGTATTCAATGGGAGGGTTTTCCCTGAGTCCCTCATTTTCATTTCTTCCCCCATTTTTCTGGCTTCTCTGAGTCCAAAGCCCCATCCAATATTTGTATTTTCACAAATACTTTTACTGGGAGCCATTTTGAATGTCTGAGTCTCATTTGACTGGTTATAATCAAAAGAGGATTTTTTAAAAAAATCTAGAGCATTTGTGCATCCTTAAATTCCTTCTCTGGGGCTGGGTGGGATCTGATGGCCACTGGTGTGGGCAGTCCCATGGCTGTGTTACCCTAAGGATCACAGGTCAAAGGAGGATGCAGTGGTTAGGGGCATGGGCTTTGGGATCAGGGAGACTTGGGCTTGAGCCTTGTTTTCACACCTTCTTAGCTGTCAATGTCATTTATGTAGCTCCCTTAAGCCTCAGTTTCCTTATGTGTTAAATGAGAAAAAATATATCTATTTCTTAGGATTGTGACAATTAAATAATACATCTGTATCATGTAGCAGAGTGCCTGGTATATAACTAAGATTTCAATAACCAATGATGATGATCTAAATCTAATTAATTAATTAAATTTAAAGTAGGCTGTAGGCCCAGCATGAGGCTTGAACTCACAACCTTGAGATCAAGAACTGAGTTGAGATCAAGAGTTGGTCGCCTAACTGACTGAGTATCCCAGGTGCCCCTAAGTCTATTTTAGAAAACACAACTGACTAATTTGGTTCCTTCTATAACTGGTTCTGTGGTTCTTGTATAGATCATTGAATCTATAGAGTCAAACTGTGTAATCTGGTTTGTGAATTATATTTTATCAAGTGGCTTCACTTAAAAAGCAGTAGAATTGGGTCTGGACCTTGGGTTTCTTTATTATCTGAGCCCATCCGGTAATGGCCACAGTATGCTTCTTCTATTGAATTCTTCTTTCCTTGTCTAGTAAACTCTAATCACCATTATGTGATGGTTGATTGCAGCCCTGCTTTTCTTTTTCCGTTATTGGGGTAAACGAATCAAAGGTCTGAGTGATGGAGAAACAGGTGAAACAGGCAAAGGGAGCAGAGGCAAATTCTAGGCTAACTTTCCTTTGGCCCCTAAGAGGAGTCCATTTGTAAACAGCTGTCAGTGAGGAGAGTTCATGGCATTTTATTCTGAGCTGCACAGTAGCCAGGAGGACTGTAGCTTGAGCACAGCTCCCACATGCACATACACATCAGCACATGCATGGATGCTAACACACAGGTAGGAAATCCCTCGATACACATGGACAAAGGAATACACATGCAACCTCATGATCTGTGCACACATTTGACATACACTAGTGGCCGGGAGAAAAGTGCTCAGCACATTTTGTCGTACATCCCAGATTCAGGGAAGCCATTCAGGAGGGGGGAAAGGGAAGATTATGAAGCAGAAAGAGAAATGAAACTAAAATGTCCTGCCCTGTCAGCATTCACTGGAGTATAAGAAATGGGCTTTGGATAGACAGACAGACTCCTGGGGCCTGCCAACCATCAAAATGTCCAAAGGGCCTCTTATTCTCTGGCTGCTGATTGAACTTGGGCGGCTTTCTCTGAGTAAGTGTTCTGAATCCTTCCATGCAGGAGTCTCTGGATAGCTTGGCATCCTGTATTGGATTCTCATGGCTGATCAGGCCTCAATAGAGCAGAAGCCTGCTTCATTCTTCCTTCTCTCCAGGCTTCCTTCTTTGAGGGTCTCTCCCCTTTCTTGTTATACAGGATTTTTATCCTGCAACTGGTTTTGGAGTTTTAGGGTGGGATGATTTGTGTTCATATCGGAAAGGACCATTTAAGAAGAAACACAAAATAAAGGGTCAGATGAGATGGGAAAAAGAAATTTCTTCTGCAGGTATTATTAGCACAGTTGGAGTCTGGGGAATTTGTTCTACAAGAGCTCTTATTATAATTCTTACTTTTCCTCTTGATTTTTAGGAGTTATAGTTTGCTTTTTGTTTGTTTTATTTTGCTGAGGATGAGGCTTCAAGGTGAGGCTTCTTTTCTGTGCATTGTTTCCAGGTTTTGGATGCTGCAGATGTATACACTCAGTTTGGGCCAGCTTAGACTTCTGCATCCTGGCAGCATTGGGCAAAATGCTCTGCACTGAGCTGCCCTTGTGTCTTGGTCACTAACCATTAACATTGGGAACCTTTCGAAGATTGCTGTCTCTTCTATGTATAAAATGAGGGGCTTTGGTAAGACCAATTTGAACAATCCATGATTCTGGAACTAGGCAGTATCTAATGTCCCTAGCACTTTTTAAAGTTCATAATTATTTGCACATGATCTTTCAAATATGCTGCATGAGAAAACAGCCCATTCCAAGGAAAACAAATGTATTCTCTCTACCCTTTGAACCTTTGTCATGCTGATTTTTGTCTGACTTTCTTTCCTCTGAAACTACATGCATTCTCAGGTCTCCACCCAAGTGAGGCTTTTCTTGAGCACCCAGAGCCTCTGGAGGGGTTTAGGTGTTTCTGCTCTGAGTTCTTATCTGCCATGGAATCATTCGTTAGAAAATTTATCACCCTGAAGTAACTGATCATTTAATTGCCTCCCTCTCTGGGTACTCTGTAGTTCACCGAAAGAAGGCAGTCCCTGTCACTTTATCAGTGTCTTCACTCTTTATCTTGTCCTGAGTAAGTTGAGGTGTGGAGGTTTCATTATGTTGAAGGTTGCTGGAGTCTAGGTCCACATTTCCTGCTACTGGCCGGACACTGATTGTGTGGGCTTCTCCAACCTTACATGTAGGAAGCTGTACCTGGAGAATGGTCTGTTGCTTGTTTTTCATTTGTGCCTTTTCCAAAATGACTAATTTAAAGGAGAGTGACTGCTCAGAATCACAAAGAATCTGTCAGGGCTGGAGATGCTCTTGAAAGATGCAGAATGAGGGGGCAGCCTGGGTGTCTCACTAGGTTGTGTCTGCATTCGGCTCAGGTCATGATCCCAGAGTCATGGGATCTAGCCTCGTGTCAGGAGGATCCTGCTTGTCTCTTTCCCTCTGCCCCTCCTCCCCCTGCCTCTGTTGTGCTCTCTTGCTCTTTCAAATAAATAGTAAATAAATCGTAAAAAAAAAAAAAAAAAGAAAAAGATGTGGAATGAAACCCTTTATTCTCTAAATGGTGAAGCTGAAACCCAGGTTGGTAAAGGACCTTTTCTGAGGTCACCAGCTGGAGAACGAAACCAGCTGGCACCAGAACCTTCATTGCACCTACCATTTCTCAAGAGGGGAATTGATTTGATGCCAATGATTCCTCTACTCCAAGATCCTTTTATAATGGCAAGGAACAGGTTCCCATCCTATTTATAAATTCTGAAATGTTTGGTTACTTGTACCAATACTTTATTACTTTCATGTGTCATTTGATACTTCATGGCATGTGAAACTCTGAACTATTTCTGAAGCAAGTATTATATATCCCCTTTGTCTTTTGATGATAATGAGGTTAGGATTGTTGTGGATTTCCTCCAAGAACACAAAAGCAGTAACTGGCAGAATGAGGTTTACAATGTAAGCTTAATGAGTGTTTTTCTGCCACACCAAATTGCCTGCTTCCTTTTTTTAATATTAATTTTTAATCAGATCGGTGATATAGAAACACTCTTGGTGAAAAAACAGTAGCCATTATAAAGCTAAAATCCCTTTGACTACTACTTTTAGTCCCAGTTCCTCTTCTCTGATCACAGAGGTGACTGGTACACTGAGTTAGGTGTATATCTCACCAGACATTTTTCTATGCATTTGCTTTCATTCGTCTGTGCCCACCAAAAAAAAAAAAAAAGGCAAATTGTCTTATTTATGTTAAGAGATGCTTTTATATTTTATGTATTGTTATGAATTTGTCCTTTTCATATATTAATAAGGAATTTTCACGTCAACGGATATAGATCTCTCTACTTTTACTAACCTTGGAATGGTTACAGGGAATGAATGATTCATTCATGATTCCTTGGAATGCATATGCCATGGTTCTGCCATTCCCCATGCACGCATTGTTCATTTCACTCATATATACATGAAAGCTGCAGCAAACATTTGCAAATAGGTTTCTTTGCGGATATGTGTTTTTCTAGTGTGCATAACAAAACATAAAATTGCTAAGGCTTAGCTAGGATATACGCATGTTTGGTATTAATGGAAACTGCCAGATTGCCCCATAGTTTGGCTCTATCAATTAACTTCCCATTTTATTCCAGTATACTCCAGTAGTCTAAATCATTTCCTAGGTCCCTGTCTGGCCAACCTTAATATCAATGACATTCTAAATTTTTGCCAGTTTCACTGGTGAAATTTACTGGCTGCTCACATTTCCTCAACTATGCCTGTTTTGTCTGCTGTATCTGGTCTTTTCTTACTGAGTAATAGGATGCCTCCTTCCATACTATGATACTAAGAAAATAAACTGTCCAGTTTCCAGCAGAAATAATTCCTGCACGTATTTGTTATTAATTTTCCAAATATAAGAATAAGTTCACATTGTAGGAGTTACTAGTTTTAGGAGCATATGTTCTGTGTTGTTAATATAGGTGAAAGGGATGACAATGAATTTCTTATTTATTTATTTTTCCTTGTTTTGTGGTGGGCCGAAGGGACTTCCAGAGCATTTATAATCATTGAAACATTTCTACTAGGATGAAATGAAGAAACTGTGATATCAGGGAAGGCTCTAGGCTGCTCTGAATTTGGTGACTCTTAAAGTTTGTGCTCACCTTTTTCTAGAGAGGGATATGTGGACATTCCTGACACTTGAGTTAGAGAGGAACCTGGTAATGCTGGCCTTGTCTTATATAGCTTAGTCGTATAGGTCCACAAAGTTAGTGAATGGAGAGTCTCACAGGAAGTTACACTGGAGAAAACAATAAGCAGGATCTATAGACCCCAGCAGGTGCAGGATGAAGTCCTGATGGTCTGGAGCTTCAGTCTATCTTCAAGAGCATTTTTTGGGGGATGAGGGTATTAGAATAATTGCTGAGGCTCTCTTAAACTACTGGGCTTGATATTTGCAGCAGTGAAAATATTTAATAGATTCTCAGAGATGGAAGTAATCTTAGAAGAGCTTGTCTCTTGGTCCTCAAACAGTGGGTGAGTAGCAAGTGACATCAGAATGACTTGGAGAGGGGCACCTGGGTGGCTCAGTGGGTTAAAGCCTCTGCCTTTGGCTCAGTTCATGATCCCAGGGTCCTGGGATTGAGCCCTGCATGGGGCTCTCTCCTAAGCGGGGAGCCTGCTTCCTCTTCTCTCTCTTTGCCTGTCTCTCCACCAACTGTAATCTCTGTCAAATAAATAAATAAAATCTTAAAAAAAAAATGACTTGGAGAATTTAGTTAGGTATATTTCCATGGCCTCAGAGGTTCTGATTCAGGGTTGGACAATAAAATTTACATTTTTAACAAGCTCCCCAGGTCATGCTGATGAGCAACCAAAGCTGGTAAAGATGACTACTTCATCTTAGAAATAGTGATGCCTTCCATCTTACACAGCTTATCTGGTAAGACTAACCTTCCAGCATTTCTGTATGTCACAGCTGCCATTGTATCTAATTTCTGTGGTCCTTTCCAGTTCTAACATTAACAATGTTTTTAAACTCCACCTAACTTCATATTCTCTAACAATGAATAAATGGTCCAGAGCAATTAATTTCTGCATCCAGTACTGAAAGAAGAGAAGGAAAATAGAATGTAGTTCAAAAGCCTATGTTACTGCCATAGCATTCTCTGGGTGGGAGGGTGGAGTGAGTCCCATTTGAAGCATTTGGGTCTGTAGTACATGCTCACTGCTTATTGAGATACAATGGGTAGAGTGTTGGTTTTGGATCTGCTCATATGAGTTAGTGGAATTGGATTAAAGTGATGGCCTTTTCATGAGAGAAATTTTTGTTTATGGAATGGTACTCAAGATCATTTTTTTGTTTATGGATTGGTATTTTTATTTATTTATTTGCTTTTTTAAAAGATTTTATTTATTTATTTGACAGAGAGGCAGAGGGAGAGGGAAAACCAGGTTCCCTGCTGAGCAGAGAGCCTGTTGCAGGCTGGGATCATGACCTAACCAAAAGCAGATGCTTAACCAACTGAGCCACCCAGGTGCCCCAAGATCAGCCAAAACGTCTTGTTGTGGAGACAAGTCTGGATACTCACATGGGTCAGCTGTTTCCAGTTAGGGTACAAAAGGGTGTGGAGTTAGGGACTCAGCGGCAGCTAAGGATATGTTGGAATTTAAGCTAAAAAGATATACACTACTACTCTTTTCATCATCCTGGAAGCAGCTATCTACACAAATGCCATGTAGCATATTTGAGAGATTTTAGAACCACACAGCCTATTTTTCTCATCTTTCCTCACAGGTTCAGCTGCAGAAGAGACTGTGAGAGCGTATTTGGGTCAGACGGTGACTTTGCCCTGTATATACTCATCCTGGTCTCACAACAGGAACAGCATGTGCTGGGGCAAGGGCGAGTGTCCCAAATCCAAATGCAATAATGAGCTTCTCTACACCAATGGGAAGTCAGTGCTGTCCAAGAAGTCACCAAAATATGAACTTCTGGGCACTATCTGGAGAGGCGATGTCTCCTTGACCATCTTCAACACCAATGAAGATGACAGTAGTGTGTACTGCTGCCGCATAGAGGTCCCTGGCTGGTTCAATGACGTGAAGAAGAACATTCGCCTGCGGTTGATGAGAGGTACGTGCACAAAGGGGCTTGTATCTGCAAAAGGAGATGCCAGCAGTGGATGAGGAATGGATTCAGTGGGTGCTGTTGGGCAGGCTGTAGGTGCTTAAGCATGAGTGGGCAGATGAAATCTAAGATGTGTCTCTATGGCTAGAGGAGCCACAGTAGGAAGCAAATGGCATGGGGGCCAAGAAGACCTTAGAAATGAGTGAGTGGAGGGTACATGGAGAAGACTACCAGTGAATTTCAGGATCAATGTGCAGAAGGCATCTGCTTCTTACCTAGGAGATTGTCACTTTGCAGAAATTTGTGTGCAGTGTTTTCAGATCTCCCAATTTTTATGTGCATGGCATTGATTTTTGCATGTTGCCTAAGATTAAAAAAAGAACTACCGTGTAAACTAAATAAAATGTGTCCATGGGTCAGCTTCAGCCCATCAGCCAATAGTTTGTGACTTCCAGCAGAGGGGAAAGGGCATGAGATTTGGAGACCATCGTAACAGTTTTCAGGTGGCCTTTCCTTCTGTTAATATTAGTTGCTTTTGAAGAAACTGGAAGATGGTGGAACTCTTAAAGATTTGAGATGCATGGAAAGCAGGCTAGGATTGAATTATGCTAACAGTAATCAGCTTTCCTGCTTGTTTGGAATGGAGCCTTTCAGAGTAAGCTCTGTGTTCAACCTGCATCAAAGATGGAAGATTCTTGTGCTCTGTTCCTAACTGGGTAGGCATTTTGGGAGGCAGAGTCATATGCTTATAGCCAGACACTTAACAGGATTCTCAGGGGACTTCAATGCACTCTAGAATTTGAGAACAACTTATATGGATGCTTCTCCTTAGAGAACATTCATACACATTAGTATATTTTTCTCTGAAAGTGACTTTGTGATAAAGAAAGCATTTTTTCTGATTTATTGAAGTTAAATGATGCTAATCCAAGTACTCTCTTTTCAAGCCTGGTATAACCAGCTATTATTTTATAAAATACCTTTTGAACTCAATATCCATGGGTCATTTCTAAGCTCACTGGAATCTGTTAGAGTTAATTGAAATTTGTCATATTTAAGAGAGAGTAGCACATATAGAATAATTGTGGCTGATGAGCCCAAATTCAAATATTAGGGGTCAGTGGTGTTGGCGTAAGTTTACCTATAATATCTGAAAGAGACTATATTCTCAACCCATGTTGCATACTTTGGGCTCACTCCTTTTTTTAGATTTTAATTTTATCTTATTATGGAAAGAACACCTAAGATGAGTTCTACTCAGCAAATTTTCAAGTGTATAATATATTATTGTTAATTACAGGTCAATTACAGGTACTATTCTGTACAGCACAACTCTAGAGCTTCTTCATCTTATTTGACTGAAATTTTATGTTTGGTTTCACTTTTTTTTTTTTAAAGATATTATTTATTTATTTGATAGACAGAGATCACAACTAGGCAGAGAGGCAGGCAGAGAGAGAGGAGGAAGCGGGCTCCCTGGTGAGCAGAGAGCCTGATGTGGGGCTCGATCCCAGGGCCCTGAGATCATGATCTGAGCTGAAGGCAGAGGCTTTAACCCACTGAGCCACCCAGGCGCCCCTGTTTGGGCTCATTTTTTATGCAATTGTTCATTTGCTCACTGATGCAATGTTTTTGGAATACCTACTATGTGCCCAACACTGGGGTAGGTATTAGATTTGTGGCAGAGAACAAAGTAAATACCAGATTTCCCCTCATGGAGCTTGCAGTCAAGAGAAGAAGGTGTTAAACCATAATCGTCAGATAAAATGTGCAGTTAGGAATGCAATAAATGTTGTGAAGGCAAAGTATGGCAGTGCAAAACCAAGAAACCTAATCACAATGGCAGAATATGGGTGACCTCCTTGCAGCGGTGTCCTTTTAGCTGCTACAAGAGGGTTCCGTAGGAGTCAGACTAATAAAGGGAGAGGCTAGGGAGCAACAGGTACAAAGTCCCTCCAAGGTGAGATCACTGTTCAAAGAGATGAAGAAAGGTCAGTGGGCTGGGGAAAAGCAAGAAGAGTAGAGTGGGGACTTGAGATTGTAAAGAAAGAGCAGGATCAGGTGGAGTTTTGTGGGTCAAGTTTGGGGATTGGGTCCTTTATTTTAGGGGTATGGAGGACCCAGTAAAAAGTTTCAAACAGGGGACTGACATAATTATTTGTCATTTAAAAAGATTATTTTAACCAATCTATGAAGAGCAGATTGGAAAGGCCAAGAGTAGAGGTAAGAAACCCAACTTTCATGGGCAGTACAGTGGTTCAGCTCAGGAGACCAGGTAAGGGCGCAGAAATGAAGAGAAATAGACAGATCCCACATATATTTCTATGGTTTCCCTTCTCCTCTGTCTCTGATTGGTACCAGACATATCTTCTACTGGTTACAGCCCCATCAACCAGGCGCTCCACAACACGTCTCCCAACCACCACCACTGCTCTGACAACAACCACAGCTGTGCTTCCAACAAGAGCTATGATTACACCTGAGCTCACAACCAGAACACCACTTCAGACAAGAACCACCACTGCCCTCACAACAGTGGCAACGACATGCCCTCCAGCCACATCAACATTTCTTTCTGAAGCCACCACAGTTCTTCCAACCACTGAGCTTTCCATGGAGGGGACCATCCTCACTGCAGGTACGTGGTACATTTGGCCATTCTTTCCCTTCTGCGGGTCACATGTATCTTGGTCCCTTGAAACAGGGTTCTTTTTACTGAATGGGGCAGTCCAGAGACTTGCTCTTGGATATGTGTGTGTGTGTGTGTGTGTGTGTGTGTGTGTGTGTGTGTGTGTGCGCGCGCGCGCGCGCGTACTGGTTTGCTAGGTCTGTCATAACGAATTCTGCAAACTGAGAGACTTAAGCAACAGTAATTTATTTTCTCACAGTCTGGATGCTAGAAGTCTGAGATAAAGGTCTCAGTAGGATTGATTTCTTCTGGGGCCTCTTTCCTTGGCTTAAGATGGTCACCTTCTCCCTGTGTTTTTACATGGCCTTCCCTCTGTGAGTGTGTGGCCTAAAGTTATCTTCTTATAAGGACACCACTCATATCGAATTAGGGCCCTTCCATATAACCTCGTTGTACCTTAGTTACCTCTTTCTCCAAATACGGCCACATTCTCAGGTTTTGGGGGTTAGGATTTCAACATATGAATTTTGGGGAATATAATTCAGCTTATAGCAGTATGTGTGTGCATGTGTTCATGTGTGTGGGTCTCAGCAAAGGTTGTGGTTTCACTACGTGTTCCTTTTCTTTGTTTTATGGTTTTCTTTTTTCACCCTATTCCCACCCCACCCCACCCCCGCTTTTTTTGAAAGTCAGTTTTTTTGTTGTTTTTTGTTTTGTTTTGTTTTGTTTTGGTTCTCCAGTTGACCTTCCAGGAATTTCAGAGATATTTACTGAAGAACCAGGAAATGTCACCGAGGGTCAGAATCTGGTTTCAGTTTGTCAGGGGCTAAGTCTCTGCCTGGGCAGTAGAGACTGAGGAAAGGTCTCCAGACGCCTAAAATACCCCTTGATGATGAACAAGTTCTACGCTTGCTTGCTTGCTTGCTTATTTATTTATTTATTTATTTATTTATTTGACAGAGAGAGACACAGTGAGAGAGGGAACACAAGCAGGGGGAGTGGGAGAGGGAGAAATAGGCTTCCCGCTGATTAGGGAGCCCGATGTGGGGCTCAATCCCAGGACCCTGGGATCATGACCAGAGCCGAAGGCAGAATGTTAATGACTGAGCCACCCAGGCGCCCCAATTTCCCTTATTTTTTTTTCTTCCTTTTTTCTTTCCTCCCTCCCTTCTGTTCTGTTCCTCCCCCCCCCCCCCTTCTTCTGCCCAATCCTTTTTGATCCTGCGTCTTGGACCCTCATTGAGTTACTAGCTCTATTACTTACAGGGCCTATCAAAGGTCCCACCATGTTTCAACCTCTGATTCCAATGTAATATTAGAAAACCATTAAGAGATAGTGTGAAGTCTTTCTTAGGTGTCCCAGCTGCCTCAGTAAGGCCTAAATAGTTTAAATAGCTTGACGACATTGAATTTACTAGTCCTTGTATATTCTGAGTAGTCATCTAAAGTCCATGAACCATAAGCCAGTCAATTTTTGTATGTATTTTTTATTCTTTTGGCCTTTAAAATAATCATCTTAATATATAATATTTTATAGTTTTCTCCCCTTGAGCCTAAAAATTACTTGGAATCCTTGAAGAAAACCTGAAATACATAAAAAAGCACAAAAGACAACTATAAAAATAGGCCCAAATCCCAGCACTCAGCACAAACACTTATTTTTTGCTCCCTTTTACTGAACTTTTTTTCTCTTCCAGAGTCAGAAACTTTCTTTCTCTCCAAAGACCCTGAGATAAGCACTGAGGTGACTTCTGGAAGCACTGCCTTGCTGACATCCAAGGGTACATGGACAATTTCTTTTTCTTTTCCTCATTTCTTACACTGAGGAGAGTAAAGTATTGTTGAATCAGATGATTAGAGATGACTTTTGGGTCCTGTGTGCCATGAACACCACGTAGGACAAACTGGACAATATTTGTGGCTCATTCACTCTTGTGGCTTTGAGAGAAAGGGGGCTAGGGAGAGAGAGAAAGAGAGGGAGAGAGATTGGGACTGACCTTGAATTGTTTTTGAGCAATTCTTCATGGTAGCACTCTCTGGAATATTTGCCTTTCTGGTTTAGGCGAGGTAGTGCGTAGCTGTCTCATCCTAATTCCAAGCACAAGGATCTCTGTAGATCCCTTTGAGGGATATCCTCACTTGTCTCACTGGCTTTCTGTAGTAGAGGGAGAATTCTTTCATACATGTGACCTTTCATCCATCCCTCAAGCCTTCTTTAGGTATTTACTAGGGCCCAAGGGCAGAGACTACCCTAAAGATAAGGAATGATTTACATCCATGGGGCTGCCAGAGAGAACTGCCCAGCCTTGGCTCCCTCTTCTACTCCTTTTTGCCAGGGGTCTCTGGCCTCGGTTTCTTCCCAGGTGAGTTGGAGAGCTGTATAACTTCACGCATATAATGGCCATGGCTGAATGCCTCAAGTAGAAGATATTACTTATGGGGTTATAATCAAGTAGAGGGAAGCAGACATCTATGGAGTGTAAAAAAAATCAATCAGTTCTTAAATTAGTACAGTATAGGGAGGTAGTATGATGGGGGATCATGTGTGTGCTCTGGAGTCACAGTGCCTGGGCCTAAGTCCTGCTTCTTATCTGTTGTGTGACTCTGGGAAAGTTATTTTGTCTCTCTGGGCCTTGGCTTCCACATTGGTAAAATGGGACTAATAACACCCATCCTTGTCTCTTTCTGAGGATTAAATGAGAGCATGCACGGAGATCACTTAGAACACTGTCTGACATGTACTACATGCTCAGTAAACATTGGCTTTCTTTTATTTTTTATGACAGAAGTTAGTTTAGGGGGCAGTGAGGCACCAAAAATAAATAAAGAGAGGTATTTACTAAGTTTGTTTTCTCTTTTCCTTTTTTTTTTTTTTCTTCAGAGTCTGAAGCCTGGTTTTTCCAGTCAACATCCCAGGCCTCCATGTGGGAGACGAGTGACCCAGTGACTTTTCCTCAGACAGGAGGTAAGGGGCTGTGCTCCTGCGTGGTTTTGTCTTTGGCCGTGAGAACAATCTGATCTGTCATCTGCCTGCTTTTCTTGGGATTCAGCTCTTTTGGTTCCATTGTGGTCACATCCTCTGTCTTCCCACAAGCTAGGATGAAAGTGAAATGTGCTAACATCTTCTGAGCTGGCTTCTTCCCTCCTCTGCCTCATTTCTGAAACCCCTCTGTTGGGATTCCCCTTCTTCCTTAGCTGTTTCTGTCTTGAAGGTAGAAGTGCCAGAAAATCATTCATTCATTAAAAAAAAAAATTAGTAATTTATGGTAGATTGCCCAAATACTGCACTAATGTATTTTTGTTAGGGAGACATAAAAAGAGTAGACAACAATTCTCTTGACTCCCTGTCTTGAATCTCAGCCCTTCCTCTGAGATAATCATTGCTATTAGTTGAAAAGAAGCATTCTTCAGATCTTTTTCTATTTGTTTATGTGTGTATACAGATATAGAAAAAATTCAGCTTTGTTTTGTATGTGGATTTTTAAAAAAATTCTGTCCTAGTGTACACAGCCTTCTGCGTTTTGTTTTATTCATTTGACGTTATATATTGGACCACTTTCTTTTCCAGTTCGTGTAGATTTGCTTCATTGTGTTAAATTGCTGTATGGTGTTTTATACTATGGATACTTATAGTATCATTGCCCACTAAGGGACATTGAGGTTGTTCAAATAGCTCATTACCATAAGTAGTTTGCAGGGGTCATCCTTGTATGTGACAGTTGCCTTAAGTGTCTATGCTGGTGTTTCTATCACTAGGGGGGTGACTAGAAGGAGAAATGCTAGGCTGAAAGAAATGTCCACTTTTAAATTCAATAGCCATTGCAAAATTGTCTTCCGGAAAGGCCTTGCCAATTTATTTTCCCATCCAGAGAGTGTCTGCCCTCCTACATCCTTCCTACACTTGATATGACCATTTGTTTAATTTTTTTTAATCTCCCAAGGAAAAAATGTCATCTTATGCTTTTTGCTGTTCTGATTAACAAAGAGTTTGAGCATCTTTCTATATGTTTACTAGCTAGAAAATGATAGTTCTTTAGCTCTGTGAAGGAGGCAATGGGACATCACTCGCAAAGGCTCAGAAGACACAATCAGAGGGGACATACAAGAGTGAGTGGAGGGGGAATACGTTTTGAAGGAAGACTATAAGTCAAGATGAAATGCAAGGCTGATCTCATGTTGAAAAGCTTTGGCAGGTGCTACCTTTTCCAGCAGCAAGACAGAAAATCTGGACTAGTTGTGAATTGAAGGGAAGCTAGATGCCCAAGTTCCAAATCTTCTTTGTCCGTGGTGTGGGGTAGAGGTGGGGGCCTATTTTCTGGCAGAAGGGAAGGTAGCCACTGGAAAAATCATGGAGGCAAGGACTTTTCAAAATGTTACCATTCATTTCATTTAAACTCAGACTTACCTTACACCGAATTGCAAGGGAACAAGAGGTCATCTTGATGTTTTACCCTCTTCTGTAATATCCCTGGTAATTTCATTTCTCTCTTCCTTGATAAATCCCGGAGGAGAGAGAACCCTCGCCTACACCGCTGAAGAGGAGCTTGTTATAAGAAGGTCTATCTCTGTGTTACCTTTAGTTGTTATGGAAGAAACCAGGATTTTACTGAATGCGTGTTACGTGCTGGTGTGGAGCCAAGCTCTTCTCATGGGTCACTTCATTCAATTCCTTTTTAGCTGATGCTCATATCCCTGTTTTGTGCAACTTTCCCAAGCCACACTGCTCTCAAGTGCAGGTGTAGGAAGTCTAGCTCTGAGTTTGTGCATATACATACATACATACATACACACACACACATATATACACATACATACATACATACATATACATATATATACACATACATACATATATATACACATACATACATATATATACACATTTATTTATTTATTTATTTTTGCCTCCCCTTCCATTTTGAAATAAAAGGTTATGTTCATTTCCTTTACTGTCCTCTCTTCCCATTGATTTTTGTCACGAAAACTTCATAATCATCATTGCACTTCCCACCTGCTGAGGACTCGATTCTGTATCAGATGATGTAGGTAGAGTGTTTTGTGTGCATTTTCTGATTTAAATCTCACAGTGACCTGATTGGGTATAGAGAATATCCCCCTTTTACAGACAAAGAAATGGAGGGTCAGAGACATTATTAGAGAAGCTGCCATCCACTGAAGTCTCTGTTTTAACCTTGTGCATGTTAAGTGCATTACTTCAGTTGACTTTTCACAAAATCCTAGGAGATGGGTACCATTGTCACCTCCGTTTCAGAGCCCGTAGCGGTTATTAACTCATCTGGTCAATGACAGCCTCAATGTAACCTGTGTCTGTTCAACTGTGATGCAGGTCTGACACCATGCTGAGCGGCTTTCTGCTCCGCCACGCTTCACCCAGTACCCTCTGCTGGAGCCACTTACAGAATAATTCAGAATGAATCCTACTTCTTCATCTGCATGAAAATGGTTTCAACTCATTTCAGAGCCCACATGTTTCTGTGGGTGTTTTCCCTTGGCTAAATATCCCTGACCCCCTCCTCATTTCTTCATGTAATTTTGGACGACAAGCCTTCCGTAAATGTGGGCTGGTTTGAATCCTTCAAGAAGATCTGGTCAAAATTATTATTCCCTAAAATTAGCATAACCCAGAGTGACAATTCTTCATCCTCACTCCATGGCTCCCTAGAATGGAGTTCAGAGATGTGGAGTGACTTGCCCACGATCACACAGCTGGGAGAGGGAGAGTTGGGAATCACACCTAGACCTCAGGGATTTTAAACTATGTCCAGGGCTCCTGGGTGGAGTGTCTATGGATGGGCTAGAGGGTATGAACCCCATGAAATTATACATATCATTCTGTGTATATATGTGCACACACATTTTTTTTCGGAGGGAAAAGTCTAGGACATTTCTTGAAATTCTCCAGGAATGCTACAAAGCTCCAGATGGTTTGGAACCATAATTCAAACACAAACAACAACAATAAAAACACTCATAGGTGTCTTCCCTCAGCTAAAGAGAGTCTGTTCGAGGAATACAAGCTCTGACCCCTCCAGGTGCTTAGGGACTCAAATCATTCTGTCCAGCCTGAGCGTTAATTTCATTGCTTTCTTGGCAGCTAGACAGGAATGTGTGAAATGGTCCCAGATTGTTCCATTAGGATCTAGTCTCTAACTAGGGAGGGACTCTGAATCTGTCATCAATTAGCCTGGGATCAAGTCTTCTGTTGATTATGCCTCTGGTCCTTCTACTGCCTCAGTAACATTTCTGATCCTTTCTTCCTAGTCTTTCCCCCTCACTGTCTCCCAGGTAGCATTGAGTGGGAACTGAGAGCTCACCACAGGGTCTCAAGTCTCAGGCTTCTATCTCAGCTCTGCCATTTTGTGTGTGTATGGAGGCGCTGTTTGGGGGTTTTGGTTTGTTTTTGTTTTTTTAACAGAACCTCAGGGGAATTACTTGTTTTATCCTTTCCTAAATCTCAGTTTCCTCAAAATGTATAGTGAAGATAATAGGAATGCTTTGTTCATAGGAATATTCAGTGAAGAAATGCATGAGACAGACTAGTGGCTGGTAAATGATAGTCATCCTGCCCGACACCTATTTCCTCTTTTCTTTCCACCTCTTCTGCTTTTCCTACTCACACACCTTCATCTGTAGGCCACTCCAGCAGGTGACAAGAGGCCGCTGCCACCAGCTCCCAGCTGGCTTGCTGTTCCTTATAAGTACACAGACACTTTTTGGTTTAAGGATTTTTTTTTTTTTTAAACTGCTAACCATACCAAGGAAACAGCCAATGAGTGACAAAATTACAAACTTGGGGAAGTTAGAAAAGCTTTTAAAATATCAAGCATTGGGGCGCCTGGGTGGCTCAGTGGGTTAAAGCCTCTGCCTTCAGCTCAGGTCATGATCTCAGGGTCCTGGGATCGAGCCCCACATAGGACTCTCTGCTCAGCAGGAAGCCTGCTTCCTCCTCTCTCTCTCTCTCTGCCTCTCTACTTGTGATTTCTGTCTGTCAAATAAATAAATAAAATCTTTAAAAAAATAAAATAAAATATCAAGTAGTCATTCTGTACTCACAGATGGAGGAAATCTGAGATTCTGAAAGCTCTTCACTGAGTCCCTTTACATGGGCCCTCAGATTTCCCAATTATTGGTTTCATTCCTGCTTCTGGACACTGTTCATCTTCTGCCCCTTGATTTTTGTCCATCTCGCATTGCTCAGTCTAGGGAGGCTCCACTCTATAATGTAGGCTTGGAAACCGAATCATGCTGGAAAAAGCTGTAGTTGAGTGTGTCATAGGAGAGCTTCCAGATTCATGTTATACCATTTATAAGACAACTACAGGGATGTATGTCCTGCTTCAGTACCCCCTCTACTTTTAAGGCATTTGCTGCAGACATCATTAGAAGAGGCCCTACCCAGGCTGGCAAATCCTCATGTCCACTCTAAGGCTGCCTAGAAAATGATGCTCAGAGACGTGGAATGACTTGCCCAAGATCACACAGCTAGACAGGGGAAGAGCTGAGACTCACACCCAGGTTTCAGGGGTTTTAAACTTGTGTTCATGAACTCCTGGGGAGGGGTGTTTTCTGTGGAAAACTGGAAAACTGAGAAGATGGGAAACTAAGACCTAGGAAAGGCTTGTGAGTTGAGAGGCTGTGCAGTGACTTGGGAAGAGAGATGAGACCAAAGGCCAGTTCTCCTGATTCCATGAATAGTTGGCCTTTGTTCGAGGACTAGCAGCCACTGTCTCTCAATGGAGCTTCCCCAAGAGGAGATTTCATTTTTGCTCCTAAAGTATTAGGATTCACTTTTTCTCAGCCCCTAGATGGAGCATTATACCCATCACCAGCAAGAAGTCAAAGCTGCAGAAAGGTTTCAAATTTAAGGCACCTATATATGCATGAGGGCTTTGCTATCAATCCAATAAAATTAGAAAATAAAAGAACATGCTTTTAAAAAAAAAGATTTTATTTATTTATTTGACAGAGAAAGAGACAGAGAGGTAGGGGACACAAGCAGGGGGAGTGGCAGAGGGAGAAGCAGGCTTCCCACTGAGCAAGGAGCCTGATGTGGGGCTTGATCCCAGGACCCTAGGATCATGACCTGAGCTGAAGGCAGACACTTAACAACTGAGCCACCCAGGAACCCCATGAACATGTTTTGATAATAATATTTCCCCCCTCTTAAGAGTTTTATAGTAATTTTTTTTTTTTTTTTTTTTGGTCCCAGGGTAGGATGGTGAGAGAATAGGGAGGCAATGCTTTTAGAAAGATCTGTTCTATTACTGTACCTTTCCATTTTACAAAGTCATCCCAAGCTTCACGCTCCAGGGCAAACTGACCTTTCCATGGAGTCAAAGGGTTCGCAGAGGACAAAGTGGTTGGACATGAGATTTTCTGTCTTTATCTTGGCATATGGTTTGGATACATGGAAATAGGTAACGTGATTTTTGGTAAAAAGCCTTTCAAATCTGTCATTAATTAATCATGGCTGACTGAGCGGCCTCTCTATACATGGCACAGGAATAAAAGAGTTGTGACATCTGCTCCACAGGGGTCACACTTTAGTGGGAGGGACAGGCTGTGCATAGCAAACAATCACCCAGTGGGTTTTGTTTTGGGATAGAAGTATGGAAAGTTTTCCTCCTTGGATGAGAACATTTCTTTGTGCAGGGAAGGGTGAACAGGCAGGTAGAATGGCATGAACAAAGAGATGGGGACTTGAGAGCATGAAATCTTTAGAGATTGTCTAATAGTCTAGTTTAATCTAGTGAAGACAGGAAGCAAGGTATGGTCTAGGTTCTTAAAGGACTTGATTGATAGGCTGAAGAATTTAGATTTTTATTCCAGGATGATAAGGAACAATTCATGCTTTCTTGGTAGGGAATGACATTTCCAATTCTGTTTTAGGAGACATTGCTCTGGTAAGAGTGTGAAAGGTATATGAGTGAGAGCAAGCCTGGGGGCAGAGAGACTACCCAGGAGCCTCCTGCAATAATTCAGGCCAGGGATGAGTGTCTAGACTAGAATGATGGCAGCAGTAACTATGAGAGGCGACAGAGTCAGAGCCACTTTGGAGTTGAGATCGCGAGGTTTTGGTCACCGAAGTAAGAATGAAGGATGATGGATTCTCTGTACTTGGGAGATTAGATCAATGTGGCAGATTAACTAGTAAGGAACCCCAGGAGGAAGAGTAAAATCTGTTTGGGAGAGCTGGAGTTCAAAGAGCCCCTTGGAAATGTGGGGCTGGGTTGACTTATGGATGGGGTGAGGATGGGGGTCTTTGATGATTGGCACTTACCTCTGATCAAATAATAATTCCTGTGATTCACATAATTGCTGAACAGGAACTTGCTACTTAACCAATACTTTAATACACATTATCTCATAAGGGACAGTTCAGGGCTGTAGATATAAATTGGGGAAACATTGATAGTAAATGATACTTACTGATTGCTTATTATATACCAAGCCTGGGTACATTGTCTTATTGTGAGGCATTGTCTGGATCTGTGAGAAAAATTCTATTATTATGTCCATTATAAAGGAAAGTGACTCAAGTTTGGAGATGTTAAGAAATTTGCCAGGGATTGCATGGAGCACTGGGTGTGGTACAAAAACAATGAATACTGTTATGCTGAAAATAAATTTTAAAAAAATGATTAATAAAAAAAAAAAGGTGAAAAAAAAAAAAAAGAAATTTGCCAAGGGGAGCCCGGTGGCTCAGTCAGTTAAGTGTCCGACTCTTGATTTCCTCTCAGGTCCTGATCTCAGGGTCCTGGAATCAAGCCCTGGACAGGCTCCACGCTCGCTCAATGGGGAGTCTGGTTCTCTCCCTTTCCCTCTGTCCCTCTTTTAACCCCCCAAATAAACAAAATAAGCTTTAAAAATTTTTTTCCAGAGTTTGAACCTGTGTCTCTTGGCTCTTGAAACACTTTATTATATTAAGAGCTCTTAAGCACTTTATTATATTGTCTCATTAGCACAGGAGTAACTAAAGCTCCTGTGGAATCACCTAAAGATACTGTGTGAGATGAAGAGGGAGATGAAGAGGTGGAAGCTCGTAAATTAAACAACCACATTGGGAGAGGAGGCGGAGAGGGAGACAGCAAAAGTAGGAAGGGATCCAGGAGAGCAGGAGTGCAGAGAGGGCTGGGCTGACAAAGGTAATGGAGGGAGTAGTCCAATGTTAGGAAATTCATAATGCCAGTCAAGTAAGATGAGCACTTAGGTGGCTGTGAACTGTGCCAGGGGGACCGTTAGGAGAACAGCCTTAGCTCTATGGGTGGAGTTACTGAAATCCAAGATGTTAAAGAATAAGTCCAAACTGTTAAGAAATGAATGTTAGGTGTTCTTTCAAGGGGTTTGAGGATGAATAATTTAGAAAAGGGGAGAATGAGTAGAGCAAGGGTGGTCCTGGTGTAGGAGAAGGGGATCAGTCAAACATGAGGGAGGTAGGGTTTGGTCTAGAAATGGAGGGAAGAGAAAAGGGAATGAGGCTAGAATACATGAAGGTGTGGAGCCATCTGATCTCATGTTGACTTCCCAGGGGAATAGGAGAACACTGAGAAATTGAGACCTTCAACTTTTTTGGTCATCCAGTCCATGTTTACTAGACTTGGCCATGGCCTGGAAACACAGGGTGCTTAGTAAAAATATGGATTGCTCTAGTCTACCCAAGACTTGCAGAATTAGGACCTCTGGGTGTAAGTCCAAGAAATTGTTTGCTTAACAAACTTCTTCAGGAGACTGTTTTGAAGCTAGCCCATCCCTGGCCCCAATAAGGCATTTAGGATTTGCTGGTGTAGTGCACACTCCTTGTTCTACATAGAAGGAAACTGAGGCAGAGAGGCATTAAAAAAAGTTCAAAGAGAAGTGGGAATGAGGCCCCAGGTAGGACTCTTTTCTGGCTCTCAAAGCAGAGCTCTTTCCCCTACATTGTGCTATTTTATTAAAGACAAAATTGAACCGTGTCGGGCACCTGGATGGCTCAGTAGGTTAAGCCGCTGCCTTCGGCTCAGGTCATGATCTCAGGGTCCTGGGATCGAGTCCCACATCGGGCTCTCTGCTCAGCAGGGAGCCTGCTTCCCTCTCTCTCTCTGCCTGTCTCTCTGTCTACTTGTGATCTCTGTCTGTCAAATAAATAAATAAATAAATCTATCTTAAAAAAAAAAAATTGAACCGTGTCAAAACTTGACATTTTTCTGGGTCCTCAGTTGGTCAAGGACACAAAAAAATTGTAGGGGGATTACCATTTTCAGTCCAAGTTCAGCAGAAGGAACAGAGGAAGGCAGGGGAATGAAGCAAAGCTCATTTTCACTCACAAATGTCATTGTTAGGAGGAAAGAAATTGGATGCAGTTGATTTCAAAGTCAACATTTTTTGCGAGGCATTAGCCGATTTGTTTTATCTCTCATGGCCACGCTCTTTACAGGCTCGAATCAGCTGGTAGGCCGGCAGTCTGGGGATAAAGGCAAAGGACAAAGAATGTATTCTCATGATTCTTCTCACAATAGTATTTCTATTCTACCAACTGTACAAATGATATTTTTTCATTAATAAAGTTGGGATTGAATCTGTGTAATTCTAACATCTAACTGCTCACCTTCAGAAAGGTCAACCAAATAAGAACAAAGAGGGTTGCCAAGCTTTAAGAGAGGTATGGCTGTGGAAAGCAAACAGTGAAATAGAAAGAAGGTGCCAGCCACTGAAACAGAACCCGGAGTCCGCCCTAAGATGGGTTCTCGTTACTGGAAAACCAAATGAGCTGGATGACACTCTGCAGACCAGAATGTTCCTCTGACATGGAGCTAGGCACCGGAGAGATCTCTGGTCTCCCAGTGGGTAGGATAAACGGTACACCTCGGCAAGTTCTAGGAGGAGGTGAAGCATCTGTTCTCCCACTGTGATCAAGTCATTGGCTAAAGGTACCCATACCCTTTGGCAAGAGTCCCAGCCCTGGCAGCCTGTTGAAGCCTGGGATGCTCAGAAGCACAGCACCGGGTAGGGGGGTGGGGGGCAGAGGAGGTGCGAGGGGGCAGACGTGGAGTGTGGAAGCAGATATAACTGGCAAAAGTTTTCAATCAACAATAACCATGCCTCAGGTAAACCTGGCTGGTTATGACGCTACCACTGAGCAGAGCTTTACCATTTATTAGCAATTGTTACTAGCTATGCAGGCTTGGGCAAGATGTGGGACCTGAGTTTCAGGTTCCTCCTCTTGCAATAATTCTGTCCAAGTTTACTTACCTCAGCAGATTTATTCTTTTAAAAAATACTTTAAAAAAAGACTTCCTTTATTTATTTGAGAGAGAGAAAGAGAAAGCATGAACAGGAGGAATAGCAGAGAGAGATGGAGAAGCAGACTCCTTGCTGAGCAGAGAGCCTGATGCGGGGCTCGATCCCAGGACCCTGAGATCATGACCTGAGCTGAAGGCGGAGGCTTAACCCACTGAGCCACCCGAGGGCTCCATCAGGAGATTATTTTGAAGTTCAAAAGTGATAATAAGTGTGAAAGTGTTTTGTGCACTTTGAGCTGCTTACCTCATGCTCATCATCATCACCACCAATAATAATAGTTAGAATCTCCTTTACAGAAACTGCACCCACCAAAGCAGCCAAAGATTAGGGTTCCATTCCAAATGGATCGCTACCAAGTAGCAAGATCATTCACTCTCCAGTACTGATCTTTCCATAGCACGTGTGTGTGAGCACTTGCCATGTTTTCCAAAGGCTACAGAGCTCAGAGGATAAGAGCTTGGGCTCTGCAGGTAGATAACCCTGGCTCTGAGATTTTCTCTTTCCTCTCCTACCTATGTGACTTGAGCAAGTCACCTGACATCTCTAGGCCATAGGATTCTCACCGTGCAGTGAGCACAATAATGGAATTTCCTGCAGAGCATTTTTTTTAGCTCAAACATGGAAGTCCTTCTCATTATGCCTGGCATGTAGTATGGTTTAGTTCTTGGTATATGGTGTCTGTTTATTATTATTGTTCTTGTTGTTATTAATACTTCTGAGGTTTCTTGGTAAAATGAGGACTTTGCGATCTCCCTCAGTCAAGATTTATTGATCATCTGGGTGTAGGAAGAGCCATACAGACATTGCCCTTCAGAGAGGATTCTGTGGGGGAAAGATTAGGGATGGGGTCTTATCTATGCCTCAGTGAGACCCTCAAATATTGGCACGTAAGAGCAGAAGCCTGAGGTGACAGCTCTGGGTTCTCACAATGATGATGTTTTTGTTGGTGGGGAATCCTTAGAGGCAGTGGAATCTTGAGGCCAAGTTTGGAACTCTGTGAGTCTTTTTTTTTTTTTAATCTATTCACTCAACAGAGAGAAAGAGATCACAAGGAGGCAGAGAGGCAGGCAGAGAGCAGAGAGCAGAGAGCCCAATGTGGGGCTTGATCCCAGGATCCCAGGACCCTGGGACCGTGACCCCAGCCTAAGGCAGAGGCCCAACTCACTGAGCCACCCAGGGTCAGTGAGTCTTAAATAATGGTATTCTACAATCCCTGGTTTCCTTCTGTTATCTCATCAGCATAAAAAGTGAAGTCATCTTACCATTCCTTCTGCTTTGGGAACCACATTGGGTGCCAAAACATTTTGGTCTCTGTTCCCTTCCAGAATTGGGAAAAAAAAAAAAAAAAAAAAAAAAAAAGGTCCTCACCCAATTTTGCCCCTGGTGCTAAAGAACATCTGACTCTCGGAGATAATGATTGATTTATTTAAGTACATAGTGCTCTTTTTGATCATTGCTCATATTAAAAACATTCAATGGTCTCTGAAATTTTTTTTTAAGATTTTTTATTTATTTATTTGTCAGAAAGAGAGAGAGAGAGCGAGCACAGGCAGACAGAGTGGCAGGCAGAGGCAGAGGGAGAAGCAGGCTCCCCACAGAACAAGGAGCCCGATGTGGGACTCGATCCCAGGACGCTGGGATCATGACCTGAGCTGAAGGCAGCTGCTTAACCAACTGAGCCACCCAGGCGTCCCTGGTCTCTGAAATTTAACGGAAGTTTGTGAAGTCAATAAATGTGTGTTTGTATTTTCAAAAGACTTTTGGAAATTCCAGATCTGCGTGAGTGCTGCCAGGCAAGTTCAGAAAATATGGGTTCTAGTCGTTTCCTTTGTTACTCATTGGTGTGAAATCTTGAGTAAATGAAACTGTCTCTAGATTTTAATTTTTCTTTTGGTGATGATAAAAAAGGAGGGTATCAGAGGAGATAATTTCTAATTCTTTTCAAGTCTAAAATACTCTGACGGATTTGGGCATCTTTTTTCTTTCCTTTGGATTATTTAAGACCATACCACCAGTCGTCCAGAGAGGGGCAGCATAAGCCAGATCCTGACATGAAAGAACTACTGAAGGCCTCAGGTTGTCACTTTTTAAAAATTCTATGATTATGTTAAGATTGTATCATTGAGTTGACTTATATCAGAACTAAATTTGTTTTAAAAGTAGAGAGACACAAGTTAAGTCCTTGTGTCTATGAATTTAATGATGAATCAAAATATGTAATATCAGTTTTATTTCCAGGTGATTTCTGGCATGAAGCCCAGTGGCTAGAGAGTCTGTATTTTCAAACAGGATTTTAATATGCTCTTTATCTTTTCTCTCGGAGTGGCTATAATCATGATTTTTTGAGTCATTCAGAGTTGGGTTCAAATTTCCTTATATTATGTGTGTTACTTTAAGTGAGTGATTTAAACTCTTTCAGCCTCAGTTTATACATCTGTAGAATGGATAGTATAAGCATTAAATGAGATCATTTACATGAAGTGCTTATCACTATGTCAGGCACACTGACAATAAAGGCTCAATAAATTGATTTTGACAGGGAGTACCAAGTAATTTTGAAGCCAATTTCTGCCCAGTGGATGGAACAGCGGTGATATTCAAAGTGGATTTTAAAAGATTTTCTTATCTAAAAATTCAGTGCCACTCCAGATCTGCACAGAGCACAAAGTTTTATTTCAGTGGGTGGGTTCAGGTCTCCTAACTTAGGCATAATCACCTTGAAGGGGAAGTCTCATCACCTTAGGGCCTGAGGTCTGAAGGTTTTAAGATTAAAATTATGCTCTGATAACTACACCAGAAGTCAGCAAACTTTTTTTTTTTTTAAATATTTTATTTATGTATTTGACAGAGAGAGAGAAAGAGATCAGAAGTAGGCAGAGGGGCAGGCAGAGAGAGAGGAGGAAGCAGGCTCTCTGCCGAGCAGAGAGCCCGATGCACGGCTCATCCCAGGCTCGATCCCAGGACCTTGAGATCATGACCTGAGCTGAAGGCAGAGGCTTAACCCACTGAGCCACCCAGGCGCCCCCAGCAAACTTTTCCTATAAAGGGTGATATGGTACCTGTTTTAGGCCTTACAAGCCATGCTGTTGGTCTCAACTACTCAGCTTGGCCCTTTTGTGCAAAAGCAGCCTGAGGTAAAGTGAACAGATGGATACTGCCTTGCTCCAATAAAACTTCATCGATGGGTGTGGAAATATGAATTGCCAGTAGTTTACATGTGTTAGGAGTTAGTCATACTTTGTTTTTTTCTCAATCACTAAAAAATACAGAAATGATTCTTAGCTCTCAGGCTGTACAAAAATGGGCATCAGAGTGGATTTGACCTTCAGGCCATAGTTTGCCAACCCTTGATCTACACCACCCAGACATATGACACATTCTTTAGAAAGGGCAGTGTGCGTCTATTTCAACAGGGTTCATCCAGCACGGGCACTGAAAACTGCTTCCTACCCTACTGGATTATAAGTTCTTTCAAGGTAAAGCGAGTGTTTTTATGTTATTGTTTTCACAGTTACCCTTAATTTTTTTTATATTATAAGATAAGTACATGCTCTTGTAAAAGAAAACAGTAAAACAGTAGAAAGTGAATTTCCTTGCATTCCAAACATTCTCCCCAACTCTTCATCCCAAATGACCAAGAAGAAGAAATAATTGCTCTAACCATATGGTCTATATCCTTTCAGATCATTTTCTTTTTCTTTTTAAAAAAACATTTATTTTTAGAGAGAGAGAGTGAGGGAGGTGCAGAGGGAGAGAGAGAATCCGAAGCAGGCTCCAGGCATAGCTTGGAGTCCAATGTGAGGCTCAATTCCAGGACCCTGAGATCATGACTGAGCTGAAACCAAGAGCCTGATGCTTAACCGACTGAGCCACCCAGGAGCTCTGGCTCATTTTCTTTTTCTAATGACATAGTAACATCTATCATTATTTTTTTACAAAAATTTTAAAATTTTTTACAAAATCATTTTCAAACTTGCTTTAACATTTATTCAACAATTTTTGTTCAACAAATCTTTATTGCAAAGCCACTGTGTATCATGCAGATACTAGATTGAACCATATGAAATGCTGGTATTTAAACCACTTTTTAAAAGCTTTTTGTTTTGAGACAATTTTAGACTCAACACAAACTTGCAAAAATAGTACAGAGAAATCTTTACATTCCTCCAGCTTCCCCCCAACATCTTACATAACTATAGCACATGGTTAAAGTAGGAAATTGGCATTGGCACCATACAGTTAACAAGTCTACAAACTCTACTTGGATTTCCCCAGTTTTTACATGCATTCATTCTTTAAAACCATCCAAAAAAAAAAAAAAAAGTAAATATATACAGGAGCGCCTGGGTGGCTCAGTGGTTTAAGCCTCTGCCTTCAGCTCAGGTCATGATCTCAGGGTCCTGGGATTGAGCCCCGCATTGGGCTTTCTGCTTAGCAGGGAGCCTGCTCCCCCCACCCCTGTCTGCCTCTCTGTCAAATAAATAAATAAATAATCTTTTAAAAAGTATATACATATCCTGAACACTTTTGTATGCCAGACTCTTATATCTAGGGGTGTGTCTTTTACCAATAGCATCACCTAGCTCTTCTTTAGTTGTGAGTTAATGGGTTTCTAACATCAGTCTTCAAAGTTTCACTTAGACGGTCACTGTGGAGTTGTTTCAGAGAAATGCTACAAGAGTTGGCTCTTGACTCAGGCATCTTGCCAAGTTTCAGTGATTAACACATGGTATATATTCTACAGTTAAAGTTTTCTCATTTGAGAAGATTTAGAAAGTATACAGGAGTACTGATAGAAAATTTTAATTGCCTATAATATTTCCACCCAAAGTCAGATGTATTTAGTCTTTCAGTATTTTTAAATTTTCTTTGTGAAGGAAGAGGTATGCATGTGTTTCTTAAATATTTACATATTCATTTCCTATACTAAGTATAGCTTCAAATCCTTTTTAAAAAACTACTGTGAAATGATCATTTTCTTGGGTCATTCAAATTTTTTGTAAAAAGGCATCCAGAAATATAAAGGATAAAAAGGACATAGGAGATCAGTTGTGCAAACCATCATTTTCAGATGAATAAACTGTGGCTCAGAGAGAGGAAATGTCATGCCCGAGGTCACCCAGCCGAGAAATGTGGGGCATACAGATACTCAGTGACAGTGAAGGGTAGGGGAAGCTCAGAGACAGCCTCACAGTGCTCAAGGTCTGGGATTAAGTTTTGTAGGAATTCCATTTTGCTCAAGTACCCATGCCTATCAAGAACTCAATCAAGAGCCTAAAATTAAACCAGAAAGCCAATTTACTGATTTACAATGAGAACTCTGCCTAGCGGGTCCATATTTGGGTATTTTCTTTTAATGTAAATATGTTCTCACCCTGTAGGCAAATCTAATATTAATCAGAAGTATTGGTGAGTCCATAGACCTGGGAAAAGTGCAGTTAAGTTGAAGATTCTTTATTGTTATTACATGTTAATTAATTTCTTTTAGATAGAAGACATATATATGGTAAAGGTACAAAGTGTACAAAAAAACATTTAAATGAAAGGTTAATCTTCCCCGCACGTGCCCATCCCCAGGGCTGAGATTCCCATGGAAGATCTTAATGACCACGAGCCTGTACAGAGTCTGTGTCTCTGTATGAATTTCCCAGGGATGCTGTAAATATTTACAAGAATGTAGTGGTGCAAAACAACACAAATGTATTATCTTACAATTCTGGAGGTCAGAAGCCCTAAAATTGAGGTGTCGGGGGGGCCATGCTCTCTCTAAAGGCTCTAAGGGAAGAGACTTCCTTGCCTCTTCCAGCTTCTGGTGGCCTCAGGATTCCCTGCCTTGAGGCCACATCTCTTCGATCTCTGCCCGTCTTTATGTGGCCTTCTTTGTGTGTGTGTCTCTCTGTGTCATCTCTCCTTATAAGGACACCTGCCGTTGGATTTAGGACCTATCCTAAATCTAGGATGATTTCATCTCAATATCCTCAAACTAATTACAGCTGCAAAGATGCCCTATTTCTAAAAGTCCACAGTCGGGGCTTCTGAGTGCTCATACATTTGAGGAGGACACTATTCAACCTACCATAGTTCCCCTCTCCCAGAATTGCTTTTTGTGCAAGTTTGGGGTATGGGGCAGTCCTGCCTTTGCCTGGATGTGCTTGTTTAAGGGTTCAGGGTCTTAAGAATGTCAGGGCCAAGATAGCACAGAAGACTAGGAAACGAGTAGTCTTCGCTTGTCTACCCCACCCCCCAGCTGCTAGCATTGCTGTTTCCCAAGGATCAAACATGGCTGTCCACTCATGTTCCTTGCTGCTCTTCCGTGTCTAACACTGTCGCTGTGGAGCGCTTCCCACTCAGGCTTTTGGCATTTTCAGAAGAAGAGGAGGAAGAGGAGGAGGAGGAAGAGGAGGAAGAAAAGGAAGAGGAGGAGGAAGGGAGCAGGGAGAGGAAGTAGTGTTCGGTGTTCCTTGGCAGTGTTTGTGTTTGCAAAATGTCTCTCCTACTCGACAATTCCAACTTAAAATACAGATTAGCTCTGACAAAACTGACCTAGGCGGGCTTTTCTCTTTGATGGTTTCAATTTCGGTCTTATCTATCACAAATGATTGTAATACTACAGGATTTTGACAGAACAGGGGTAGGAGTTTTGAATTCTTACCTGTAATTTCCAGCTCTAGGGAATAATAGCGGAGAGAAAAACAACAATAACTGAGTTGTAGGATATGAAAACACGCTGAATTTTCCCCTCAGAGTTTTAGGCTCATAGGCATTCAACAAGTCACTTTCCCTGTCGAACAAATAAGCTCTCTTGTACCAAATTATGAGCTTTAGAAAACCCATCACATTTTTCTTACACCTAGAGTGCAAAGAAGCTTGGGAGAAACAATGATCAATTTCAGTAATTATTCACCTTGATTTTTATTTTACTCAGGCCTCGTATATGTGTGGCTTTATGTTCTCTTTCTTTAGGCAGGTTTTATTGTCCATATGATTTCGCGTCCTTTCTAGGCATCTTCTCCTGTCCCGGCTTATGTGACCCTGGTTTCACTTGCTGCTCTTTGCTGTTTGTTTCTCTCTTTTCCCCGCCTTCTCTGTCCACCTTTCAGGAGCTGGGGTTTCTTGGGATCCCTGCTCTTCTCTCTCTGAACACGTGACCCTTGGATTTCTTATACATTCAGAGGATTTTAACTGCTCCCTGGAGACTGATGACTCCCGAATCAGTATCTGCAACTGCAACCTTCCCCGAGTTTGATTCAGATTCGAATCCATCAGCTGCATGTGAGGCGACTGGTGTTTGTGTGAGTCTCTCGGGCGCCTTACGCCATGACTGTGAATTTGAGCTTGGCGTCTGTCTCCCCGGGACGGACCCTTCTGCTTCTGCTGTGTCCAGTCTTGGTGGACAGTGGAGCGATGGCCCAGAGTCTCAAGCAAGAATCTGTGAGTTATCTAAGACTTGGTTCTTTCTCACCCCCATGTTCAGTGTCCACATCCTCTTGATCTCCCTTCCAAGCATTTCTAGAATCCACCTCTCTCCCTTCATTTCTGTTAGCTCTGAATTTCAGACCTGGCATCAGAGGATAATTGATCTTCTCATCTTGGCTATTTCCTTATCGTCTTAACTGGACCATAGCACGCTTAAAATGTTTCTGCGGTTTCCCACTGCTTACAGAATTAAACGGAGACTTACCAGCATGAAACAAAGGCCTTCCCTGACTGGCTCCTGCCCATCTCTGTGGTCATCCCTGCCGTTCCCCTCTCCCACCCATCTTCTGCCTTCACAGCTGCCTGCCATTCCACACGGAACCACACTGGTTCACACTTCCATGGCTTTGCTGATGCTGCCCTACCTAAGAGGCCTTTACCATCTTTCTTTGCTAATTCTAACACAATCTTTTTTTTTTTTTAAAGATTTTATTTATTTGTTTGACAGAGAGAGATCACAAGTAGGCAGAGAGGCAGGCAGAGAGAGAGGAAGGGAAGCAGGCTCCCTGCTGAACAGAGAGCCCGATGTGGGACTCGATCCCAGGACCCTGAGATCATGACCTGAGCAGAAGGCAGCAGCCTAACCCACTGAGCCACCCAGGCGCCCTAATTCTAACACAATCTTAATTCAGCTCAGATGTTAGTCATTCAGCAAACACTTATTGAGCACCGAGTGTGTGCCAGGCAGTGTTAGGGTCCCTCTGTTGAGGAAGCAGAGAGGGACACTGTCCTCAAGGAGTTTGATTCTAACAGCTCTCACTGAGCTATGATGTTGGGCTATGTGCCTCTCCCTCCCTCTGTGCTCCCTGGCAACCTCGCATACCCCATCATCACCAGTGGCCTGTGAGGCTGCGATGACCTTCTGGTCTGCCTTCTCTAATGTACTGTGAATTTCATGGTTGGGGGGGAGGGGCTGAATTCATCTTAGTATTCTTAGTGCCTGGAACAGTGCTTAGCAGAGTATGTCTCGCTTGTTGAACTCAGCTATCAGTTATAAATAAATGAGTCCATGTCTCAGCTTAAAATTTACATTCTCAAGGACATTTACCCTTGTTCCTCCGGAACAGGTCAGCCATCCTTGTGGTATGTCCCTAAACATATCTATTTATTGTACAATTATTGTACTATTTATTCCTAGAACATTGCACTGTTGTACTCTTTATTCCCAGAACGTTGCACAATTATAACATTTTTTCAGCTATTCACCTTATTTGCTTAAATTTGGTTTTCTGCATTAACTTGTAAGTTTTGTCAACAAGGGTGATAGTATAGCTAGCAGACAAATGCTTAAAAAGTATTTGTTAACTGATAGACGGACTGTTTTCTTGCTGGATAAAAACCCCAGACACATTGCTGGCACCAGCCGAAAATTTAGACCTAGTCGCCTGCTGGCCCAATGCCCCGTCCTGCCCTTCTATAAAATGGAGATGTTCCTGGGGGATAATGTTGGATAGCTGGTGAGCTTCAGATAAAACCATCTCAAAACAAATGTGTTGTAAATAAATTATACGAAAAAGGAAAGTTGGGATTAAAAGATTAAACATGTCAACTGAAATTCCAGATGCGCTTTGAAATGCCTGTTGCAGGATGTGGTATTTTATTCCCCCAGAGGAAATATAAACATTTCTCCCCCAATCTTCTTCCTTCCCAGCAACGGAGACAGAAATGCCTGTGCAAAATGGAGTTGAATCAGAACAGGTAAAATTTTTGAGAAGTATTGGAAGCATATGACTTTGATTTTTAACCACAATAGAGGTTTGTGGAAATGAACTGGGGAGGCAGATACATCTGAGCAGCAACTGTAGGTAGGGGGAATAGTTAAGCAATTTGTAGGCTGGTGCCTTGTGCTCCTGGCAGAAATCGTGCTCCTATCGTTACCTCTCTATGTGCAGACGTTTTGAAAAACAAAAAGAAATAAAAAGTACAAACACATAGAAAAATCATCCTGTGTGCCTTGTGTGTGGCCCAGGATTAGTGACATCCTGCAGGACCGATACTTGCCACCAGCATCCTTCTTAGTTGCTGAGTGTACCCTTCATTAATTTTTATTGTCACCAAAGTGATTCAAGCTGCTTAAGTAAAAACTGCAGGCAGAACTGACACCTATAAGCAAAAAGGGAAGCCCCCCCCCCCCCCCCCCCCCCCCGCATCCCTTCTTTCTTCCTTCCCTTCTCCCTCCTGAGGGGGAGATTGCTGGCTCTCCTTGCTGCTGTGTCCGAGAAAAGGCCAGGCAGGTGAGGAAATGGACGTGGCCTGGGCAGCAGGGGTGACATGGCCCCCCCAAAACTAGGAGCTGCCTGAAGAATAGCCCTTTTCAAACGATTTGGTGTCAGGACCCCTTTATACTCACAAACATTAAAACGGAAATTGAAAACGATGTTGATGAATTCATTTAAAAGCAAGAATAACAAAACAAATCCATGACATGTGGACATGAATAACATGAAATACAACTATATTTTCCCCAATGAAACTATATTAGAAAAATGGACTTAGTGGCATTGTTTTACATTTCTGCAAATCTCTTGACTATCTGGTTGCGTGGGAAGGAGAGAGAATGTCGCATCTGCTTACATATTCTAGTATCGGAAGGATGACCTCAGCACATCACTGGTCAAGCCACCTCAGGGAAGACCCCACTGTCCATCTTATGAGAATGACAGTGAAAATGGCAAATAATGTTCGTGAAAATAATTTTGATCTCATGGGTCCCCTGGCTGCACTTTGAGAACCAGTGCTGTAGAAAATTTGAAATGAGTTCCTTTTTCTCTTGAATCTCATTGCCTCTGGAGGTCTAAATCAGCTGTGAGGAGAGCTGCCCAGGACTGGGCAAAAGATTTCCTACCTTCAGACCCCTGAACCCCACAGCCCATATGCCTGATGTCAAAGACAGGAGAATTGGGTGGTCTGGGTAAATGTTCCAGATTTGCAAAGATTTTTAAAAAAATTCTGATTTGCAAGGCTGCTTTGCCTCCATCTTGAGCCCTATCGGGCAAAGTTGGGGGTGGGGGGAAGCAGTAAAGCCGCTGGCGAGTGGAAGGTATGACTGGGACAGGAAAATCATGCAGGGGTAATGTTCAGAAAGGACGGGCCCAATCGCCATCCCTGTGTCTCACCAGGTAAAAATGATCAACTCCGACCTGCTAATGATCATTGCTCCCTCCCTGGGATTCGTACTGTTGGCATTGCTTGTGGCGCTTTCCCTCCAAGGTAAGGAGGGCAGGCCCAGGTGGGATGGTGCCCTTCGGAATTGGGGAGCATCCAGGAGGATGTAGGAGTGGACTGATTCCGCTTCCTGCCCCTGTCTCCTTCCCCCAGAGTCCCATTTCCATCACTGACTCCATCCTGTTCAGGGCCGTAACAGGGAAACTTATGTTCCCTCGGATGCTAAAACCTTCACGTATCATCTCCCTGATGGAGTTTATATTTTGGAAAAGAAAAGCAAGAGCTTTTCTGGAAACTCAATCACTGACAGTCCTGCTGTTATTTTCCTGATGTGTCTAACTCCTTTTTTCCTCATGACTGCCTTAAGTGAAAAATGCTATTATTATCATTGTCTTAGGGTGGAGGAAACCCTGGTCCAGCCTGCTGCTCTGGCTAGGACTGCCCCAGGAAGAAAGCCATGAATGACCTCAGGCTTCTTCTTGCCTTAAAGCAAGCTTTGTTTACCTGGGCTCCACATAGAGACCTCAGGGGAAAGGGATTCCCTTGGAATCCTGTGCAAAGGTACTTGTGTGTTCTGATCTGCACTTCTCAGGGGGTGGGACCCACAGTCATATTAGATTCCTCACCTGTCCGTGACCTTACACCTCCCCACCCCACCACACCTCTTCAAAAAAATAGTTTTAACACACTGCAAAAAGGAGTCATGGAACAGGGTTTATAGTTGTCATGCAAAGTAGAGGTATGTGACATCTGGTTCTGTTGTAAAATGGGGGGAAATTGTTCTGTAGTCATTAACAGAAACTGTTTTGAGGTGGTAAATGAGGAAATAGAACTGCTAACCATCTTGGCCCTTTCACGCAACAGTAGTGAAACTTGCATGTTTCAATACCTGTTCCTAGTGAACACGGACAAAGGAAATTCCCATCTCAGTAGGAAGCCTGCGATTAGCCTTCCTGCAAAGCCCTTTGTAAAGGCAGAGGCCACTGGTCCTCATACAGTTTTGGAATTTGTGAGTATGTCTCATAAGGAAGTTTAACAGGTTAAACAGGTTAACAGGAATTAAAACTCAAGTGAGTGCTTCAACTCTGGGTGGCCAAAGACGTAAGAATGAAGCAGCTTAACATTATTGCCAACAATGCGGGAACAGATGCGTAACTGATGGGCACTGCCTTGGGGCCCGAAAAAGTAAAAGGAATGGCTTTGTCTGCCAAAACCAGCCCCTAAATTCTCACCTTTGGCCCAACTCTGCTCTTGGTAAGGCAGCTTTGGGCTTTCCCAGAATTTCACATGTTCTAGCACGGCTACCCTGCTTACCCATGGCCTTGTCTTTTCAGGGAAAGTCATGAAAACCAGTTGTTTCTCGAAACACACAAGGTAATTAATCTTGCATGACTGATTGTTGTAATGACTGTACAAGCTGTTACAAATGATTAGATACTACTCAGTGGTTTAATGACTTGTGCTTGTGTTCTGTTTAAATTAAGGGTTAGAGAAGTGTGGCATTAGAGGTGAAAAAAATTTGTGGGATTTAACTCGCATTAACCTTTGTCTTGATTAACACTGTTATATTTCTCTTAAATATAAATACAAAGGCAGGTTGCATTAATAGAAGCATGGCATGCAAAAGAAAGAAGGTGATATGCCTCTGTCCTCTGTGCTCAGAATTGTTCAACTCTGGGCAATACGTTTTAAAAGGACATTATTAAACAGAAGTTTATGGAGAGAGTTGGCACTGTGGAAAATGAGAAACATGTAGAATATCATTCTTCGGGTTTGGTTCCTCTGCCCAATATTAGACCATCAGAACAGTTTTGTTTTGTTTTAAATAGTTTGAAGCATCTCTGGAAAGAGATTTTGGACATCTGTCCTGTTCTATAGCTTTTGGGGAAAGAAATGAAAAGAAGCGGTGTAAACTCTGTTGAAGACTGTAGCCTTCCCTTAATTGCATCAATACCAAATTATCTGTTATCAAATAAATATTAACAAGTAGGGAAACTGAGACTCAGCAAGGCAGCTTTCCAAAGTCATACACACATTGTGATATTGATTTTATATTCTGTTAATATAGAAACATTTAATTCCCTTATTGGAATAGACTGGCAAAAGCCCTTTATCTCCTACAGTGTCGGTTTTCCCATGTGTGAATGAAGAGGCTTAGACGGGACGGAGTCTGAGCCCTTTTCAAAACTCTAACAACCGTGGTTAGTTATGTAGTGGGTGAGCAATGTCCATTTCTTTCTGGTCATTGCGTTTTCCATTCTCAGACTCCCCTTTCTCCTTGCAGGCTAGACAGTGTTGGAGAATGTAAAAACAACTTTGGTGACATGCAGCATGGAAGAGAAGACGAAGACGGTCTTTTCACGCTCTAATGCGCCACCTTTTCTCAGGATGGAGGATGGGGACATGATGTGGGAATCGTCAAAACAAGTCTTAGAATGTGTTGTTTGTGTTGTTTTGTTTTTAAAGCCCTGTTCATTCCACTGGTGTCATGGTCCAGTCTTGCCTTAATTTCACAAGTGGAAGTACGTTAAAGACCTTTAGCACCTTCTCTGCCAGGTGCTTTAATCTCCTAGGTAGCATCATGCTAAGTGATCTTCCAGGCTGTGCTTGAGTAACTTTGGTGATGGTGAGCTCACTACCACATCTAAAGGAGATCATTCCATCTCAGGACAGTTCTGAGACTTAGAAATATTTAAAACAAAGTCTGTCTCCAGATAGCATCTGCTTATGGGTCAGAACATGTGTAATCTCTCTTCTTTCTGGCAGCTATCCGGATATAGGAAGAAGGGCCTCAGGTCTCTCCAAATTGCCTTGCATCTGGGACACAATTTTGGGTTCCTTTTTGACCCTAGTTGCCCTTGCCTCCTATGCATTTGTATCTCTCTGTTTATGCCCAACTTTTGGAGTGCATGCCCCCCTCCAGGGATGGTCGGAGCAACCCTGAGTCTGGGTCTCATCAGTAATGCCGGAAGCAATATTGAACTTCACCATCATTTTGGCTCACATTTTCTTTTTTGAGAAAAGGTTCTCCCTTAACCAGGGCTCTCTGGGGACGGGTGTGGTGGCACAGAGTCAGGAGTTTCCTGCAGCAGGAGGTAAAGGTCCAGGTGGAGGTGGGTGTCAGAACCCTCATTTAAGCTTGCGTGGGTTAGACTTCCCATCTTCAGTCCTCCCCGCTCCAATTTGTTCTCCATGCTGTGGCAGAACTCTCCTTTTCTAAATGCAGATCAGAGAGTCCTATCTCCTGACTTCTAGCCATGGTGTGGAAGAAGCCCCTGGGCTCTGCCTGAGGCCAGGCAGCTACTACAGATGAGTGAGGCTAGGGAAGTGCTGGTGCTGTTCAGAGTGGAATGCGTCTGTGTCCACTGGATGGACTTATCACTCCAACTTAGTGAGAGTAATGTCCTGGGCAACCCAGGACGACAGGCTAGAACAAGGAAACCAGTCTGAGACTCCAAAGTCTAGGAGGCAGGGTGTGGGTTTTACAAAATGAAGAATTAAGATACATAAATCTTTAAGCTGAGACTCCCTGGTCAGAGGAGACTGTTGGTCTAGTAATTCCTCTTTCCCTCTCCACGCAATCAGGATGAATTGGTAGCCACCCTCAAATAACTTCCTAATATCTAGGGCCCAGGAGAGAGGATCGCTTCCCTTCGAGAGCTTAAAAATTTAAATGAGATGAAACATACATGGGAAATGCAACAGAATGGAATCAGTGTTGATTTTCCATTTGTGCAAGGAAGGACTTTGATGGAGATGCTGTTCTTACAGTTGATTTTTACATGGTGGGTCCACAATCCAACCTTGAGGATTTATGACAAACTAATTCTGCAACCTTGACCTTGGTCTCTCTAGGCTAAATCAGAGATAACATCCAATCCTTAGGTAGCATTTGCTATGGTCTAGGTACTTGACTGTTTCAAGGCTATTTCTCACTGAATCCGCGCAGCGACCCAGCCAAACAGGTATATTACTCCTGCTTTTGGAGTTGAGAAAACAAAAGCAGAGAGAGGTGAAGGAACTTGCCTAAGGTCGCATGGACCAACCCCCTATGACAGAGCGGGGCCTTGAACCAGGCTGGAAGGACTCCACGCTCTTAACCACTACCCTGTACTTCACAACCAGGGCCTTAGTTTAACATTCAGTGCATACAGAACTGCAATATTGGCCTGCGTGGGTCCCAAATGGATTTCAGTTTGCTCAAATCCACGGCGACATGAGTGTTTTGATGGTTCTCCCATCCCAAACCCCATCCCAACCCCTTTATAGCTCAATCTTCCCTTGTCTCCATATTATTTACTCAGAATCTTATTTGCATTTGCAGAGGAAGCCGCAAGTGGAGAACCTGGCAGGAACCTTAATGAAGCCAGGTGGGACACATTTAAATGGGAATGTGTTGAACTAACTCATGAAGAGCTGGAGCCAGCTGTCAGTGGGCTTAATGAAAGGTTAACAGGAATCCAGCAATGGGTGGCTGGGGAGACTCTTTGTCTCTCCAAAGAAAACAAAAAGTTGAGAAGTGAGCTCCCTGGGTGAAGGCAAGATCAGAAGGAGGAAGCCACTTGTAACCAAAAGGCTGGGTCTCAAAATAGAATTTCATTTGGATTTGTCAACATGTTATCGCCATTAAAAAGAAAAAAAGCATCATGAGTTCTCAGCTCTCTGAACATCAAAGCAGCAAAGAGAAGGATGCTGGAGTAAGATGAATGCTGGTATTGTTATGAGGGTCTTGAGGCGTGCTGGAGCTAGCTGCTCATGAAACAGAAGATGCGTTTACTTTCCATCTGAGCTGGAAAGGTGCTGTTCTGCAGTTGTGTGCTTTACTGGTGCTGCGTGGGGAGTGGGGGCTGGGAGGGTGTCCAGGAAAGATCCTGATACATCCAGCAATTCAACTCTCATGTTTTATCTGATGAAACTGAGGCCCAGATAAGGTGACTGAGTTACCCCAGGCTACATGGGGCCAGAGGACAGACCTAAACCACGTCTCCTGGACTTCTCTCTGTGGCCATGTCATAAAACTGTTCTTGGATTTTTCTAGGTCAGCCTGGATCTACCTGATTGTTTACCTTTTTTTTTTTTTTAAAGATTTTATTTATTTATTTGACAGACAGAGATCACAAGCAGGCAGAGAGGCAGGCAGAGAGAGAGGAGGAAGCAGGCTCCCTGCTGAGCAGAGAGCCCGATGCGGGGCTCGATCCCAGAACCTGAGATCATGACCTGAGCCGAAGGCAGCGGCCCAACCCACTGAGCCACCCAGGCGCCCCAGAAGATTTTATTTATTTATTTGTCAGAGAGCGAGAGGGAGAGAGAGCAAGCACAGGCAGACAGAATGGCAGGCAGAGGGAGAAGCAGGCTCCCTGATGAGCAAGGAGCCCGATGTGGGACTCGATCCCAGGATGCTGGGATCATGACCTGAGCTGAAGGCAGCTGCTTAACCAACTGAGCCACCCAGGCATCCCGATTGTTTACCTTTTTGAGGTCACATTAAGTTCCTGGTGCATGCAACTCAGTGTTTCTTTCCCTTGAACCATCTTTCCCAGAATACCCTTGACCCTGGGGTGGACTGCCGTACCCAGAAAGAGGAATGAGAATGTGGAACTGTGAAGCTTGGCTGTTCTGTTCCTTTTTGAAGAACACCCTGTAATGAGGTGTTGTCATAATGAGGTGTTGTCCCCACGCCCTTTTTTTTTTTAAAGATTCCATCCACACTCCTGACAGAGAAACAGCAAGAGAGGGAACACAAGCAGTCCTCCCACCAAGCAGGAAGGCTGATGCGGGGCTCGATCCCAGGACCCCAGGATCATGACCCAAGTCAAAGGCAGATGCCCAACGACTGAGCCACCCAGGCGGCCCATTTTTCCCATTTTAAAACTCAAAGTCCCACATGCTGGGAACCCCTTCAGAAACCCCTAATGACCATAACATGTTTACAAATCCAGGCAAACTGGGACGATTTGTCCACTTAAGTCTGTAACTAAACCAGACACAGAAACAACCACCCTGAGTTCTTGGCTCTCTTGCAGTGATCATTTTTTCACTGCTATGGTCCAGTCTTAAAATAGACTATTAAATCTAGATGCTAGACCCTTGTTAATCAAAACATGGGGCTCAGACCATATCATGGTCATCACCTGTGAGCTTGTTAGCAGTGCAGAGTGTCAGTCTCCACCCTAGAGACCAGAATCAGAATCTGCATTTTAACGAGGTTTCCATGTTATTCGTATGAACATTAAAGACTGAGAACTGGCCTAAAGCATTGGTTGATTTTCAAAGTCAGCTGCATATGGAAATCATATGGGGATTTCAGTAACAAAATATAATGATGTTTGACTCCCCTCTGAGATCCTGATTTTTTTTTTAAGATTTTATTGATTTATTCAACAGAGAGAGAGAGAGAGAGATCACAAGTAGGCAGAGAAGCAGACAGAGAGAGAGGGGGAAGCAGGCTCCCCGCTGTGCAGAGAGCCTGATGTGGGGCTCAATCCCAGGACCCTGAGATCACGACCCGAGCTGAAGGCAGAGGCTTAACCCACTGAGCCACCCAGGCGCCCTTCTGAGATCCTGATTTTAATGGGCATGGGGGAGACCTGGCTATCAGGGGAGTTTTTAGGCCACCTCAATACGCAAATGACTGAGAACCACGATTCTAAAGGGAGGGCAGCTTTGCGCCAGAAGGAAATGTTGCTAATTAATCAGGACAACTTTTGGCCTAAGTTACAAGTTTATGTGGGTCTAGTACCCCCACATGATTTTGCTCAAAGAGATGATCAATAAAATTGTTCAAGAAGATCTGAGGAGATATGATAATGACCTAAATGTCCCAATTACTATGGATGAGGCCCATTAAAGTAATTAAAAACCAAGATATAATATTTGGTCTGTGGAAAGTGATAACGAGAAAACAGAAAAGATAAACAGAGAATGTCTGGGGGTCAAGGTGGTACTATTAATCTTTCAGAGACATCGGAGGGGTAATGGAATGATGCTAAGATTATAAGAGAAACATGGAAGACTGGTTAAGTGGAAACCTTCGTTGCAGAGTAAAGAACTTGGAAATAGGCAACTCTTTGCCCTCTTGTACCTATATATAATGGGAGACCCTTCTCAGGGCACAGTTATTCATTGTCTTAGAAAGATTATATTCAGCCGCAAGTAAGAGAATACTAAAAAGTGGTGACTTAGAGACAATTATTTCATGTAACTAGAAATCTGGATATAGGCTGTTTGAGGGTTGGTTCAGCAGCTTCATGGAAATGAGCTATTAGAGTCTCTGTGACTTCTTTTGGCTCCTCCCCCATGGTTGCAAGATGGCTGTCACAACTCTGATGTGCCCTCACACCAAAGGATCCCAAACAGGAAGGAAGGACATGGAAGGGAATAGGACTTTCCCCCTAATATGACTCTTATCCTTTATCAAAAATGAAAATCTGCCATAGAAGTTACCAGAAAACCCTCCCGTATGTTTCATCGTCCATATACTTCACTGGATCACATGCCTACCCTTTGGCCAAGGAGAATGAAATATCTGGGACTAATTTACACCAAACATGACTCAGCCCCAAGATGTACACATAGCCGTTTAGCCAAAACTTAAAATCAATCAGCAAGGGAGAAACTGGGAATGGCTGTTGGGTCAACGACCTTGATTTCTGACACATTCATCCAGTGGAAGTATCTTGGATGTCTCCTGTGTGCCAAAGGGTCCTGTTGGGTACTGGGGCAGGTAAATGAACGGGACAGACCTAGTCCCTCTTCTCTGACGGCTTACAGTCTACAGAACCACTTCCGTCTGTATTATGCATTTTGTGATTCCAAATGTTTGGAACATTTTTAATGTACCTGAGTAGCAAAAAGAATGGAGGGATGTAAACAGGATAAAAGCTTAGAATTTCTGCATACACACCTTCTTGAAGCTGGGGAACTGAACCTCTCATGCGAATGTCAGGCATCAGTAGAAGAATGAGGCAGAAATATTCAGCCCAGGTCAGTGAAGAAAATTGTGGCAAAAATTCTTAGCCATGGTGAAACTTCATAAGTATGTCAGAAAGTAGGCAGCTAGGAGTAAAAGTGCAATGGTAGAGTAAGGGAAATAACCTCTTCTGTATTTCTATGCGGTTTCCTACTTTTCTAAGAGTTTCCAAACCCACAATATTCTGTCAGAGAAGTAAAGTCACGGCCTGTGTTCCCACCATGGTGAGTGAGACAGGACTAGAAGCAAATGTCCTGATTCCCCCTCAACCCAATGGATAAGTATTTTCATGGGGTGCCTACTGTGTGTATGTAGTTTTGCGCCTGAGCCTAATAACAGCACTAGTAGTCATCACTAATATTACTTGAGCCCCTTCTGGATGTCAGACGCTACCCTAAGCCCTTTACATGCATGATTTTATAGAATCATAAGAATCTCTCTATGAGGGGGTTGCCAGTTTTATCCTTGTTTGACAGCTGAGGAAATGGAAGTCCAGATTCATAAAGAAGGTAGCCTGCGGTTGAGCTGGGGTTCAAACCCTGGAGCAGCTTCAAAGCCCATGTCCTCCACCCCTGCACTCTGGACCTTCCAGGTATATGAAGGGTCTTAGTGAGCTTTTCATGACTCTACTCCCTTGTGAGGTGGACGGGATTGCACTGGGGGTCTTAGGTTCGGTGTTGATTGGGCCAACCTGGAAATGGATGGGGGAGTGTGAAGGGCACAAAGCCAGAGGGTCTCACATTCTTGAAGAGACTCAAGTTTAGCCTTACTTTCAAATGGGACTATTTGGGCTCAGAGATGAATCAGGATCTGGCACTTAACTTATTCCATGAGTGTGGCTCCCTCTCCCTTTAAAAATGTACCTGAGAAAAGAGAAAGCAGAGGGCCTGGGTCCCACTCTCCCGCAGAGCCCCTGATCCCGTCTTCCTCTTCCCTGCCTCGCCCTCATGCTGCCTCTTATCTCTTCTCTCTACCCTGTTTATCTCTGTTCCTCCTCAGCTTCTTTCCTTCCCTTCTCTGGTCCCTGTGAGATGTGTCTTATCTCCCTTCAGCAGCTCCATCAATAAAGTCCTATCATTTTTTTTTTCTCCTGCTTCAGGATGCCTCAGCATCATTTTAATCTGTTCCTCTGAGCTTTGCTTTTCAATCTCTTCCCAAACTTAATCTCAGCCCCTTCTTCACTTAGATGAAGAAAAGGCCAGAACAAGATTACATTACCTGACAATACCTTCTGGCTTGGGGATCAAGATGATTAGAAAAGACAGCAGAGTCTTGCTTCACCACTGTGCCCTGGGTATGCTGTAGTGAAAAAAGTTTTTTAATTAACCTAAGACTCACCATCAATTAATGCTATAACCTCCACTGCCAGCCCCCTGCTTTTTTGCCTTTTTTTTTTTTTTAAACTATTGTGGAAAATTTTGCAATGTGTTGGTGTGTGGAAAGAGCACAGGTCTTGGAGTTAAATGGGCCTAGAGCCCAAAGCTGCTCTTGCCCGGCGGGTGGCCCAGGACAAGTTGCTTGCCATCTCTTAGCCTCAGCTTGATCATTTGTAAATATGGGATAGTCATGGGAGCATCCTTAAGTGTAGCAATTCCAGAAAAGCAGTTGGCCCGGTGCTTGGTACAGGGTAGCGGCTCTATGACTAGTAGGCACTGTTGTTAGATCAGGTCCACAGCCCTAGTCAGTGTAGAGTTATAAGTCTATGTTAACTGGAAGTTGCTGGCAGGATCTGCAGAGTTCCGCACTGAGGATACATATGGTGCACTTGCAGAACTGGAATGTTGAACTTGTAGACTTCTGGTCTACCTCAAGAGCTGCACATGTGTCCCCTGATCTGGGTTCTCATAATTTAGATGGCCTAAGACTCATCTGAGAGTATGTTAAAATGCATTTACTTGGGTCCACCCCCCAGAGATGCTGATTCACTGAGTTGGAATTGGGCCCTGCTACCTGAATTTTTAATGATCTTGGTAGAGATCTGAAGCATGGGGCAATGGATCCTCTGAGAGTGTGTCTCACAGGTTGACATTTAACCAGCCCTCATGGTAGTTAGCCTGATTCCTGACCACTCTGCCCTGACACCTTTTCCTGGATTCTGATCCTGTTTTTACCTTCCTTTGTCTTCAGACCCTGTGCCCTGCTCTGGTTTTGCTCTGATTCTGTCCTTTCTTGGTTCACCATAGCCAGCCCCAGAACATTCTTACCCTCTGGTTCATACCTTCAGCTTCCCCTACCTGCCTGAGCTTTGGCTCTGGCTTAATCTTGTGTTCCACAGGAAACTGTTCCAAAGTGACCCTGTCACTCCTGAAGCTTCTATGCACTAGTTACGGCTGTCATTTGCCATTGTCTCCTGCCTCTCATGCATGCTTTTTGTACTTGCCACCCCTCTGGGCTTCCAATGGAATGAAGATCTAGAAAGATGGCAGGGGCACCATTTTGAATTTGAATCATAATTTTAAAGCACCAGAAATGTGGAGAGTGGACCCTGCACTGAATTTTTATTGCCCCTAAGATGTATGCTGGGTTACTTTTCATTTCAATTTTAAATCCACCTCATATATCTTGGTTCATTGTGGGGGTGTTTTCATCCCTGCCAAATGGTGAAGAATATAAGAAAAAGGCTCTGGGTTCTATCTGGATTCTTTTTTTCTTTTTACATTGTGGATATATAGGTAGATAAATAGATATATAATTTTTAAAAATTGTGGAGAGAGATATATATGTACACTTAAATATATGTATACTTAAAATGGGTAAAATGAAAAATTCATTAAATGAAATTTATTTCTGTTATTTATATATATATATAATATGAAATTTTTCATTTTAACCATTTTAAGTATACAAGTCAGTGGTATTAATTATATTTATATGCTGTACAACTATTACCATGATCTATTCCCAAAATGTTTTGTCATCCCAAACAGAAACTCTGTAACTATTAGGCAATAACTCTCCATTCCCTGTTCCCTCAGCCCCTGATGATGACCATGTACTTTTTTTGCCTCTATGAATTCCCCAATTCTAGATATTTCATATAAGTAGCATTGTATACTATTTGTCCTTTTATATATGGCTTATTTCACATAGTGTATGTTTTCAAGGTGTGTCTGTGTTGCAGCATATATCAGAACTTCATTCCTTTTTATGGATGAGTAACACTCCATTGTAGGTATATACAACACTTTGTTTATCCATTCGTCTAAAGATGGACACTTGGGTTGTTTCAGTGTTTTAGCTGTCATGACTAATGCTGCAGTGAACATTGGCATACAAGTCTTTATTCAAGTACTGGCTTTGAATTTTGTTGGCCATGTGCCTGAGGGTAGAATTTCTGGGTCATATGGTAATTCTGGGTGTTTAGTTTTTTGAGGAGCCATCCTGCCATTTTCCACAGTGACTGTACCTTTTTAAGTTCCCACTAGCAATGTATGAGAGTTCCAATTTTTCTATATCCTCATCAACACTTGTTAATTGCCTATTTGAAAAAAATATATATAGTCATCCTAGTAGGTATGAAGTGTTATCTTCTGGTTTTGATTTACATTTCACTAATGACTACTAGTGTTGAGCATTTTTTCATATGCTTACTGGTCATCTGTACATCTTATTTGGATGGTATCTATTGAAGTCCTGTGCTCATTTTTAAATTGGGTTTTTGTCTTTTTGTTGTTGAGTTGTAGGAGTTCTTTATATATCCTGGATATTGATTTCTTCTCAGACATATGATTGGAAAATAATTCCCATTCTATATTTAGCCTTTCAATTTCTTAATAGTATCCTTTACACAAAGGTTTTTAGTTTTAATCAAGTCCATTTTGCATATGGTTTCTTTTGTTGCTTGTTATCTTAGTGTCATATCTAAGAATCTATTTCTGAATCCAAGGTCATGAAAATATACCTCTGTTTTCTTCTAAAAGTGTTTTGGTTTGGTCTTATATTTAGGCCTTTGGTTCATTTTGATTTGTGTGTGGTATGAGGTAGGGAGTCCAACTTTATTTATCTATTTATTTATTTTGAATGTGGACACCCCATTGTGCCAGCACCATCTATTAAAGAGATGTTCCTTTTTGCCATTGAATGGACTTGGAACTCAAGCTTAACTTTATTTCTTTGAAAATACTATGCATCCTTGTCTGATAATTCCACTCTTTGGGGTCTTTTGGGCTCTGTTTTTGTTGTCTTTTGTCTTGTCATATTCTTACTCATGGTGTCTTAATTTCTTGTCTGCCTGGCTATCTTGATTGTATGAAGGTTATTGCATTTGGTTTGTATTTGTAGGAATAATTTGAGTCCCAGCATATTGTGATCTTTTCCAGAAAGAACTTGCACTTGCTATATTGTGTGTCATCAGTCTAGGACCATAATAAATCAAGTCTACTGCTTCAAGTTCCATGGATTACGTAGATGACTTGAAGTCAGGTTGTAAGCTCCTGAGAGCCCAGAGTTCCTACTGGTTCACCCTTATCCTGAGGGTATAGCCCTTTTTGATCTAGCTAATACTGAGAATGGTTTATCAACCTCCCTAAATTTGATGAGTTCTACACCCTGACATTTTTCATCTAACTTCATGAGGCAGCCAAAACCACAATTTAATTTTGTAGATATATTTTTCCAGATTAGAAAACACTTCCAAAACAAAGGCAACTTTGAGTTCTAGACTTCCTTTCTGATTTAGCATGTTCTTTAGTTTTAGGCCTAGTGATTTTTCATTATTTTGTTAGCTCTTTGATATTTTATTTTATTTTATTATTTAAGATTTTATTTATTTATTTGACAGAGAGTGAGAGGTCACAAGTGGGCAGAGAGGCAGGCAGAGAGAGAGAAGGGGAAGCAGGCTCCCTGCTGAGCAGAGAACCTGACTTGGGCCTAGAGACCGGGACTCTGACTGAGATCATGACCTGAGTCAAAAGCAGAGGCTTAACCCCCTGAGCCACCCAGGTGCCCAGCTCTTTGATATTTTAAAGAACACTGAGAAGCATTTTGTTTGGGCTTCTGTGTCTTCAATGGTTAGTCCAAATTACCCAGTGGACATTTTCAGAACTCATTGGTCTTAAAAATGTATATTTCCCCAATAGCCTTGCCAATACTAATCATTACCAAATTTATTAATAAAACCATTTTCTTTGAAACAAAGATGAACAGAACGAAAATATATTTACTTCCACAATAAGATTCTACTGTTTAATAGTATGCATTGATTTATTTCTAATCCCAAAAGTCTTCTTTCTGGTATGTTGGTACATTTAACTGGAGGAGAATAGAGCAAGGGAGATTTGATATGTGTTACAAACAGTTGAAGAACTGCCACTGAAAAGAGGAAGTAGTCTTGTTCTATGTAATTCTAGAAGGCAAATTTAGGACTGGGAACTTTAAATTCCAGAAATCAAGTTCTATCTAACCAAAGGAATGCTTTACCAGAATAACTTCGAATATGTGGTGAATAGGGTTTTGGTTACCTAGCATTCATCTGTTCTGATTTTTTGATACTTCTCTTCTGCCTTTCCACTATTTGTAGTTTCCTTGCACCTGACTTATCTGCTATCCAACCGAGCCTGGGGGATCAGAGCACTGCATCACCCTACCCCTCTTCTCTGCACTAATGAGTAGGTCAGGGATGGACACAAGACCCAAGTTAGGCCAATTAGAGCCCCAAGGACCCAATTCCAAACCTTTTGTTTCAGTTATGCAGGATGTTGATCTTTTTCTGCTGACTGTGAAGAAGAGAATGGGAGGCTGCTGCCGCCACTGTGCTTGCACAAACAAGGGCGACTCTTTAAGGGGAAATGCAGCTCAGACAGGGGAATAAAAAGCAAATCCTGGTGACACTGGTTGAGCCTCGATCATGCCAAGCCTGAAAGTATAATCTTAGACTGTTCTTGCGGTGTTATATGAGGAAATAAATTGCCATTTTGCTTTTACTAGCTTGAGTTGGCTTTTCTGTTCTTTTAAATGTAGAAAGTTTTAACTAAAATGGGTAAGAAACTCCATATTCACGATAGTATTCCCATAGAAGGGGATGACCAACCTTCAGAGTAGTTATGGAGGGGACAACCAGATTATGCAAAAGGTTGACTTTGAGAACTTCCAACTCTAAATTCTTAGCTTCTCCAAAACTCTCCTTTACTTTTGTTCTGCCCACCAGACCTCGTAGCCTCAGAGAGGCTCCAAGAACACTGGGTTGACCACCCCTTGGGGCCATCCCTCAGGGCCAAGCATGTCCAGGCCTGGGATGCATATATAATGGAGAAATCCATAATGTTTAATCCCAGAATGAATGATTTAGAGTCGGATTATTCACTTTGCACTAAATTAAGTTGTCTTATTTAGCCAAAACAAGGCTTCTTGACAGGATTTTCGTCATAGCCTTGGCTGAGTAATGAGTTTCTTTGGCAGGATGAATTATTGATAAGACCTTTGTATTATCTGCCTGGCAGATGAAGGAAAACTTTAATTTTAAAAGATGTTCGTATTCAGATGTATATGCAGAAAAGAAGTTTTGAATACTGTGCTTTAACGTCCCCTCACTAACCTTCCTATGATTATTTATGGAACAGGATCCAAGTTATATGACAGTGTTGGGTTATTTTAGGCCTAAATAAGTAATATTCCCCATCTGTGGATGTAAACGTTTTCTCTCCTTTTGTTGTTATAATTCTATATGTTTAGATCCAGATGTTTAATTTATTTTAGGAAATGGGGAAATTTCTTTTCAAGTCAACTGAAATACCAAATACTTAATAATGATGACTTACATTTTTATTATGTGTTTAATTTTGTCAAATGTTTTCACGTCAACTTCCTCCGTGTATAATAGTTAATTAACACTTAGAAATGTACCAAGCACATTATAGGGATTATGTTATTTAATTTTCACAAAACCCTGCAAACCAGCTACTATTATTATCTCCATTTTATAAAGACATTGAAATGTTGGCTGGGTAACGAGATTGCCCAGAGTTACACAGACTCACACAGAGCCAGGGTTTAAACCCAGATGTTCTGGCTTTGGGCTCAAGGTTTTAAACTATAGCCTAAGCAATATATTGAATGGTTATTAAAAATGTAATAGGGTCCTCTGCATGGGATGCCACATCTCTTAAGCATCACTTTGGCAAAGGTCACCACTACTTTGTGGATTACCTCCATCCCCTTTTCATTCTAGAAGAATCTCTCAATTTTTTCTTTGGCTTCACCCATTCTGTTTTGAGGGCCATCACCCCTTCTCTCTGCTCTTCCTGCCATTTCCCAAGTCTGTCAAGGAGCATAAGATCCTGGAAAACAAAAGTCAAGAATGTTCTGAGAGCAACTTCTGTTCTTAATTTTGCAATGCAAACCACCCCAGAAGTGTGGGAGCACAAAGGTCCCCCTACCTGGTCTGGGTAGCATGGTGAGACAAAGAGGAAGCACAAAACATAAAATGTATCTCAACACATCATCCTTCCACATCATGCCTTCCCTTCACCTCTTTCCCGAAAAAGAGTGAGCAAAACAGCCACGATGAGTCCTGTTCCCTTCCACAGCCAGAGTACAGATGTCAAGTTCCGGTGGAACGACATCTTAGGAGGAACTGGGGATGGGACGCTTCATTAGAAAACAGTAGCTGGAAGCCTACCCCGAAGAAGAGGGGCTGGGGGGCTTTAGGAGGAAGAACAAACCCAGTTGGCAGAGTGACCAGAAGTGACCCATAAGCTGAGGGAAACTTCTAGAGAGCAAGTGGAATGGTATGGGCTCTCTTGGAGGTCATTAGTTACCCCCAAATCAGGGTACTTAAACAGTGACTGAAAGATGTGCTTGCCATTGTGTTCTAAAGGGGATATTTAAATAATAATTGGGGTACTTGATCTTTAAGGAGACTTTTCACCCTGGGATTCTGTGTTCAGGGTAATCAGCTGGGCTTATGTTGTGGTAGATTGTTATCACTACATAGCAAATATTAGCAGTTATCACCACATAGCAAATACCAGAGAAGCTAAACTATTCATCTTTATAAACTCTCTGTGTATTGGTGCAATCCCTCCTTCTGTGAAGGAGCCTTATGTCCTGAGAAAAGCTTAGACTTTCACAATCTGTGCCTTTGAGTGACTAAGAGGTCCCCTAAAGCAAAGAGTCCTGGAAATGCAGACCAGGCTGGCCTCCAGGTAAATCTGAGTGCTTCTGGCACAGTGATAGGCTGCTAAGCATAACCAAGAAAGCCTAAAAGATCAAAACAGGCTCCAGCAAGAGGGCCTTGTCTAATCCAGGGGCCAGTGAAGGGGGGAAATTGAAGACCTCATAGCAGATACTGTTCTTGTCATGGATAGAACTGTAGACAGTCACTGCCTTAGAAGACGTTCTCTTTCTAAAGTCTTCATGTCACTTTCGGGGAAAATGAGATGCAGAAATGGCAGAGAACTTGCCCGACATCAGACTGAATTAGTAATTACACCTGCAACAGAACCGTTACTGCAGTGTTCCTACTTCTTCCACCTCTTGGCACGGGGTGAACTAGGGAGGCCATGCTTCTCGGCAGGAGTATCTTCCCAACACCTCCATGCCATGCCAAAATTTGAGAAAATAATAAATTTCGAATATTCTGCAAGCTTAGTCTGAAAAGGGAGGCATCCCCCGCCCCCCGCCCCGTTTTGTATTCAATGCAGCACTTCTCATGGCTGCTACTTAACATCAGTACAACTCAAATTATATGTGCGTACAGATAACCTGGGGTTCTTGTTAAAATGCATTTTCTGAAGGTGTGGGGTAGGGCGCATGATTCTGCATTTTCGACAAGCTCTCAGGGGCTGCTCTGCCTTTTACTTGGCTTGCTGGTGTGATAAACAGCCAGAGCCCCAGGCTCAGCCCTCAGCCCCTCCTAGGAACAGCTGTACCCATTTCTGCCCCTCAATGACCTGCACGTGGGGGGCTCACCTGAGGGCCTCACAGATCTCCCGTGAACTCAATATAAGGGATAATGAGCCAGGGCAGGCCTTTCCAGACCGACTCCCTTTCTGTACAGGGAAGGCTGCTGAGGTCAGAGTTTGACAAGCTGTCCTCCTTTGCTGGAAATTACAAAGAGGTTATTCCAAAGGAAATTCTACAGCGGGCACCATTGCAACTGGTTCCTGCTGCATTTCATTCTAAAATCTCCCAGACACTGTGGCTTCATGTTTGTTGAATGGAATTAGGGTACATTCGCAGAGGCTCTGGGGGCTTCCTCACTGTTCTACAAAATCAAATTGGGTCCATCAGACCTTCACACTCTTAATGCTTGCCTTTCCTCTCTTTGCCCCCTTCCACCCTGCCCAGAAAACCTATTTGGAGCGTACAGAAGTTCATTCTGAGAATTTCATTACCATTGTGCTATGCGTAATTCATTATTTAACCTCGGTGGATGGTAGGAAGTGCAATCTTGAATAGTCCCACTGGAAGAAAATCACAGGGTTAATAATCTCTGCTCTTTGTGAGTAATTGGAAAAATGGTATCCTGGTAACAAGACACTAACAGAAAACTTGTTTTTACCGATTTCCGTAGAATAGAAGAAGTCAAGTAGTGGCTAGAATCCTTCATTTCCTTGTTAAGTTTTGTTTCCCCCTGACACCACCCCCAGCACCCCACCCCTGGGACAAGCCTGTGGGCGCTAGTTCCAAGAGTGACTGCTTGTCATTCAAAAAACAGTGTTGTACCACAGCCGTTGGATACGAGTACCCAGAATCTCTTTCCTGGCTCAAATGGTGGTAAAACACACTATTAGCATTTTTCTTCATTTAACTGAGCATCTAGGGATTGTTCTGTATCAGTGGTAAGTAGATAAGCTTCACTGAATTTTTAAGTGTTGAATGGTGCCGGACTTCATGGAGGATCCTTAATTTATGAACCGATCGCAGTGTTGCTGGGCACTTAAGAGGTTTTCCATTATTTTTAACTGGCAGTTTTACTAAGTAGAGAGTGGGACAAAGGGAAGAAAGCTCATGGTTGCCTGAAGCCAGATAAGTGAGTGACACGTGCCTGAATGTTGGGGTCCACTTGAGTCTTTGGGGGATCCTCACTGAGAGGAAGACCTTTTCCCTGATTGGGGGCCATGAAGATCTGGGAGAAGAAGGTTCTTATCAAGGCAGAGGAACGAAACACTAGTGTTCAAGTTCTCAGAGATGGGTTAAAAGGGAGCAGCCAAAGACAACCCTCTCTTGGGGGTCAGGGCAAGCCGGCCCCTCGGTCCAGCTGCAGCATTTATCAGCTCACCATACCCCCCCACCCAGGAAAGAGGAGCTGGGTTATAGGATTAATCTAGTAACTGGCTGGACACGGTTGCCGAGGAACCCACGTGCACGGCCAAGGGTTTTCCAAGCGAGGGAGGCATATGTGAAGCCATTTCCAGGCTCGGCTGTCGGAGCAGGGCTACTCCTGAGATCTCTTCGTGCTCTTTGGTTTTTGCAGCAGGTGGCGTCTGTTTGGTTGTATAGACGAATTTGCTGTGTCAATACCTCCTATACAGTTAAAGGGGCCTGGCACCTTGCAGGAAATCCACGAATTTTAGCTGGTTCTGATTCTCTGGTTCTGTATTTCCGATAACCTGTTCCTCATTTTCACCATCATGTCCCGTTGTTCCAAACAGTTCTGGTCCAAATGCCATTCGTGGAAGCCAGCATGTTCCAAACCAAGCCTCTTACCTGGCTTCTCCTTCCAGAGCTTCCTGGGATCCACCCTCTCCTCTACTTGCTGCCCGGCTCCCTGCTGTCTGCACTGTCCCAGTACCCTCCTAACTGGTTCTTCTGCCTGTGGTGTTCTCCCCCTGTCAGTTCATCAAGGATTAGCTCTCCCAGGGAGCCTTCTAAGTCATAATTCCAATCAAGGCCTTTCTTTTCTTCAAAATCTTTGGTTCACCTTGCCCCCCCCCCCCACCTCCCTTTCCAAGTGTAGCTCCTACCATTTCCTTGGAGTGCCTTCTGTTCTGCCAAAATGGTCAAAATAGAGGTTAGAACCCATACCCTCGTCACTGCCTTGCTAGTTGATGTCACTGCTTTTTATCCTATAAGACAATTTCAGAAGCAAGCTCCACATCTTTAATAAACCAGAATGTGTGGGGATTGGCATTTTCTGGGTGAACTGCATTTCCTGCATTGTTAAAAATTTCTTTTTTCCTTAACCCATCCTCCAATCACAGCTAACTCCCCTGGATTTTGTTGTTAAAACCATTTCCAAATGTTTATTTCTACTCTTAGTAATTGCTGACATGACAAAGAGAAAATTTTATTAGGGTAACATTCTGAACCTCAATAATCATTGAAGACTCTAGGTCGAGGGAAAAAAAAAGGTTGAAGCAATTAAGCTTCAGTGACCTGACCACCTTGAAAGTTTCTTTTAGATCAGTTACCCAGGATGGTCTTCTTTGCGCCGCACACCCCCACCACCCAACCCCTCCCATTTGGCTCCTTCTCTGAATAAAAAGCCACTTTTAAGACTTGGAGCATAGGAGCCACAGGAAACCCTGAATTCATGTAGCCATCACTCACTATGATGTGGAAGTGAGAAAGTGAGGAGAGGATTTTTGAGCTAAGACTTGAAAACAAAAAGAAAAGACATACCTGCATTCATGGTGTTTTGAACATTAGAGGCAATTCGATGGAAAAACAAAATAAAACAACAACAAAACCCACAAAAAGACAGGAGGTGCTCACATGAATGCAAACTACCCCAGAAATGCCCTCCCACAGACGCTTTTTATTTTTATTTTTTGCACTTCCATGATTTTCCCTCAAGGCAAACCAGAGCTGAACAGTAGTGAAAGTGGTAAAAACGGATTTACTCAGATCTATTGCCACAGGGAAGGGAGACCTCAGTGTAGAACTGGGCTCAGTTCCAAATAGAACGTGAACAAAAGTATCTGCTCAGGTCATGATCCCAGGACCCTGGGATCGAGAGCCCCACACTGGGCTCTGTGAAGGCGGAGAAAAATTAGGGCCATCCCACCTCAGGTTTAGCCTTAGCATAAGTACAGCCATCTTAGCTCCAGCAGCCATCTCAGACCCCTGTGCCCAAGGGCTGAACTTTCCCCTACTTTACTTTAGTTCTTAGAACCCCCACCCTGCTCTGGTTCCAGGAATCCACCCCCCTGCTTTAGTAACGGGAACCCATAAATACCCCTGCCTTAACTAAGCTCGGAGTCCAAGTCCCTACTCCCCTGTGTTTGGCATGCTTGGGCCCAAGTTTAAGCTTGTTAAATAAACCCTCGCGTGATTGCATTGGTGTTGGCTCCTTGGTGGTCTCTCGGACGTGAAAACTCCGGTACAACAGGCTCCTCGCTCAGCACAGAGCCTGTTTCTCCCTCTTCCTCCCCTCTGCTTGCTCTCTCTCTCTTGTTCTCTCTCTCTCCCAAATAAATCTTAAAACAACAACAACAACAACAAAAACAAAAAAACATGAACCAGTGGGGATTTTAGAGCCACGGAGCTGGGTGGGGGTCAGTGGATGGGAAATTTACTAATGAGACATTTCCGGATGAGTCAATGTCACAGGAGGCTTGCAGAAGGTGGGCCAGGATGATCAGGTATCACCTGGGGGTTGGGAGGGATGAGGAATTTGACTAGATGATCAGCTCCACCACCCCTTGCCCCCAGGGGGGGATTTTTGTACTTGAAAACAAGGCCCAAGGATAAGGTCTAATCAAAAAGGGCTTCAAGAAGTCTAACATTTGGTTAGGAGAGAATCTTTGTTAGGTTCTTGCCTTTTTCATCTACAGTATTTCTGATGACTGCTCTTCTAAAACCTCTACTCTGCCCTTGGAATTTATTTAAACAATCCTCCCACTCTGTGTGAGTGTGTGTGTGTGTGTGTGTGTGTGTGTGTATGTGTACATGCACGCACACATAAATAAACAAATTTTGGTCCTCAGGCGCAAGACATGCTTGGCCTGGGCATCTTTACTCATGAACATTGGTCTCTGGGGGAATACAAAAGAGGATTTTCTATTGCTTGAGGATTTTGACTAAATTTAGGGTCCAAAGGCTTGAGATACTTTATTGGCCAAAGAATTTTGGAGCCAAAATGATCAAAGTTCAATCACTTCAGCTTTAAAAACTCTGCTGTCCACATTGTGACAAGATTTTCAAAATACTTCTACTACTTTACCACCTGTAGTTTGCAACAAGACAACAATCTTCTCCCTGATTATTTCTGGATTGGGACCTCTTGAGGATGAAGCTGAGGTCTTGGGAGGAGAAGAATGAAAAAGTGGCGGAGCAGGGTGCAAAGCTGTGTTTAAGCAAACCAAATCTATGCCAGTAGATTATTTACAAATACATTGTAGTGAGAGCTCCTCATCCCTAGCAAATAATTGAGTTGAAATCAGTCTTAGTGGTTTTTGTCTGAAGCCGTTATTTTGATTTGCTTCCAAGTTCTATCTCTGCCCCCACTGTCAGAAAGTTTTCATGCAAATATGCCTCACAGGAAAGACTTGAAGGTGAGTGGGGGGTGTGGGGAGGGGTGTTAAGCATTTCTGTCCTGCATAACTTTACCAACTATAGTGCCAGATTTATTACTCCATCTTTTCTGGCATTTCTTTTTGGTCTTTACATTTTCCCATTGGGGTAACTGATATTTATATACAGAGTAATTTAAAATAGTTACGACTAGCTTTAAGGCATGCTGGATAATTGCATTTTTTTAGGGTCTTTTTTCCCCCTCTCCGTCACAAATGTAGCATTTTTTTCCTTGCTAACAGTATTGCTTTCTCTTTGTTTGCAACAAATATTTGTTGAAGAATGGATTTGGATAAACAGTCTGTATAGCTCTCAGCTTTACAAAGGGAGGGGAGATTAAGAGGGCATCCTTGTGCTTAGCTGCCAGCATTTTTGTAGGAACCAGCCAGTTTCTCTGGTTTCCCTGAAAAATAAGAGTCAAAAATTAAAAAAGGACTTTTGGAGCTTGTATTTCAAAATTGACCCTCTTTTGTTGGTGGGGGGGAGAGGGAAGGGCAAAATTTTAGTTTTAAATGGCCTATGTGATATGCAGGAACATTTCGACAGCAAAACTGTAATTGGATATTACAGAGAAATAAAAACGGTAATTGACTCCTAATGAGTTTCTAATACCACTGCTAAAAACGGGAAAGAAAACTCTGCCACTACCACATTTTTTTGAGGTTCGCATGCACACAGACACACACAGTCACACATATATTTATTTTTCATTTTTCCCTGATGTTTATTAGCTATAAATTGGTATTCCCATGACATTATATTTACCGCTTTAAACGCTCACAAACCTAGGACCTTAGCTTTGTTCTTGCATTAAACTTTTGAGTCAATCTATTTTCTGTCTTCAAATTTCTTATGCAGGGGGAAAAAAAAGACTCTGGATTATAGGAGAGAATTGGCTATTAAAATGCAACTCTAGACCTGTTGGTCTACCAAACTCTGAAAAAGTGACCTGGCATCGCTCGATCATTGATCATATGAGCTTGTCTGAAGCATATCTTGGCGGAGGCAAATGCATTAAAAGAGGCTCATGAATTGCTCTGAAAATACCATGAGAACATAGAGTCCTGAGGCTCTGTCCTTTTTCACCTTCCTACAATATTGATGGATATGGTGTGCAGGAGTGTGAGGAGGCTTCTGAGACCAAGGATATGTGGGCAGGCTTTTCCATCCTTGTTGCCAGCAACTCTATTATAAGAAGACCATGCAGAGCAAATGCCAGCTACTGTAATAACGTAACCAACCTCTCTCTTTTCCTATCTGTGCATCTCCTCTAGCACTTAGTGATGGGGTGGGATCTGGGGAGCTGTAATGGATAGGAGAGGAGCTGATTTCCCCCTAACACCTGATTACTGCTAGAAACTTAGACCATCCCCCTGTAAGTATCCTAGACAACTTGTGGAATCACTCACTAGGAGCAACTCATGAGAAGACCTGAACATTGACCAAACAGGACTCCAAATGTCAGAAATGCTAGGATTTTATGGACCAAGTAGCTTCCTCGGTTGCTGAATATCTTTTGATTACCACCTTCTGGGGGAATGCCCACCGGTTCCTCCCTCTGCTTCTTGAGGGCAATGGGCAAGAATTAGGAGTCTGCTTTTGGATTCTGTAGGCCACTTCTTATCTACTAACAAATGCGAGTATGATGAGCTACATAGGATAGGGAAGACTCTCATGAATATGAAAAAACTTGCTGAACTACAGTATGGGAATGTATCAAGTGCAATCAAAGTATAATTGGAAGGGAATGGCTGATATTGGGATTAATATTAATAGGCTTGTTGTAAGTTTTATAACAACATCAGCTGTAGAATTGAAACCCACAGCTATCAGAGATGGGTTAAGCTAGTATAAGGATTACTGGGATTGGATGTCAAAATATGTGGCTTCAGTTTCGTCCCTTAGCCCTCTCATGTGTGATCTTGGGGAATCCTGTCACATCTTCAGATCCCAGTTCTCTCATTTGTAAAAGTACCTGTCTGCCTCAGGTTATTGGAAATGATTAGGAGTCTTTTTGGACTGTGCATCATGATGATAGGGGACCATACGTCTGGCATTGAGCTGGGAGAGTCCATGTTTTGTAATGCAGGGAACCTTGAAGCACAAAGAAAAATCTCATTTAAAATGTTAATGGTGCCCTAGCTGAGAAACACTGTGATGACTTTGACCTATTATAGCCAGGCTGTCCAGGACTAACAGAGCTCATGAGAAATGTAGCTAAGGACAGAAACAAACCATTGCCAGAGATCGTTTGTTTTTTGTTTTGTTTTGTTTTTAATAAGGTGCCTTTGTAGGAAACAAGAAAACCAACATTTTCAGCCAGCTTTAGAATTCTTCATAGTTCATACTGGCCTCTAAGACTTTTTAAAATCTTCTTTTTATCCTTTTTTGATACATTTTTCAAGAAGCTCTTGAGGTGTTTCAGGAGACCCATGATGCAACCGTAGTCAAAAACAGAAGTGTTCCCATCGCCCTTAGCCTGTCCCTGCCTGGTGTGTGGAGGCTGCCCAGTCCAGGCCGACCCAGAAGTCCAGAGTAAATAGCAGGCTCCTGCTTCTACATGTGGCTCGGAGATTAAATTTTCTAGGACAAAATCAAATAATGCTCTGTGGAAACCGTCACCTTGGTCCCAAAGTGATGGGATAAAAATGCACTTTTTCCTGGAGGAACTGGGCAGACCCAAGCTCAGGAATGGGCATGGAGATGGTTGTTCAGAAAGACCAGTTTCTTCATTTTCTAGGGGAGAAAAGCTTGAGGGTATCGAGGGCTTACCTGAGGTCACACAGCAAGTTTGTGGCCAAGCCAGCGCCCACAGTAATGAAAGGTAGAGTATCCTGGTTTTGTAGTAGACCCTCCCTAGATTTATTCTTAGCAGAGTCTGATTGTAGGTGAAGCCTTCACTGCCAAGATCGAAGTGTAAAGGCCTATGTGCCTGCCAAACAGCCAGCATTTAGTGTATTGGCAATTTGTGTTTCCCTGGCACCAGGAGGAGGGTTATAGAGCTACCCAATGACCCCAACCTGGTCTTCTTTTGGCAGAGTTGATGAAGGCTATTATAATGGCCAGGATTTCTGTTGGAAATGGCAGAAACCCAGTCAACTCAAATAGTCAAGACTTATCAGCTTGTGTCCTTAGTAAAAATGCGAGGTCCTGTGAGAGGCAGCGCACAGGGAAAACCATCAAGACTCCCGTTTGATTCTTTCACCATTACCTCTCCCCTTCCTGAGGGTGGGTCAGGTGTGTGTATCTGAACAGGCCCATTTGGCAGGATGTTGGCAATCCTAGGCTTTCAGAAGCTTTTAATACCATCACAGCAAAGACAAGGGATCATCATTTTCACTGGTTCTGGCAGATGACCCTGGAGGAAAGTTTTTGTTCAGGTCATGTTCTTTCTCTGAACCAACTGCTGTCACCTTGGAACTAGAGTTCTCTCATTGGGTTAAAAGCTTGAGTGGCACCCTGGAGGCTAGGGGACAAGGTGGGGAGAGTTCATGTTTTCATAACCATAGGAAAACTGTTTTGGTCATCTAAAACCATAAGTATATAGAGCCTAATCAAGGGCTAAGAACATAACATAGGAGATGCTTATGGTTGGGGCTCAAACATAGGGTAAGTTGTAAGTCAGGGAAAGCTTTATGGATGGTCTAGGACTTGACCCAGATTTCCAGCTTCAGAAAACAGTGGAGGCATCAGAAGAGTAGGATTAGGTAAGCCTAAGTGAGGGGATCGATCTGATGGGATGGACAGTTACCAAAGAAAATATCTGGTCTATTAGCAGTATTTATCTTTCTAGTCCTTCTTTCCCTTGAGAACACAGGAGATGTTCAATAACTGTTGGATGAAAGCTGATTGGCTGTTATCATTTTATTGGGGCTAGTGACGCTAACTTCAAACTCAGGGGACTACATCTCTTTTCTGTAAAGAGCCAAATAGGAAATATTTGGGGGTTGATGGGCCATATAGCTTCTGTCTCGACCACTGAATTCTGTTGTTGTAGTGTGAGAGTAGCCATAGACTATACAGGAACAGGAGCGTGTAGTGTTGCAATGAAACTTTACGTACAAAAGAGGCAGCGCAGCCCACCAGATTCGGCTCTCAGGCTGCAGTTAGATGATCCCTGTTCTCCCTCCTCTCCCTGCCTCCACTCCGACCAATCTCCAAGCCAACTCTTCATATTAGTTGCCAGAGTGATCTTTTTCAGGGTATCCTCAGAACCTGTTAGTCCTTTGTAACTGCGATGATTAGTGGCTGCCATATTTGTTTTGGATAAAAGGCCGGCTCCTTCCCGTGTGTCCAGAGCGATGCCTGGTCTGGCCCTTGACTATTTCTTGAACCACACCTTCGCTCCTCTCCCTCCTCAAGGATGTATGCCAGCCACTCTGGTCTTCTGTCCCCACGACTTATACAGTATAATCCTGCTTCAGGCATGTACATATCCACTGACCTCACTCTGGATTGTTCCTCTCTTGTTCCTTCTCCTTTGGTTTTTAGCTAAATTGAACTTCCTCATAGAGGCTCTCTATAATCACCTTGTCTAAATTGAGCAAAGCCCCTTCATCATTTTTATCTCAGCCCTACATGCTTGTTTGTCAGAACACTTTTTTTTTTAAGATTTTATTTATTTATTTGACACAGAAAGAGATGTCACAAGTAGGCAGAAAGGCAGGCAGAGAAAAAGGGGGAAGCAGACTCCCTGCTGGGCTTGATCCCAGACTCTGAGACCATGACCTGAGCCAGAGGCAGAGGCTTTAACCCACTGAGCCACCCAGGCACCCCTGTCAGAACACTTACCACAGCGTAACTATTCACTCGTTTGTTTATTTCTTGTCTGGTCTTCCACTAGGCTGGAAGCTCGGAGTTAGGCACCACATCTATTCTGTTCAACCTTATATCCTCAAGGCCTGGAAAAGCCCCAGGTATATAGTAGAGCTCTATAAATGTCTTCAGATGATTTAATTGGCAGCCTCCTAATTGTTCAGAGTTTTATTCCTTACCTTAATCTCACTCAACTTCAGATTCCAATTATGAGCTCTTTATATCCCCCAAATGAGGCTGTCCAGAGCTTCTAATTCTCATGCCAGCTGGACTTCTCTCTTCTCAGTAATTTGGGTTTATTTTCAAAAGTATGATCTATTTCAAATCCATAGAAAGAGCCACATGCCTACCACTGAGATGCTAGTATTTCCATGTTTATTTCAGATTCTTTCTGTATCATCAACATTTTAAGTTAATTAAAAAAAATTTAAACACTTCTAAATTAAGTACAAAGTTTTTAAAAAGCAACTTATTATTCTTTTTCTAAGACTTTGTTTCCGAAGTAAGTAGAGATTGTTTCAGAGAAAATCCTGGGTGATCAAGGACTGAATCTCTTTTAGTGCATTTCCTGGGCCAGTGTATACTCTTTCATCTTAGCATAATAATGTATTACGTTCTGCCCACTTGCCCAAAAAGAATATGAAGCCTGATCATAACAAGACACAGTTACCTCATTTTGCATAGTTTTGGGTTTTATTGTCAGGGCGAAGCTGCTTGCCGAAATTCTAAGCTAAGGAAATAGATTAAAATCAGATATAAAATGTAACCAAGTCCTCTTACAGGCAAAGTAGAAACACCAGGCCTGTCTTTCAGTGGTCTCATGACAACACAGTGACTCGTCAGAAGACAAACTGTTTCCTTCTTTAGTGTAAAAGACATCAATTTATCCATTTCCCATGTTTATTCTGAGTTCTCTCCATCATCTGCACCTCCAGACCTCTGTCTCCCCATTTCTCTCCTTCCTCCTTTTCTTGACACTGCCCTCAGCAGTGACTGTGTGGGGAAAGCCCTCACATGGGTTTCTGCTCCTTCATCATCTCTGGAGTGAGGAAAGGAAAAAGCCTGATGCTGCCAGAGGGCTACTGTAAGGTGCTTAGTGTTATTGCAAGAGGCACTTTTCAGACATTAAATCCTTAAAACTCACAAAGCCTGCCTGATCCACAAGAGATCAATATTTAATATTCTCCTCATTTTAACAGATGGCAGAGTAAACTGCAGAGCAGCTGTGACACTCACTTCTTCAGAGCTGCCATCAGAGATTTTGATCAACTCAGGCTGTCAGTCTTAAGGTGGCTGCCTGTGAAATAAATGCTCTTCTGTTGGTGGCAGGGGGTGGGTAGAAAACCGGTCCATCACAGGGAGTCTTACAGAGGACCTCTGAGAACACAGTTGTGATGAGCTCAGTTAAAATCTCACCACTGCCAATTATACCTGCTGTGTGACTCTGGGGAAGTTACTTAACCTCTCTGAGCTTCCGTTTCCTCTCCTGTATAATAGAAATATTAACAGCATCCCCATATTAGGGCTGCTATGAGAACTAAGCAGGCGGAACTGCTCAGCACAGTGCCTGGCGTGTGTAAATCCTTCATAAATGTTAGCTGAAACTTGACACCCGTGGAGGGGAAGCTGTTCCCCTAGGAGCCCCATCTGCTGTTTGTCCTCACTGCCCACCACTTGTATCCCTGAGACATTCTCACAGAATGCCTAGGACTTTGTAGAGCACCTTGCCAGTTTTCCCCTGGGGTTTTGGGTTTTGTGGTCTGCTGCAGATTAACAGGCTTGTCCTTCTACAGTAAAATTTAAGATGAAATTCATGAAGCAGCTGCCCCATGGTTCTCAGGAGTTATGAGCCGCAGCTCTAGAACAGAGCCAAACCTTCCTAATGGCCCCAGATGCATCCCTTCCTTCCTGGGGGGGATGGAGGTGGACTGGCCCACCCATCCGCTTTATCTGCTGTTCAGGTTGTAGAGAGAGAGATCTGGGACCCTCTCATCTTCCACAGCACTGCACTGGAATCTCCGGGGTTTGCTAGGTGATGGGGGCCCTCCGCGGGTTCCAGCCAGGTTACAGACCAGTTCCCAGCAGAGAACCTCCTGTCCTGGGAGGTGAGAAGATTACCTTTTGCAAACTCATCATTGTTAGGCTATCAGATGGCCCAGATTTTCTCACGGGTGTCCTTGGAGGCTGTTTAAAAACTCATCCACAGCCTCACCCCCTTTTTTACTCCTTTTTTCCTCTCCATACTCTTCATGCAAGTCCATACTCTTTGCTGCATATCCCCTGGCACGTTGACAGCACCATCTAACTTCTTGCTTCTCTCTCCTGGTTTACTGTCTGTTTTTGACAATGTGGCTTCAATCACGGGCAGCCTCAGAGGGGCCTATCCATCACACCTGCACCACTGGTCTGGCGATCCTCCGCAGCACCAGGCTGTTTGGTTTCCACCTGACTTGCCAGGTTGATCTTTGTCCTTCTCAGGACTTTTCCCCTGGTGCTCTGCTCTTCATCACCTGATGCCTCATCGACCTAGATTGGTGACATCCCTAATGCACACACACCTTCAGGAAGCCACGATGTCCTAAGGTTTATGAGAGTTGGTTTTCACGAATGGGTACAATGGGGAGGCTGAACTGGGAGATAATTATTATATTGACTATATGTATAGAGATTCCTGCTTCCAGTTCCTAGCACAGTGCTCCCAAAACCCTTGTAAATTGGGGGGCTAGGAGAATCTTTTGTACTAATGTATAGTTATTGACCCCAGTTCCTGATGGAGACCTACTAAAATCCTTGTAATGTCCTAAGTGAGAAGAGCACTAGGAGTATCTTTCGTTCTAATATATGGTCTTTGATTCAGGTTCCTGACCTAGGGCTCCTAATTCCTTGGAAATTCCCGGTTGGTAACAGAGTCTTTTATTCTAATGAAGTGACTGTATTCCCAAATGGGGGCTGGTCACCAGAAAGATCAAGCCATAGTTAGAAGTTTAGAATTTTCAGTCTTGTCTCCTACTCTTTGGAGAGAAGAGAGGGGTTTAAAATTCAATTGGTAATTGATCATGCCTCCACGTGAAAGCCTTAATAAAAAAAAAAATCCCAATAGTATGGGTTCAGGGAGTTTCTGGGTTGGTAAACTCATCATGTGCTGAAGGCAGCACACCCCAACCCCATAGGGACAGAAGCTCCCATGTTTGGGACCCTTCTGGACCTTGCCCTAGGTAGTTCTTCATCTTGCTGTTCACTTGTAACCTTTACAGTATCCTTTATTATAAAAAAGAAAAAAAAAACACTAAAAAACGGTAAATGTTGGTAAGTTTTCCCCAAGTTCTGTGAGATGTACTAGCAAATAATGGAATCCAAGGTGGGGGAATGGTCATGGGAACCTGGTAACCTGGGACATTTTACTTGAGGTTGACATCTGAAGTGGAAGGCCATCTCTCCTGGGACTGAGACTTTGCCCTTGGAGTCTGTGTTAACTTCTCTTAGTGTTAGAGCACTTAGTGTTAGAATTGAATTATAGGACACCCAGCTGGTATTACAGAGTTGCTTGATGTGTGGAATGTCCACCCATCTGGTGTTAGAAGTACTGTGAGTGGGGTGGCAATGGGAGAGTAAGGGAGACACACAGGAATGTTTGCCTTACACAGAATGTCTGTGTTTCTTAAATTCTTTCAGGCTGGGTTGACAGATTCATTTCCTATGAATCCAACATATTGTCTGTTGGTTGAGTAGGAGATTAGGTCTTAAGAATTCTGAAATTTATCATCCTTTATTCTTATAGTTCATGGGGAAGAAAACCTCACTCTTGGGAGATATTTGACAACTCTTCTTGGTATATGGGTCCATATGTCAAATCATAAGAGTCAGGATGGGGGCTGCCAGGCTGCAAATGCCAGTCATGTGACTAGATGGGGCTTTTGAGTCCGGTAACATCAGCCTGACTTCTGGGGAGGCGAGGAAGCCTGGAGATTGAGGTCAATCATGTCTATGGCATGAAGTCCCAATAAAAACGGTCTCAGGAGAACCTCCCTGATTGTAATTATAAATCAATACTGGCAAGGTGACATGTCCTAAGGACCTGGAACTTAACATTTGGTGTCCTCCCAAACATCTCCCTATGCATTTCTTCACCTGGCTCGTCCTAAAGTGTATCCTTTATGACACAATTGCAATTATAAGTATAAAGTTTTCCGGAGTTCTATGAGTTGTTTGGCAAATTATCAGACCTGAAGAGATAGTGAGAATTTCTCAATTTATAGGCAGGTGTGCAGGAAATATAGGTGGCTTGGGACCTGAGAACTCATAGATGGTGTCTGAATTGTGGCCAGTCTTGTGGAGGACTGTGCTGTTAATTCTGGGTGGATAGTGTCAGAATTACATTTCAATACCTGTTACCCAGATTCCTCTGTTGTTAACATCCTACCCTGTTTGCTTTATCATTTGTGTGCTCCTCCCCATTCTCCCTCAATACTTCGGTGATATTTCTGAAGAATACATATGTTCTCTTACCTGATTGCAATATAATTATCAACATCAGTGAATTTAACATTGATACCATACTTTAAAACTCATGTTCCAATTTTGCCAGTTGCCATGTGGCCAGTTGCCACCTCATGGTGGTTCATTTTCTTGCATGTCTGGTAATCTTTGGTTAAAAGAGCATATGAGGCTGATTTTTATTTGAACATAATTTCATCCAGAGATGAGTTGCAATTGTTCTGTGTGTGCTATACAATGAAATACTATCAATATGGAGACCACTTAACTTCATTTTAGATTCCTTAGCTTATTTTATGAAACTCAGATTTATCTTCTACCTCAAATTGCTATTAACTTAAGGTCTTAGGTATTAACTTAGTCTTAGAAATGAAACCGTGTAAAACGTTTCACCCTGAGTATAGCCATTACTGTTCCTAGGTGCTTCCTGTTCATGGCTCTAATTCAAGCTCAGCTTTTTGAGGGGGGTACACATGTGTGTTACCTTCTCTCTGTGAATTACACTTTCCTCTGTGAGTCCAGCAATGAAATTAAAAGTATGCTTTATGTGGAATCTAGCTGTTTTGAGGGGCCGGGCCTTTCCATAATACTGCTGGAAACTGAAGAGAGTAATTCTTGATTCTGTTTTGCGGACTTAAAATTTCCTCTTCATCTAAGACAACAACATACAGTTATGAAAGAGGGAGTATCAGGATAATTTTAATAATTATTCCCATTTAGACTGAAAAAGAATGGAGTTATAGAGCAGTCACTGGTTTGGAGCAATTCTAAAGCCCCCTTGGCCTCAGCATTGGTTTGTTGGTAGATGTTCCTTCATGAGGCTTCCATTCTGCTCCCTGAGAGTATTTCTGTTGTAAATTATCTTTCCTGGGTTCCGCGTCCCCCGCACACCCTTCGCAGAGTTTTTAAGAATATTTGACTCTGGGTTGGGCAGCAGAACGGATCCCAGTCAATTCAGGCCTCCTTTTTATTCCCTTCAGAAATGCCTGGTGAAGCCACAGAAACCGTCCCTGCTACAGAGCAGGAGTTGCCACAGCCCCAGGCTGAGACAGGGTCTGGAACAGAATCTGACAGTGATGAATCAGTACCAGAGCTTGAGGAACAGGATTCCACACAGGCAACCACACAACAAGCCCAGCTGGCAGCAGCCGCTGAAATTGACGAAGAACCAGTCAGTAAAGCAAAACAGAGCCGGAGTGAAAAGAAGGCACGGAAGGCTATGTCCAAACTGGGTCTTCGACAGGTTACAGGGGTTACAAGAGTCACTATCCGGAAATCTAAGAATATCCTCTTTGTCATCACAAAACCAGATGTCTACAAGAGCCCAGCTTCAGATACCTACATAGTTTTTGGGGAAGCCAAGATCGAGGATTTATCTCAGCAAGCACAACTGGCAGCTGCTGAGAAATTCAAAGTTCAAGGTGAAGCTGTCTCAAACATTCAAGAAAACACACAAACTCCAACTGTACAAGAGGAGAGTGAAGAGGAAGAGGTTGATGAAACCGGCGTAGAGGTTAAGGACATAGAATTGGTCATGTCACAAGCAAATGTGTCAAGAGCAAAGGCAGTCCGAGCCCTGAAGAACAACAGTAATGACATTGTAAATGCTATTATGGAATTAACAATGTAACCATCTGAAAACGAGGACTTTTTTTTGGTGTTTCAAAAGAATAACTGCAGCTTGGTTTGAAATTTGTACTGTTTCTATCATTAATAAAGTTATGGCTTCTTGTTGGATGAAAAAAAAAAAATTATCTTTCCTGGCTTTTGGCTCTGCTCTTTAGGACAATCTTCTGTTTTCTTTATTCTCCTTGGCCAGCAGTATTGTGAGCATAGGTGGTATATACCTTACATGGGAGCTGGCTCAGCTTTCTTGACAAGTGATGTTTGGGGGCCCGAGTGTGGTTTTAAGTCTTAAATAGTCTGTTACTTTTAGTCCAGGACCTTGACAATAGAAAGCTCTTACAAAACTTAGTAGTCTTAGCTACTGGAATCCACTCAGTTCCATGTGCCAGTAGCCACTCTTGGCTTTTTGGTATCCTTCATAAGAATGTTATCACCTAACATTCGGGTAAAGAGACTTTAGAGGCTGGGCTCCAGAGCCAGACTGATTCAGGCCAGTATCTCTTCTCTGCCACTTGCTAGCTCTGTTATCCTGAAGAATTATTTAACTTTTTTGTTGCTTTAATTTCTTCATCTGTAAAATGGGGATATTAATAATACTAAAAGTATTATTAGTATTAATAATAATTAGTAATAATAATTATTAGTTAATAATATCATTTAATAAAGTAATAATAATAGTAATAATAATTTATTTGTTGTGGTTTGTAGGGAGGATTTAGTGAGAAAATGGACATAAAACAACTAATGTGGGGTAAGTCCTCAATAATTGACAATCATCAGTATTAGTAAGCATTTCGATGTTCATACTGGCTGAATTCTTTAATTCTTTAAACACACGTACAAGCCCCCGTTTATGCTCTGTACCCTGTCAGCCCTTGCCTATCAAGATTCTGTTTTTCAAGACTCAGATGAATTACCATATCTACTATTAAACTTCTTCTCTTCTCTCAGTGTGCTGTATTTTTACCTCTCTGTTTCCACAGCAATAGCTCATATGTCCATTCATCACTTACGTAACTTAGGTTTTTATTAGGGTGAGTCATGTGACCATGTGTTTTACCTAAGAGAGGGCTGACCTGTCCTTATTTGTCATTATTATCTTTCTTCCCTCTATTTGTGCTAATAGTTCCTCTCCTAATATTTGCATTGACTTGAACTCTTATAGGAGATGACTTCACAAAAGGACAGATGTTGTGTCCCTTGGGATTGTATTTGACTGTCTGTTTCAGAAACCTGTCCAAAATGCTTAACTGAATGAAGCTTTATTTTTCTCACATAAGAAGTCATGAGGTGGGGCACCTGGGTGGCTCAGTGGGTTGAGGCCTCCGCCTTTGGTTCGGGTCATGGTCTCAGGGTCCTGGGATCAAGCCCCACATTGGGCTCTCTGCTCACCAGGGAGCCTGCTTCCTCCTCTCTCTCTGCCTGCCTCTCTGCCTACTCGCGATCTCTGTCTGTCAAATAAATAAATCTAAAAAAAAAAAAAAAATGAGGTGGGCCTGGTACCACTGTTTGAAGGTGTCTACAGGAACACGGGCTCCTTCTCTATTCCTGTGCTGTCATCTTCAGTGTGTGGCTCCCACCCTCAGGGATACAAGATGGTGGTCCGTCTCTGAGCATCACACCTGCTTTCTAGCCAAGAAAGCGTGAGCACAAAAGACAAAAGATGGAAGTCCCCAACATCTCATCACTTTTGAGGAAGCTCTCAGGAAGCTCCGCCAGTGACTTCTGCTTGCTTCACTGGCCAACACTGGCTCACAGGACCACTGGAGCTGCAAGGAAGGACAAAAGAGTGTTTAACTAGATATGCTGTTGTGCCGAATGAAATCGGGATCATGTTAGTCAAGGAAATGGGAAATTGATGGTGGGCAGGCAGCAAGTAGAGGAGCATTGTTCATGTGGTTTTGTTGTTCTTGAAAACAACTGAGATTGACTCTGGGCAGCCCGAGGGAAAAGAACACGGACCTGACTTGAATAGAAGAAACGTGGTTGAAGGCTGAAGGGGGTAGATGGCAGGGGAACCCTGGGAACCCCAGCAGCAGGAAACATGAACTTTCTGGGGCACTGCCATTTATCTGACTCAGTAATAAAACAGGTTCCTGGTCACTTGGTTGTGAACTTCTGATACTTGGGATAGAGAATATGATTAGCCATCTGAGGCTTCTGGTCTCCCTGGCTCACTGGGCTTCATTTAGGTGACAGGACCATGGGGCATAAACACAACCCCAGGCTCTGGCTTACCCCTGGGTATGAGGATTTGTTCCCAAAGAAAAGGCAGTTCTTGAGGGCTAGACAGCTATTATGATTGGTCTTGGCATAGAAAAAAATTAACACAAGGGCTGGAACTCCGTTTCGCCGGATTGTAGCACCACAGATTTCAGAACTCATCTGGGACATTTCACTCCTTCCCAATGAGTAGGCAGCATGTTGGAAGGATGTCTATATGTCTGGCTGTAGATATGTAGGTTTGTTTGACACTCAGTGCTGTCAAACAAACTGGGGATTTATCTACTTTTTAAACTGGGTAGAATTTAGTTGAAGCCAGTAAGGAAAACGCCAGGTCTCATGGATGGCTAGAAAGTAAGGATTTCAGCCTGATGGGTTTTGTACCTGAAACTCCTGTAAGTGACGAAATGTTCTTAACATTATGGAGTTCTACTCTCTTTTTGGATTATCCTTGGGAAGGGGAGACAGAACTGAATACTCTTCTACCATATCAGCCTCTCCCTTCAAGGACTTAAAGATGAATATGCCTTTCTTTTGTAGAAGCCCATTATTTCCTCTATTATGGGTCTACTTATTTTTATACCTTGTTGTTTGGGAAGGTGGAAAGTAGGAAATGTCTTGTCATTTGTTTTCTTGCTACTTTTCTTCTTTAAGCATCATCAAATGGTATATAGCCTCATGATGAACAGCATGAGCTGTGAAGTCTGACAGATCTGAGTTTGAGTTCTTGCTTTGGTATTCACTGGCTGTATCATCATGGGCTAATAAAGCCAATGATCTTTGGCCACACTGGGTATGATAGATATTTTCCAGGGTTAGTCTTTACTAGTACATTTTTCTTATGTGTGTGGGTATGTATATATAATATCTGTAATACCTTTGTCCTGCTTTTATTACTTACCATTATATCTTGGATGTCCTTTCTTATCAGCCCAAGTAAGTCAGCTTCAATCTCTTTAACGGCAGCTTAGTATTACAATATGTGATTGTGCTGTCCTTTATTTAGCTCATTTCTCATCAGTGAATGTTTAGACTTCCAAATTCCTACAGTTAGGAATTATACTGCAGCCTTAGATATTCCTTTTTACATGTATATGAGAACATATTTATTAGAATAAATTTCTTGAAGTGTAATTGCTAAGTCAAAGGGCATGTGTGTTTTAAATCATTGTGGATATAGGCAACTCATCCTCCAGAAAGTTGGTACCAGTTTCCACTTCTACCAGATCATGTAGGACAGGCTATTCCTTACAGGCTCACCAACACTTCTGGTTTCAAACATTTTAATATTTAATATGATAAAATGTTATTTAAGGGTTTTAAGTTTAATTTTGAATGTGCATTTGCACATATGTTTAAAAGTCATTTGCATTTTTATTCCTGCCAAGTATCTACCCACATTATTATACTTTTGGGGGAGAAAGAGATAGTTTTTACTAGTTTTACCATTAATTGAACAATCCACATTATCCCATTGCTTATAAATGCTACGTTTTTATCTTGTCAGAAATCTTTTGTGTATGTGAGGAGGTAGAGGGCGGTTGGCATATCTTGGACTTTCATTTCTTTTTCTGCAAAACCACATTTGAAAGTTACATGTACTGGCTGATCTTGATCCAAATTTACACCTTAATTTTATTGATAGTCTGAATCAAATAAAAGATGTTAAGGCTGCTTTATTTTTTGTTAGCCTCTGGTTGTTATGTATCAAATCAGTAAGTAATGTGTTTATGGCACCAATTTAACGTTTGACCTGGCAGATGATATAAAGTGGATAAAATTTACTTCCAAGTAACCATTAACTGTTGTATGCTAATAAATTACCTTGGAGATTTGATGAAAAATGACGGGGCATATACACAGTGAGGGGATTGATGAGGATCAGTGAAGAGTTAAGGACTTAAAGCAGTTCTTCATCATTCACGGTGTGCTTTGCTTATACAGATCAAGGCCTATTTTCACTCTGTGACATTATCTTCTCTTCTTAGAGACTGCTCTGTTGGCACTGGCATTCCTCAGGGCCTTTGCACATATGGTTTACAACTACCTATGCTGCTCTTTCCTGTGAAATCTGCTCCTTCATGTTCTTCGGGCTTCTGAGCAGATATCCCCCATCACAGTGGTCTCTCCTGACCAATCTAGCTAAAATGTACTCTTACCTTGTGTTACTTTTCATCAAAGAACACAGTACTCCCTGGCATATACTTATTCTGACCTCCCTTGAGCTCTACATGCTTAGCACATAGATTATAGCCTAACACATAGACATTCAATTATTTGTTGAATGAATAAACACATCTGCCATCTTCTTATCTTGACTGCTTATTACCAGGGGACAACTTAGAAGTTGCAGAAATAGAAGAGGGTTCGTAATTTCTTCATTTTAAACCAAAATACTGAATTTTATTTATTTATTTATCTGTTTATTTGCTTTCCTCCGTCTTTAGGAAAGTAGGAGTCCCAAGAAAGTTAACTTGGCTTTGGTAGGTGTTTATATCTAAGAGATGTTGTTCTCTCCAGAGTGGAGGGAATGCTGGACTAGAAAGCACAGAAGGCAGGATACCAACCAAGAGCTGAAAAACCAGCAGGTGACAGCCTGCTCTCGGTTGTCATGAGTGCATGTCCGAAAAATGGATGCAGGAACTGGCATGTTGTTTTTAATTCTTGAGGAAACCTATGTCACAAAATCCTAAGTCTCTCCGCATCTAAACCAAACCATTTGTTATTCTTCCATTGATACAGTATAGAAAGATGAGAAATAAAAAACAATTTTCTTGGATAATACTTTTAGATTGCTTATTAATGACCTAGAATTTCTGCAACCATGGACGCTTCTATGTCGGAAGGATTTGGGGTAAAAACGGTAAGTGGGAATCGATTAAGAGATTATTTTGAGGCTGTGTTTGCAAAACAAGGTTGAAAATTAATTTAGGAGTGATGCCTAATAAGAATTTTATCATCTCCTAGCCACATTCTACCTCTGGACCTCCAGCTAGGAATGATGGATGAGGGGAGTCACAAAAGAGGAGGTCTCAAGGTTTCGAGCACCATGGTCCATGGAGTAGTTTGGTTCCTGGTGATTTCCTGTTTAGTATGAAGTTTTCTGAATTCTCAGAGCTCTTTGGTGGTATCTCCTCTGGCCTCCTGAATTTCACTTGCCCATTCTTCTGGGATAATTGCCTTAGCTACGGCTTTCTTGGCTGCAAAAGAAATTGTTCACACTGGTTTAAGAAAATAAGAAATTTTATGAACAGCTTCAAGGTTGTCTCAGGGAATTTAGGGGCAATAACCTGTGAGTATACTTTACAAGGTCTCTGAAACAGAAGTGCCAGGGTGTGAATATCAATCAGGCATAGCTGTGCTCTTTAGAACTCTGGGGCCTTCATGGACTCTGATCTTTACTTCTCTCTGCACGACCCCTATCCTTTCTCTTTCAGCAGACAAGCTTTGCTCCTCAGCTGTACATGGTGGAAAATAGCATCTCTATAGTTCCCGGGTTTGTGTGTCCTTCCAGATCCAGCACTAGCAAAAGTGAACAGATATTCATCTAATTCTGACCTCGTGGGTGGAAGAGTCTGATGAGACCATCTTGGGTACAGGTGTTCGTCCTAGTCCAGTTAGCCATGCTGGAGGTTGGGGGTCAAATGGAAGAAGTACACACCTGGGCTTATACGCCTGTGTAAAGCCCCCTCAGGGAAGGGGGACCTCCTGAATCTGCCCCTTACAACTAACACTGCAGATGATACTCTGGCCTGTTTAGGTATCAGAACATTTACTCTCTCAGAAGTATTAGAAGGAAAGAGACTGAATTTTTTTTTCATGATTATATCCTAGCACTTAGTAAAATATTGATTCTAATTGAGAAATATAGATTCTTCTCAATATCATAAAAGTCAACTACATAGAGCAATAGGACCAAGGGAGGGGCTTAATGTTTCTGTTTGAGTTGCAAAGGCTAGAGGAGGCATCTATGCTTGTTTTGTGTTCCAACACACATATCCTTACATACAACACTGAGCTCACTTCTGGCTGCTTTGGGTCATTACTTCCTCAGCTTGTGTCATTTTATTTTTGGCAGTATTGCCATTTCTTCACTTTCAGAAAGTGACAGTGTCCCAGTCTTTACTACCAGCATCTTTTTCTATTCTGCAGACATACAGTGAGTTAAGTTCCCTATCTGGCCAGAAATCTAACACATGTCCAATTGGATTTATCTGTGTAATGTATTTTTCTGCATGTAATGATATGGCTTGCTTATCTTTCTGTGCCAACACATACATCTATCTCACTTTTCCCCCACGGTTCAAAAGGAAAAAGATTTAAGCATGAAGATAGGTTAAAGAAATTTCACCATTAACATTTTACCATACTTGCATTATCATGTTTGTTTCCCTACCCATTTTCTCTTTCCATCTCATGTTTCTGAGGCATTCAAAGTAAGTTGCAGATACTGGTGCACATTCCCTTAAATACTTCATATCCTTAACCAAGAGTTCAGGGTTTGCTTACATTTTTCCCCTTGAGCAATAAATGCAAAGAAATTAATACATCTTAACATTTATGGAGTTTTTGCAAATGCATCCACCTATATAGCTCAAAGCTCTATTAAGAAACAGAAAATTATCTTAGCCTCTGAAAGGACATAATCTTGGGTCGTCTGGGTGGCTCAGATGGTTAAGCACCTGCCTTTGGTGTAGGTCATGATTCCTGATTCCTGGGATTGAGCCCCGCATTGGGCTCCCTGCTCAATAGGGAGCCTGCTTCTCCCTCTCCCATTTGTGCATGCACACTCTTTCTGTCAATTAAATAAAATCTTAAAAGAAGTACTCCTTTGTGTAAGGCTTCTTTCAGTTCATGTGGCATTTTTGTCAATGCTTGTCAATGATTGCAATAATATGTTCCTTTATTTATGCTGAACAGTATTACATTGTATGATTACATTATCCCTTTCCCGTCCAGGCATTCAGGCTGTTACCAGTTTTTGGCAATTATGAGAAATCTTCCATAAACATATGCATATAGGCCTTTTGGGGGACCTATTCATTTCCCTTGTGAAAATACATAAAATTGAAAGTGCTGAGTCACAGGGAAGGCAGCTTTTCAAAAGAGGTGCCCATGGCCTCATATAAATAAACTCTAATCATTTCCTGTTGATAGACATTAGATGATTCTTTTTGGAATTATAAGTTTGTTAGAGCAAACCTCTTTTTATATGTGTATTTTTGCTTTCTTGAGAAAGCGAACCTGTGGGTAAATTTCTATCACTGGGTTGACTGCGTCAGGATTGGGCTTTACTTTAAATTATGGCCTGCTCCCCTGCCCCCTGCCTTTGTTTTTTCCCTTCCTTCTTCTAATGTCCTCCATGCCATTCCTTACCAGCCTGGTGATGGGGCACATACTGCACAGAGCACTGGGTGTTTTACGCAAACAATGAATCATGGAACACTACATCAAAAACTAATGACGTACTGTATGGTGACTAACATAACATAATAAAAATGAATAAATAAATAAAAACTTATGATCTGCTGGGAAGTTGCTCCAAGGCCTTGCAACTCAATATGGTCCTTGGATCAACAGCAACATTACCTGGGAGTTTATTAGAAATGCACACTCTTAAGCCCCACTCCAGACATAACGAATCAGAATTCTGCATTTTAACAGGATTCTCAGGTGATTCCCATGCCCTCTAAGGCAATAAAATTGGAGGCAGGAGAGCTTTATTTTAACTCAAAACATTTAATTCTCTAGTAACTTTTCCTGGAAATTGTAGACTTTCCAATGGTTGAGGCTGTTTCCTATAGAAAGGCAAAACAACTGGCTCATGATCGAATTTTAGGATGAACCAAGAAGCATAAAACTGTAGATGCTCAGAATGGGATGAGACCTTCACATTGATTTATTTTAGCGATTCTCTGTGTTCCTCCTGAAGCCTATTCCAAGAAGAGTCCCGTGGCCGGGCTGAGGGCTGAGTGGGCAGGGCTCTCTACCACCATGGAGTCATTTAAAAAATAATTCCATTCATATACCTTTTATATGCATTTAAATTATAAAAACTATTAATATACTTAAAAATTTTCTTCCTACATTTCTAACAATATTCATCTTAAAAATGTCACTTTTTAGTTTGAAGAATCAAAAACCTACAGAAGAGTTGACAGTCTTAATTTATACAATGACATTTTAAAATGACCATTTACATCCATTAATAAAATGAACATATACTTTTCGTGTACATTTATAAATTAGCATTTCGCTACCTCTCTCTCATTCCACACACGCACACATACACACACCCACACTCAGCCATACACATGTTAAACACATGATTGTGTTTTTGTTGTTGTTGAACTACTTGAAAGTGAAGGGCAGATAACTTGCCATTTAACCCCTGTATACTTAAGCGCAGGTCTCCTAAAACTACCCTTTCTTATAAGCTCCAACAGTAGAATTACCTCAAATTTCACGTTGTTACTACATATTCATAATTCTCTAATTGACCCAGTAATGTCTTCTATATCTGTGTTTCCCACAGATCCAAATAAGACTTACAGTTATATTTATTCATTCACTGTCTATTGCTGTGTATCATGTTATCACAAAGCTGAGGGGTTTAGCCCCAAGTTTATGATTTCACAATGTCTCAGGGTCAGGCAATCTGGGCACGGCTAAGCTGGATCTTTTGGTTCAGGGGCTTGTACACGCCACAGTCAAGTTTTCACATGGGGCTCTAATGATCCCAGGGCTCGGGTCATTCAAGTGGTTTTGGCAGGATCCAGCTCCCTGGCTAGAGGCTGTCTGTGGTTGGCAAAATTCTAAAGGGTCCCCAGTGGGTCACATCCTTGTGTAATCTCTCCCGTTTAATACAGGTGGAATCTGTGACTGGCCTCTAGCCAATTCAATATGGCAAATGTGATGAGATAGCCGTGCCCTCCTTTAGGTTTTGGTACCTAAGACTATCTTAGCCGATGGGATCCAGAGATTCTTCAGGCTTTGAAGAAGTAAGCTGCATCTTGTAGAGGGCCACCTCCCAAAGAACTGCACAGGCATCTTAGGAACTAAGAGTGGGGACCTCCTTTCTACAACTGCAAGAAACTGAAATTTGCCAATACCCACCTGAACTTGGAAGAGGACCCTGAACTTCAGAAAGGAAAACAGCCTGGCTGAATCCTGGGGGACAGTCCTGGGAGACCCTGAACTGGGGATCCCACCAAGCCATGCCTGGACTTCTGATCTACAGAAACTGTGAAATCTTAAATGTGTGCCTTTTTAAAGTCACAAAGTTTGTGGTGGTTCTTTGCCCAGAGGTAGGAAACTATGACACTGCCTCAAGTTCCTTGCCATGTGGGCCTCTGCATCGAGATCACGCTATGATCATGGCAGCCTGCTTCTTCAGAGCAGGAAGAGAGAGGAGCCAGATGGCAGCAAGAAGGAAGTCCCCATCACTCACAGCCTCATCTTGAGAGTGACAGCCCATCACTTTTTTTTTAATTTAATTTTTAAATTTTTTTAATAAACATATAATGTATTTTTATCCCCAGGGGTACAGGTCTGTGAATCACCAGGTTTACACATTTCACAGCACTCATCATAGCACACACCCTCCCCAATGTCCATATCCCCACCACCCTCTTCCATACCCCCTCCCCCCAGCAACCCTCAGTCTGTTTTTTGAGATTGGGTCTTTTATGGTTTGTCTCCTCCCGATCCCATCTTCTTTCATTTTTTCTTCTCCTACCCCCTAAACCCCCCACATTGCATCTCCACTTCCTCATATCAGGGAGATCATATGATAGTTGTCTTTCTCCGATTGACTTATTTCGCTAAGCATGATACCCTCTGGTTCCATCCACGTCGTCACAAATGGCAAGATTTCATTTCTTTTGATGGCTGCATAGTATTCCATTGTCTTCTTTATCCATTCGTCTGCTGATGGACATCTAGGTTCTTTCCATAGTTTGGCTATTGTGGACATTGCTGCTATAAGCATTCGGGTGCACATGCCCCTTTGGAGCACCACGTTTGTATCTTTAGGATATATACCCAGTAGTGCAATCGCTGGGTCATATGGTAGCTCTATTTTCAGTTTTTTGAGAAACCTCCACACTGTTTTCCAGAGTGGTTGCACCAGCTTGCATTCCCACCAACAGTGTAGGAGGGTTCCCCTCTCTCCGCATCCTCGCCAGCATCTGTCATTTCTTGACTTGTTAATTTTAGCCATTCTGACTGGTATGAGGTGGTATCTCATTGTGGTTTTGATTTGGATTTCCCTGATGCTGAGTGATGTGGAGCACTTTTTCATGTGTCTGTTGGCCATTTGTATGTCTTCTTGACAGAAATGTCTGTTCATGTCCTCTGCCCATTTCTTGATTGGATTATTTGTTCTTTGGGTGTTGAGTTTGCTGAGCTCTGTATAGATTTTGGGTACTAGCCCTTTATCTGATATGTCGTTTGCAAATAATCTTCTCCCATTCTGTCAGTTGTCTTCTGGTTTTGTTAACTGTTTCCTTTGCTGTGCAAAAGCTTTTGATCTTGATAAAATCCCAATAGTTCATTTTTGCCCTTGCTTCCCTTGCCTTTGGCGATGTTCCTAGGAAGAACTTGCTGCGGTTGAGGTCAAAGAGGTTGCTGCCTGTGTTCTCCTCAAGGATTTTGATGGATTCCTTTCTCACATTGAGGTCCTTCGTCCATTTTGAGTCTATTTTTGTGTGTGGTGTAAGGAAATAGTCCAATTTGATTTTTCTGCATGTCAGCCCATCGCTTTTGCTGTACTCTGTTCATCAGGGGCAAGCCTCCAAGTCCAACCTCCCTTACACACTTGAATGCACACGCAGGCGGCATCTCGAGCTCCAACACACACTGAATAGATTACAGGAAGGTGTGACGAGGACGAGAGAAGGTCCCTGGGAGTCATTTCAGAAGCTCTTACCACCTTTGTCCTTTTTCTTCCCTGTCCTTTATTCCAGAATGTTTCTGAACCTTCCTTTCACCTGGAACTTTAATAACTAAGCCGGTTGTCTTGTGTATTTCTTCTGAATGTATTCTTTCCTCATGATAAATTCAAGTGAAATATTTTTCATAAGAACAGTAATTGGCAATGTTGTATACCTTAACATATGTTACCACAGTCAAAGGCATAAATGTTATAGATTTGAAGGCCACTTAGGCACATTGTTTTTCTCTTTGTCTATTTAGGTATTCTGTCCATTTTTCTATCAAGTGAGGTTTCTCTCTCTCTCCCTCAAGAGTTCCTTAGATCATTGGAGATTAAGCTGATAACTGTAATAGATCCCACAGGTATTTCCTCCTGACATGGTACTTGCTTTTTACTCTTATTATTATAATTTTTGCTATTCAACAATTCTTATTTTTATGGAGTTAAGTTTAATAATATTTTCTTTCATTGTGTCTGAATTTTCCCCCCAGCCAGATTATGAAGGAATTCGCCAGGTTTTCTTCTAATATTTATATAGTTATATTATTCTGGTGTAGATCTCTAATACACTTGAGGTGTATTTTGGTATATTTGTGAGAGATGGTTCTCTCTCCCTGATGGGTATCCATTGATTAAGAACAGCTGTTTTTCTTTTCCTAGTGATTTGAGATGGTAGAGGTCCGTATCTATCTTGGTCTGTTCTGGATTTTTTTTTTTTTTAAATAAGCCCCCCCCTTTTTAAAAGATTTTGTTTGTTTATTTCACAGAGAAAGACACAGTGAGAGAGGGAGTACAAGCAGGAGGAGTGGGAGAGGGAGAAGCAGGCTTCCCACCAAGCAGGGAGCCCAATGCGGGGCTCAATCCCAGGACTCTGAGATTATGACCTGAGCTAAAGGTAGATGCTTAACGACTGAAGCACCCACCTGCCCCATGTTCTGGATTTTATTCTGTACCATTGTGTTACTACTAATTCAGGTACTTGAAACATATTCTTTTGATTATAGATGTTTAATAATGTATTTTCATATCTGAGAGGGTTAATCCCCATCTTTTACCCAAGTCTTTAAAAATTTTATATGATCATTTTTTTCCATATGAACATTAAAGCTAAATTCAGCCTGTGTGGCTCCAGAAACAAACTTGTTGGTTTAAAATTGGGATCACATTTGCATTTATAAAATGAAGTTGGAGAATTGCCATCCAAAGTTTATGAATTTGGCTAATCTTATCCTATAATGGGATATGTCTTTGCATTTGTTCAAGTTTACTTTTGTGTTTTTCAAAAATGTATTAAAATTCTCCTCCTACAAGTTTCTTGCATTTATTTTAATGTAGTTTCTAAGAATTTTATGCACCTAGTACTATTGTAAAAGGGGTTTTCTCTCCCTTATTTTTTTTCCAAAATGTTTTTACCAAGATACAATATGCATAAAGTTTGCTTTTATCTTAATCATTTTTAAGTGTACAGTTTAGAGGTATTAAATATATTCCTGATGTTGAACAACCATTACTGTCATCCATCTCCTTAGCTCTTGAAAACTGAAAATCTATATGCATTTAACAATAACTTTCCATTTCTCCCTCTCCCCAACCCCTGGCAACTGCCATTCCACCTTACATCTCTCTGATTTTGGCTATCCTAAGTAGCTCATAAGAGTGGAATCATACAGTATTTGTCTTTGACTGGCTTATTTCATATAATGTCCTCAGCGTTCATCTATGTTGTAGAATAGATGATAATTTCCTTCCTTTTTAAGGCTGAATAATATTCCATTGTATGTATATACCAAGTTCAGTTATCCATCAGTGGACACTTGAGTTGTTGCCATATTTTTAATGTTGTGAACAATATGACTATGACCATGATGCCTAAGTATTTCTTCAAGACCCTGTTTTCAGTTCTTTTGGGTATATTCCCAGAAGGATGATTGCTGGATCATATGCCAGTTCTTTTTTTTTTTTTTTTAAATCACTTAAGGAACTGATACACTGTTTTTCATTGAGACTCTACCATTTTATAGTCCCACCAGCAGTGCACAAAAGTTCCAGTTTCCCCCCATCCTCATGGACACTTTTGTCATTTTTGGTTTTTCTTTGATGGTAGCATACTTAATAGGTGTGAAGTGGAATTCCATTATAGTTTTGATCTGCATTTCCCTAGTGACTGTGATGGTATCACACTACTTTGCTGAATTCATTTATTAGCTATAATTTTGTGTGTGTGTGTGTGTGTGTGTGTGTGTGTAATGTCTAGAGTTGTCTATATGTAATATCATATTGTCTGTGAGCAGACAAAATTTTACTTCTTTCTTTCCACTTTGGATTCTTTTTGTATCCATTTCTTTTTTAAAAGTTATTTATTTATTTATTTTAAATTTCTTTTCAGTGTTCCAGGATTCATTGTTTATGCACCATACCCAGTGCTCCATGCAATATGTGCCCTGCATAATACCAACCACCAGGCTTACCCAACCTCCCACCCCCCCTGCCCTCCAAAACCCTCAGTTTGTTTCTCAGAGTCCACAGTCTCTTATGGTTCGTGTCCCCCTCCGATTTCTCCCAACTCCCTTCTCCTCCCCATCTCCCCATGTCCTCCATGTTATTCCTTATGCTCCACAAGTAAGTGAAACCATATGACAATTGACTCTCTCTGCTTGACTTATTTCACTCAGCATAATCTCTTCCAGTCCCGTCCATGTTGATACAACATTCATTCTTTTTGATGGAGGCATAATCTTGCCTAATTTGTTCTTACTAGAACTTGCAGTACAATGTTAAATAGAAGTGGCAAAAATAGGCATCTTTATCTTGCTCCTAATACTAGAGGAAAAGCTTTCAGTCTTTCACCATTGAGTAGGAAGTTTGCTGTGTTTTTCATAAACACTTCTTATTATGTTGAGATAGTTTCTTTTTACTTCTAGTTTTTTTTAGTGTTTTTATTCTAAAGGCTGTTGAATTTTGTTAAATGTTTTTTTCTGCATCATTTGAGATGATCATGTAGGTTTTTTCTTTATTTGGTTAATGTGGTGTATTACATTAATCAAGTTTCATATATTGAAATACCCTTGCATTCTAGGAACAAATCACATTGGTCATGGTGTATAATCTTTTAATATGCTGCTGAATTTGGTTTGCTACTCTTTTGTTGAGGTTTGCATGAGTGTTCATAAGTGATGTTTGTCTGTAGCTTTTTGTGGTGTCTTTTTCTGGTTTAGTATCAGAGAAATGCTGGCCTCAAAGAATGTATTTAGGAAAACTTATTTCTTTTCAATTTTTTGGAGAAGTTTGAGAAGGACTGGAATTAGTTCTTCTTTAAATATTTGGTAAAATTCATCAGTGAAACCATCAGGTCCAGGGCTTTTCCCCACAGGAGATTATTTATTGCTTATTCAATCTCTTTACTGGTAATAAGTCTACTCAGATTTTCTATTCCCTGGTGATTTAGTCTTGCTAGGTTTTATGTTTCTAGAAATACGTCTGTTTCTAGGTTATCCAATTTGTTGGCATACAGTTGTTCAGAATACTCATATTCTTTGTATTATAGAATCATTGTCCCCACTTTTGTTTATGGTTTTAGTATTTTGAGTATTACCTTTTTTTTTCCTTTAGTCCATCTAGGTAAATATTTGTCAATTTTAAACATCTTTTTGGACAACTAACTTTTGGTTTTATTATTTCTGTGTTTTTCTCTAGTTTCTACTTTGTTTATTTCTGCTCCATTCTCTATTATTTCTTTCCTTTTGCTAGTTTTGGGTTTAGTTTATTCATCTTTTTCTAGTTCCTTAAACTGTAAAGTTAGGTTAACTTGAGATCTTTGTTTTTTAATGTCAGCATCTTCAGCTATATATTTCCTTCTTCACATGCTTTCATTGTGTCTCATAAGTTTTGATATCTTGTGTTTCCATTTTCATTCATCTCCAAGTATTTTTCTAATTTCCCTTGTGATTTCTTTTTTGTCCCATTGGTTGTTAAAGAGTGCCTTTCTTAATTTCCACAAGTTTGTGAATTTCTCCGTTTTATTTCTGTGATTGATTTTTTACTTCATCCCACTGTGATTGGAGAAGGTAATTTGTATGATATCTAACTTTTGGAATTGAGACTTAATTTGTAGCCTAGCATATGGTCTATCCTGGAGAATGTTTCCTGAGCAGTTGGAAAGAATGTGTGTGCTATTATTCTGTAGAGTGTACTGTATATGCCTGTTGGAGCTAGTTGGTTTGATATGTTAAGTCCTCTACTTCCTTATCTTCTGTCTGGTTGTTTTAACTATATTGAGAGTGGGGCATTGAAGTCTCCAATTGTAATTTTAGAACGGTTTCTCCCTTCAATTTTGTCAGTTTTTGCATCATATATTTTGATGGTTGGTCATTAAGTATGTAAAATCTTATATTTCTATCGTCTTGCTGTGTTGAACTTTTTATTCTTGTCTCTTTTAAACTTGTTGGTAAAGTCTATTTTGTCTGATATTAGTTCAGTTAGTTACTGTTTCATGAAATGTCTTTTTTCATCCTTTTGCTTTCAATTGAGTTGTGTCTTTAGATCTAAAGTGAGTCTCTTGAATTTGAGAAACAAGGCAGAGGATCATAGGGGAAGGGAGGGGAAAATAAAACAACATGAATCCAGAGAAGGAGACAAACCATAAGAGACACTTAATCTCGGGAAACAAACAAGGTTACTGGGGGGTGGGGGGAGGGATAAGGTGGTTAGGGTTATGGACATTGGGGAGGTTATATGCTGTGAGTGCTGTGAACTGTGTAAGACTGATGATTCCCAGACCTGTACCCCTGAAGCAAATAATATATATTAATACAAATTTAATAAAAATGGAAAACAGAATGAAAAGTTACAACCTAATTCAAACTTTGCAATAAAAATTAAAGAAAAATTAAAAAAAACAAAGTGAGTCTCTTGTAGACAACATATAGTTGGATATTGTGTTTGTATTCACTCTGCCAGTCTCTCTCTCTCTGAAAGTTTAATCCATCTACAATTGAAGTAACTAATGATAAAGAGGAGTTTACTTCTCTCATTTTGCTATTTGTTTTCTGTAAGCTTTGTAGTTTTTTTTGTCCCTATATTGCTGCATTAGTGCTGACTTTTGTGATTAATTATCTGTAGTAAAATTTTCTCTTGAATTTATACCAGTTTAACTTCAATAACATAGAAAAACTGTGCTCCTGCACATCTCCATCTACATCCGTTTTGGTTATTGATGTCACAAAATTATTTCTTTATGTATGTGTGCTCCCCAAACATAAATGAATAGATCTTTTAAATGCATTAGTCTCTTAAATTATGCAGAGAACAAAATTTGGAGTTACAAACCATTAGTACAATAATATTAGCTTTTAGACTAATTATTTCTTTAGAATGTATTAGTCTCTTAAATCATATAGAAAACAAAAAATGTAGTTACATGCAATTATTATAATACTGCCTATTGTTATTGCCTATGCATTTGCCTTTTTTGAAATCTTTATTTCCTTACACAGCTTCATGTTATCTCTAGAGTTCTTTTATTCAACCCCACAGGACTCCTTTAAGCATATCTTGCAGGACAGGTGAAGTTGTTACAAAGTCCTTAGCTTTTATTTTTCTGGAAATTTCTCATTTTCTCCCTGACATTGGAAAATGAGTTCTGTGAGATAGGATGCTTGGTTGACAGTTTTCTTTTTTTAGTAGTTTTAGTAGTTTGAGATTGCCCTCTGGTCTCCAAATTTCCTAAAGAGCAATCTGATAATATTATTGAGACTACCTTTTATGTCATGAGTCAGTTTTCTCTTCTGTTTTTAAGATTCCCTTTGTCTTTCAATAGTTTGATTATAATGTGTCTCAGTGTGAGTCTCTTTGAGTTCATTGAGCTTCTTGGATATTTGTGTCTATACCTTTGATCAAATATGGGAATTTTTCAGCTAGTATTTCTTGAAATATTCTCTCTGTCCCATTTTCTGTGTTTCCTTCTGGAACTCCCACAGTGCATACGTTGATCCACTTAATGGCATGCCACAGGAACCTTAGACGCTATTCGCTTTTCTTAAATCTTTTTTCTTTCTGTTCCTCAGCTTCAATAATTTCAGTTGTCCTATCTTCAAGTTTTCTGACCTTCTTCTGACTATTCAAATTTGCCTTTGAATATCTCTAGTGAATTTTTCATTTCAATTATTGTACCTTTCAGCTCCAAGGTCTCTTTTTGGTTTCTTCTTAGATTTTCTCTCTTTGTTGATGTTTTCATTTTGTTCACACATTATTTTCTTGACTTTGTCCACATCTTTCTTTAGTTCTTTGAGCATATTTCAGACAGTATTTTTTTTCTTTTGTGAGTGATGATTGATTGATTGATTGATTTTTATTAACATATAATGTGTTATTTGTTTCAAGGGTACAGGTCTGTGATTCATCAGTCTTTCACAATTCACAGCACTCACCATAGCACATACCCTCCCCAATGTCCATCACTCAGCCACCCTATCCCTCACACCCCCCTCCACCCCAGCAACCCTCAGTTTGTTTCCTGCAATTAAGAATCTCTTATGATTTGTCTACCTCTCTGGTTTTGTCTTGTTTCATTTTTCCCTCCCTTCCCATATGATCCTCTGTCTTGTTTCTCAAATTCCTCCTATCAGTGAGATCATATGATAGTTGTCTTTCTCTGATTGTTTTATCTTGCTTAACAAAATACCTTCTTGTTCCATCCATGTCAGTTTTTTAAAAGTCTTCATTTAGTATATCTGTCATTAGATTTTTTTTTTAAGAACAACTTCTGTCTATAATTTTATCCTTTAAATGGAGAATGTGTTTCTTTGTATGTCTAGTGATTTTTTTGTTAAAGCTGGACTTTTGAATTTATAACATGAATTTATAACTGAAATCTGAGCCTCCCCCTTCCCCAGGGTTTTCTGTTCTGTGTTACTGTTTTGTTTGTTGTTTGTTGTTGTTGTCGATATTGTGGATTGTTGTAGGGTGTTTCTGTGCCAGGATTAGCCTGAGGTGTAAACTTAAGGTCTTTTCTGATCTTTTCTGAACTTTCCCCTGGACATGTGCAGTCACTTTCTGGTTCTCCCCATATATGCAGTTGTTTTGAATGTTGTAGTCTTTAAAGTCTAGCTTCCAAAAGGAGGGGAAAACTTAAATGAATGGAGGTGTTGGGGAAAGAGCACTAGCTCCTTAAATTCCCTGGATCCATTTCAGCTAGAGGGAGAGGTCCTTGCAAGCATGGAGGAAGTGCAAAATGAACGGGTGTCTGCGTCTTGGTCTGTACTTCTGTGGTGAGAAGCAGCAATAAGTAATCAGAGAACAGATTTCAAATATTTGGAGGACAAAGTCCTTTATGCCTACCTGGCTCATGCAAGCTATGTGTAAGCTGCTAATAACTGAAATTACCAGAAATTGGGCATAATTTATAGTCTAAGTCTTCCTCTGGAAGTTGCAATCCTTCACTAGACTCCAGAGTTCCCAAACAGTCCCATCAGACAGATTCTGCATCTGCAGTTGTCTAAGTGAAGACAGGGATTCCTGTCCCTTCTTATTCTGACATCTTCCCTTATTTCATCTAACCGTACATCATTTGCAAACTTAAAGCTATTGATCTTTTCATGACAATTTCATATCCTACTATGTTACTATACTATCTTATTGCTTATGTTCCATTTGTACTATCATATTATGTCATCTGTGAATTGAAGTAATTATACTTCTTACCCATTTCTTATACTTTTCGTCACTTTCTTTTATCAGTTGTCTTGACTCAAACCTCTAAATTAATAGTATTGGAGACATTGGGCATTCCTGCCTTCCTCTTGATTTTACTATGAATGCCTCTAATATTTCCACATTAAGTAAGTTCATGGTTAATGACAGAGCTGTGTGTGTCTATGTGGTTTTATGCTCTGATGTGTATTATTACGTTAAGGAAGTATATATCAATTCCTATTCTACTTGAATGATTATTTTGAAATTCAGTATCTAGTCAGTTTATATATTTTTTCCTTCTTAGCTCTATTAATATGGCAATTTACATTACTGAATTAACAAATATTGCAATAATCTTCATTCTTGGAAGATTTTTGTAACGAGTATTGAATTTTCTTGCTAGTACTTTGTTTTATTTTTGTATAAGTGAAATTAGATTGTGATAGTTGTAGGGCCCTTATGATGTAATGATCAGATTTAGGTATCAACATTACTTGATTTAAATTTAAAAAGTGGAAGTTTTCATTTCTTTTCTTCTGGAATGATTTATGTGACAATGAGATTATCTGGATGCAGAAGTTCTGATAAAATTTCCCTGTGAAAACATCTGAGTTTGTTTTATTCTTTAAAAATGGTATATATTAGTTTCAGATATGCAACATAAATATCCCAATATTTGTGTACATTATAAAAGTGATGAGCACAGTAAGTCTACTTACAATCCATTGCCATAAAATTGACTAGGTTTTTAGTCTATCCCCCAATTCTTTCTCTCTCTCTAATAGCGACCAATCTCTTTATCTGAGTTTTGTTTTGTTTGAGGGGACAAAAATCCCTCAGAAGGAGTATCTTAGATTCTTCCTAGCCCTGGACATAAGCCCTGTTGATTTCTAAAGCCATGTGTTCTGGGGACCTCATTTTACTAGTTCATATTCCAAGAGTTGGGGTAATTGATGTAGGACACACATAAACCCCTGCCCATTTAGGACGAGGCTCTGAGCCTCTGAGATTCCTCCCTATTGTGTGTTGGTGCATTGGGGGTAGAGTTTTTGGTGGCACTATGTCTCTCCTTCTTCTACCCATCTTGATGTGGCTGTTTTAACCCATGTTCCTAGGGTTCAGCTAGTTTTTATTTATATTTTCAGTGGGAATTACCCGTACATGTAGTTGTAGATTTGGTGTCTGTGGGAAGAGGTGAGTTCAGGGTCTTCTTACACTGACATCTTGGACTACCATTTTGCCTGGTGTTCTTCAAAGGTAGGACTTGATAATTTTCCCAATTTCCTCTATGGAAATTTGAGTATATTTAACTTGACTAGTTCCATTTTGGCAAATTGTATTTTCCTTGGAAGTTATCTATTTGTATGTAAGTTTTTTAAAGTAATAATAGTCACTTTAAGTGGAATAATAACATTAAACTTTCACAATTAAAGCAAGGTTTTGCCACTAAATAAAACTGAGTGAGTCTTTTGGATTTCAGGATTGTGGGCAGAAGTATAGTCCTTTGTGTTAATGTAATTTTTCAATTTTCTGTAAAGTTGTGTGAAGTAACTTTTGAGGATCTTTCAAAATTTCTTCTATTTCAGGGCTTGCCATCCCCCTTGTGATTTTTAATTTGTTATATTTGTTTTCCCCCTCTCTTTCTTTTCATTTCTTGATTGAGAAGCTAGTGGTTTGTCTATTTTGTTGATGTTTTCAGTAAGCCAGCATTCTGAGATTTCAATTTCATTGATTCATACTTTATTTTTTTTCCTTTTCCTTCTGCTTTCTTCTGTTTCCTTTATTGTACTTGTCTTTTATGTTGGGAATTAAATTCATCCACTTTCATTGATCATTCTTTGTCAATTTCCCATATAGAGAATTGGCTTTTTTAACATATAAATTGAGGTCTAGTTTAATATTGGGGAAACTTTTATTAACTCAGAGTTGTAAATATTAGTTCTGTTTCACATTTCACCCCCATTTCACACCGGCCATATGTCTGTTTGTTTCATCTTCAGGGACTCCAATTATGTTTTTAGGTCTTTGCTTCTCTTCCATGCCTATCACTATTTCTTTGATTCATTGTACCCCTATTTTATTTTTCATTCTTTGGGTCTTTCCTCACCCACCACGTCACCTCCACCTTCCCTCTCCGCTCTAAACACATACTCAGGATTGTCTCCCAGATCTGCCACCCATGGTCCTGAGCAATTTCAGACTCCTTCTAGATATACACAAGACCCTAGGTCTGTTTTAAGAACTGTGAGTCTCTCCTTCCACAGAGGAAATTTTGTCCATGTTCCACCTCTTAGTGTCCCGCTGTTCTCTCTCATTTCCCACTCAGTCTGGGTGTGATGCTGCTCTCTGACATGAGATCTCACTTGGCACTGGTGGCTTCAGAATGTTTGTTTCCCTACATACACATAACTTGATATTTAAAGCATTATCTCTTTCCTAGTAAAACAAAACAGGGGTTTTATTTCTGCCCTGTTTATTGGAATGGTTTTTGAAGGATACGTGGAAAGATTGTGATTTCTGCAGTGTCTATCATTTCTATGGAAAACCTAGAAATCAAGATTTCATTTTCAATAAGGTTTTCTGCTGCTAAGACATACAAAGTAAGCTTGAAATTACTTACTTAACAACCCATGTTTGAGGGACCAGTAAAACATTTCCATGGCTTATATTTGAATATCTCCAGTAAGTTAAGTTCATTAACTCCTGCTTTAACCCATTCAAAAATAACTTTTTTTTAGTAATACAGTTATAACTTGTCTTTATTTTATTTTTATTAAGTATAATTATGTATAATATTGTATATAAAACTGTATCTACAGTTTTATATACAATATACAAGTAGGTATAATTGAACCTGCAATATCCTATTAGTTTCAGGTATATATTATAATGTTTGATATTTTTATCCATTATGAAATGATCCTTATGGTAAGTCTAGTTATCATCTGTTACCATATAAAATTATCAGAATATCATTGAATATATTTCTTATGCTGCACATTACATTCCCATGACTTACTTATTTTATAACCAGAAGTTTCTACCTGTTAGTTCTCTTTACTTATTTCAACCATTTACCCATTCCCAAACTCCTTCCCTCTCTGGTAACCAATAATTTATTTCTTGTGTCTGTGTCTGTGAGCCCATTTCAGCTTTCTTTTTTTTTTTTTTTTTAATTTGCAGATTCCGCATATAGGTGAAGTTATGTGGTATTTGTCTTTGTGTTTGGCTTATTTCGCTTAGTATAACATCCTCTAAGTCCATCTATGTTATCTCAAACAGAAATATTTTATTCTTTTTTATGGCTGAGTAGTTTTCCATTGGCACATACTACACTTTTTTTTTAATCCATTCTTCCATCAGTAACAGTAGGTTTCCTCCATATCTTGGCTTTTGTAAATAATGCTGCAGTGAACATAAAGTTGTGTATCTCTCTTCAAATGGGTGTTTTTTTCATCTTCTTTGAATAGATACCCCAGAAGTGAGATTGCTTTGTTATAAATAGTTTTGTTTTTAATTTTTGCATAAACACTATACTGTTCTTGTAGTGGCTACACTAATTTACATGCCCACCAGTATATAAGGGTTCCCCTTTTCCACATTCTTGCCAACACTTGTTATTTTCTTGTCTTTTGCTAATAACCATTCTGACAAGTGTGAGACTACACATGCTTGTGCTTTTGATTTACATTTACCTGATGATTAGTGATGTTGAACACCTTTCTTTGATCCTATTGGTCATCTGTATGTCTTCTCTGGAAAAAAAAAAGTCTATTCAGATTCTCTGTTCATTTTTAAATCTAATTGTTTTTTATTCAGTTGGATGAATTCCTTAGATATGTTGGATATAAGACCCGATATATATATATATATATCTTGGATCTAAGATTTAGATATATAAGATTTTATATATTTAAGATATATAATTTGTAATTATCTTTTCCCATTCAGAAATTTGCCATTTTATTTTGCTGATGATTTGTTTTCCTGTGCAAAAGTTTTTATTTATTCCCATTTATTTATTTTAGCTTTTGTTACTATTGCCTATGGGGTCAGATCCAAAAAATACTGCCAAGAGCCATGTCAAGAAGCTGCACTTCCTGTGTTTTTTTCTAGGATTTTTGTGGTTTCAGGTCTTACATTCAACTCTTGAGTCCATTTTGTGAGTTAATTTTTGTATATGGTATAAGTAGTCCAGTTTTGTTTTGTTTTGTTTTTTTCTATGTGGCTATCCAGTTTTTTACAAAACCATTTATTGAAAAGACTGTCTTTCTCCATCACATAGTTTTGGATCCTTTATAATAAATTAATTGTCCATATATGCATGGGTTTATTTCTGAGCTTTCTATTCTGTTCCATTGATCTATTAGTCCGTTTTTGCTCCAGTACCATACTGTTTTGATCACCATAGCTTTGTATTGTAGCTTGAAGTCCAGGAGCATGACATCTCTAGTTTTGTTGTTTTTTCACGAGATTACTTTTTCTATTTGAGACCTTTTACAAATTTTGGGACTCTTTGTTCTAGTTCTGTGAACGATACCATTGGAATTTTAATCAAGATTCCATTGAATCTGTAGATTGCTATCGGTAGCATGGACATTTTAGTAATATTAATTCTTCCAGTCCAGAGCATGGTATATCATTCCATTTATTTGTGTTGTCTTCATTTTTTTCCCCCATGAATGTTTTATAGTTTTAAGGTACAGGTCTTTCACTTCCTTGGTTAAATTCATTCCTATTTATGTTATTTGATACAGTTGTAAATGGGACTGTTTTCTTAATTTTTCTTTCCAATTGCTCATCAATAGTGTATAGAAACACAATCAATTTCTATATGTTAATTTTGTATTCCATGACTTTACAAAATTTTACTTATTCTAATACTCAAATGTTTTTTGGTGGAGTCTTTAGGATTTTCTATACGTAGATTTTCTTTTTCTCCCCTTATTGCTGTGGCTAGGATTATGTTGAGTAAAAGTAGTGAGAGTGAGCATCCTTGTTTTGTTTTTGATCTTAAAGGAAAAGCTTTCATCTTTTCACCATTGAGTATGATATAAACTGTGGGTTTGTCACATATGGCTTTTATTATGTTGAGAAATGTACCTTTTATACCTATGTTGTTGAGTTTTTATCATGAACAGATACTGAATTTTGTTTAACACATTTTTTGCAACTAGTGAAATGATCATATAATCTTTATCTTCTGTTAATGTATTGTATCATGTTCGTTGATTTGTGGATGTTGAAGCATTCTTGCATCCTTGGAATAAATTCCACTTGATTGTCATGTATAATTTTTTAAATGTATTGTTGAATTCAGTTTGCTAAATTTTTTTCTGGATTTTTGTATCTGTGTTCATCAGGGATATTGGCTCTTTCTTTCTTTCTTTCTTTCTTTCTTTCTTTCTTTCTTTCTTTCTTTCTTCTTTTAGGTACTATAGCTAGTTTTGGTGTCAGGGTAAGGCTGACCTTATAAAATGAGTTTAGAAGCATTCCTTTCTCTTCAGTCTTGTGGGATAATGTGGGAATGATATGTACTAACTTTTCTTTACATGTGTGGTAGAATTCACTGTCAAACCACTTCATCCTGAATTTTTGGTTTTAGGAAGTTTTAAAATTACTGTTTCAATTTTCTTACTCGTAATCAGTCTATTCAGATATTCTATTTCTTTGTAATTCACTCTTGGAAGGTTATGTATTTCTAGGAACTTATTTACTTTTTCTAGGCTTACCAATTTGTTGACAAATGATTGTTCAGAGCAGTTTTTGTGATCCTTTGTATGTCTATGGTGTCAGTTGTAACTTCATTTTCTAATTTTATTTGGCACTCCTCTTCCCCGCCACCCCCCTCAACAAATCTGGCTAGAGGTTTATTGATTTTTATCTTTTCAACAAACCAGCTTTAGATTCATTGATCTTTTCTATTGTTTCTTTTAATCTCTTATTTATTTCCACAATGATCTTTATTATTTCCTTCCTTCTACTAACTTAGGAATTTGTTTGTTCTACTTATAGTTTCTTTAGGTGTAAAGTAAGATTGTTTATTTGAGATATATTTTGTTTCTTCAAGTAAGCCCATGTTGCTATGAACTTTTACTCTTAGACGTGCTTTTGCTATGTCCCCTAGATTTTTGAAAAGTTGTGTTTCCATTTTCATCTCTTGCTAGGTATTTTTTTTTATTTCCTCTTTGATTTCTTTGTCAAACCATTGATTGTTTAATAGGATGTTATTTATTTTCCGTGTGTTTGTGTTATTCTAGTTTTCTTCTTGTGATTGTGTCTGAATATCATAACCTTGTGGTTAGAAAAGAAGCTTGATAAGACTCCTGTCTTCTTGAATTTATTGAGACTTGTTTTATGGACTAACATGTGATCTCTCCTAGAAAATGTTTCATGTGCACTTGAAAAGAAAGTTTATTGTGCAGTTTGGGGATAAAATGTCTATATATGTCTCTTAAGTCCATCTGGTCTAATGCCTCTTAAGGCCAATATTTCATTATTGTCTTTTTGTCTGGATGATCTATCCACTGATATAAGTGTAATATTAAAGTCTCCTACTATTATTATATTACTATCAGTGTCTCCGTCTATGTCTGTTAATATTTGCTTTATATATTTAAATGCTCCTATGTAGGGTACATAAATATTTATGAATGTTTTATCTTATTCTTGGACTGATCCTTTTACTATTATGTAATGCCCTCCTTTGTCTTTTGTTACGTTCTTCTTTTGAAGTCTATTTTGTTTTAAGTGGGTATTTCTACTCCAGCTTTCTTTTTGTTTCCATTCACATGGAATATCTTTCTCCATCCCTTCACTTTCAGTTTGTGTGTGTGTTTAGATCTGGAGTCTCTTGTAGTCAGTGTATAAATGGATCTTGTATTTTTATCAATTCAGCCACCCTATGTCTTTTCATTGGAACACAGTCCACTTACAGTTAAAGTAATTATTGGTATGGATGTACTTATTGCCATTTTGTTAATTGCTTTTTTTCTGGCTCTTTTTTTAACTTCTTTTCTGTTTTTTTTTTTTTTTTATCTCTAGTGGTTTGATGGTTTTCCTTAGGATTTGGGTTCCTTTCTCTTTATTTTTCTTATATCTATTATAGGTTTTTGTTTTTTAGTTACCATGAGGTTCATATATATTGACCTCTATTTTTAGCAGTATATTTTAAGTTGATAGTTGTTTAAGTTCAAATACATTCTAAAAGCACTTCTATCTTCACCATCCTCCTGCCCTCCAACCACCACATTTTATTTTGAGATCACATTTTACATCTTTTTATTTTGTGTATCTCTTAACTACTTATTGTAGTTTTGATTTTACTATTTTCCAAATAGCTTTTTAAGTGGCTAGTTTACTGCCTTTACTATATATTTGCCTTTACCAGTGATAATTTTTTCCTTGTTTTCCTACGTTTTCTGATTTCTAGTTAAGGCCTTTTCTGCTTAAAGAAGACCAACCCCTTATCATTTCTTGTAAGGCCAGTTTACTGGTGATGAACTCCTTTAGTTTTTGCTTATCTGGGAAACTCTTTATTTCTCCTTCAATTCCCAATGATAACATTGACAGGTAGAGTATTCTTGCTCATAAGTTTTTCCTTTTCAATACTTTAAGTATATCCTGTCACTCCCTCCTGGTCTACAGTTTCTTCTGAAAAATCAGCTGCTAGTCTTATGGGGTTTCCCATGTATATGATGGTTTTTCTCTTGCCTTTAAGATTCTCTCTTTAAATTTTGCTGTTTTAATTATCATATGTCTTGGTGTGGATCTTTTTGAGTTCATCTTATTTGATACTCTTTGTATTTTCTGAATCTTATGTGTTTCCTTCCCCAGGTTAGGAGAATTTTCAGCCATTACTTCTTCATATAGATTATTTTGTCCCTTTCTCTCTTCTGGGACCTCTGTAATATGAATATTAGCACACTTCATGTTGTTCCAGAGGTTCCTTAAACAATCCTCATTTAAAAACATTCTTATTTTGTCTTGGTTTGTTCTTTTCATTGGGTGATTTCCACTCTTCTTTCTGCCACATAGCTGATCTGTCCTTAATCATCTAATGTGCTATTCATTCCTTCTAGTGTATTTTTCATTTTTGTTATTGTGTTCTTTAGTTCTGATTGTTTATTTCTTATATTTTCTAACTCTGTTGAAGTTCTTACTCTTTCTCCATTCTTCTCCTGAGTTTGATGGGATCTCTATGATCATTAATTTTAATTCTTTATCAGGTAAATTACTTTTCTCCATTTCATTAGGGTTTTCCCCCCTTGGATTTTATCTTGTTCTTTAGTTTGGAGCATATTTCTTTGTCTCCTCATTTTGCTTTACTTCCTGTGTTTGTTTCTATGAATTGGGTGGGAGAGCGATCTCTTCTGGTCTCGAGGGAGAAGCCTTGTGTAGGACTGTTCCCTGTGTAGACTACATGTACGTGGAGGCTTTGGCAGACAAGCTGGAGCTGGTGTAGGTATGGGCTGGTGGGGGTCCCAGAGCATTTCCCATGCAGGCTGCCTTGGCAGGATGGTTGGAGCTGCGGTAGTTGCTGGCCAGGGTGCTTTAAGACAGGCAGTGCTAGGACCATTGTGATAGGGGAGCTGAATGGGTATGGGCCAGGGAGTTGAGGGGTGTGCTGTGCAAGGGCCACCATAGTGGGACAGTTGGAGTTGGAGCAGCATGGACTGAGGAGTCATGGAACACGGCACTGGGTCAGGTGCAAGCAGGGGAGTCTTGCAGCATTTCATGCTGGAGCTTCCTTGATGGGACAGCTGGGTTGGGGCAGATGAGGGACCTAGAGCATGGCCGGATGGCCCTATGAGGCCAGCTAGAACATACAGGCTCTGCTCTTGCCTACCTTATCAGGGTGGAGAGAAAATGTAAAATATTGTGCTGGCTGGGGCCTCAGATCCTGGAGAGAGTTCTAGCAGTTCTCAACTCATTTGGCAGGCATTCTAAGATTAGATCTAATGGATCTCCTTTACAGTCTAGTTGCTCTTTTAACCACTATTGTTTTCACTCCCCCCCCCCACCCCGGGGTGAGTGAGTCCCTGCAGGGCTTAGTGATATCCTTCCCTACTTAAGGTCCCTGCATGAGGAATGGATTTCCTTTCATTACCATGTGTCTCTCTCCTACCTTCTCTATGTGGTCCCTCTCGCATGTATTGTGCAGCACTTGCTCAATCAATCCTCAGTACTTCTTCAGGAGGAATTGTGCAATATCTGGGTATAGATCTGGTTTTTCTGGGGAGGAGGGGAGTTCAATCTCTTCCTACACTTGGACCCTCACTTGTCCTTAGATGAAATACTTCTCTCCATAGTTTTTACTTATAATACCTAAATTCAGACCTTTGGGGTTACATAGAGCAAGTGTAAACTTCCTGGATACTAGAATTTATAGCATTTGATGATTAAAAATCATGATCACAAGTGTTCCCTTTTTCAGAGTTAATTATTTTAATTCAACCTATTTGTTGCTGTTACGTACAGAAATGCAGTATAATATATGATCCCATTATAGCAGTGAGTCTTTGTGCTTATTTCATTAGTTATGTTTAACTAGATTCTTAGCTCCTGAAAGAGCATTCTGTAAATCCTCTTAATTTGGATATACCTATTTTCTTCATCCAACAAAATTTAAACAGATGTTTTCTAAAACTGAAGTTTGGTTTTTAGAACTTTCATTATTTATGTGTATGGTAAAATTTCAAGTAAACCCTAGAAAACCCACAACTTTAGGAGTTAGAATCTGAATAGTTGTACCTCTCTATCTTTAAAAAATGCTCATTTTGAGTGTTTTACTGGAAGATTCCAACTAAGAGGTTACTCTTAGATGTGAAAAGAGTGCAATAATAATGAGTTATAATCAAAAGAAGGCCAATAAACATGTTAGTTTTTTGTATTTATTGTTGAGATCAATGGAGACCTAGAGCTGAAATTTGTTTTGACTTCATCTGGCTTTCTTTCCTCAGCTTTTTATGGTTTCTCAATCACTTTACTTGTCTATAGCAGGAGACTTTTATGTGCTGATAAAAGCTGTTAACCAGTTCCAAAGTTGAGAAATAAAGTTACCTTTACACACAAGGCTGTGTTATACTGGGCTAAACTGATCCTGTCTTTAGTAAAACTAATAAAGAAAGGACAAAGCCAATATATTAATGGGAAGCATCCTATAGGGAAAATCCCACAGAGGGGTAGAATAATAAACCAAGCAAGGGGAAGTGTTTTTATAACAAATGAAAGTCGACTTTCTTTCACGTTTCTTGCTTGTTTTCAGAGTAAAACCTGGAAAACACTAATTAAAAGATAATTTGTCAGAAATGCAAACATTAAAACTTAGCCCAAGCTTGTCTTTTAATCTGTTGACCCTAGAGCCACCAAGGAAATTAATAGCTTTTATGTAACATGATCCCCTCCTTTGCTTCACTACTAAAAATTATTTCTCAAAGAGCCTGCATCTTGTTTTGTATTGACTCAGAAATAAGTCATGAGGTTCTGTCCCACTGTCCTCCTCCCTCGAGAGCTACATTACTGGCTGTAATGCAGGTGGCCCTCAAGCCATCATTGTTCTACTGGGTCTCCTCTCTTCTACCAGTGACTGCTTGCTGCTATCGCTGCTCAGGCTCAAGAGAGGGGCTACTACTCTTCTGCCTTAACTGTGGGATTAGACCCTCTTAACTCCCTCCCCGCTCCCCGGCCACCAGTACAACTAAGGCAGATTTTTACCCAATGTTTAGCAGTAACTGAATGAATTTGGAAAATACTCAGAGTAACAATGAATTGGTCTACCATTAGCCAGCATGTGTCCTTGACTTGTTCTTGGCTCAAGTCCATGTGGCCAGAACAAGTTTGTTTTCCATGATTAAAAACTCTGAAACTTTGTGCTTCAGAGTCAAGACCAAATTGATACCCCACTGTTCCTTTTTTTTTTCTCCCCTTATACTTCAAAGAGAGAAGAGGAAATTTCCTTAATTCTTGCCCTATATTTAATATTTTTACAGGATAATTGACAGAATGAACATCCATTCCCTTCAAGGTTGTAAGTACCTTTCACATAGTCTTAAAGAGTACCTGTGAGCCCTAGGAGGGGCAACACTAGCTCAGTCCAGGTTTTTTGCAGACTCTTCTCATCAAAGCTTCAAATCTCATCCCTAATAGGCTTATAGAGTGACAAAAACATGAGGAAGAGAGTGAAAGGAGAGGCCCCATCAGGCTGGAATGATAGGATTTATTGAAAGATGGTCTCCTATACAAATTGCCTCCTAAACATGTGTCTGTGACTAATAATTCCTCAGTCTTTCTTCACTTTTAATCTTTATTTCCAATTTATCTTTTCTTTTATTCACTCATATTGCCTATCCTTTCCTTTTTGTTTATAAGTCATAATCCTTTTTCTTTTTCTCCTATCAAATTATACTTTAGACATGATGGCAATATATGATCTATTTGTCTATTCTTCCCTTTGGGCAATAATATCTGTAACTTAAAAAATAAAAAATGTCTCTCTTCCCTTTAATAATTTTATTTTGCTATCACCTCAAACCAAGTTTATCTCTTCCATTTATAACTCCCTCAAGTCATGCCCTGGATATAGTCATCTTTTGACTTAAAATGTGTAAATGGGAGAATTATTTAATATATATCTCAATGGACTTAATTTAGTGTTACTAAAAGAGCAGTTAATTATGTTAAGGGAATTAACCAAAAAATTCACTAACAAATAAAAAAACAAGGAATGAATTTTTCTTTTTTAAAAAAGATTTATTTGGAAAAAAGATTTGTCAGAGAGAGGGAGCACACTCAAGCAGGGGGAGAGGCACACAGAGGGAGAAGCAGGCTCCCCAATGAGCTGGGAACTCAATGCTGGACTCTATCCCAGGACCCTAGGATCATAACATGAGCCAAAAAGGCAGACACTTCACTGACTGGGCCACCCAGATGTCCCTCTTCTTTTTAAGTATTTGTTGTCAAGACTTACTACAATTCTGAGGAATTTACAATGTTGAAAATATTTGGAAATACTATTTCCATGAATGTGTAAAAAGAAACAATAGTGAAATTTATACACATGGTACCGGGGAAATGCAGATGTATTTTAAAGCAGACATTAATATTTTAAATCAATCTGTTTGAAAATGAAAGCTTTTTGATCCCTTGGGGAACATCATAATAATTTCATAATAATACTAAGATGTTAGGGTACCTGGGTGGTTCAGTTAGTTTTCAGTGGATTTCGTGGACACCATAATTATTTCAGAGAATACCTTACAGCTATTGTTTTTCAGTCATGATTATTTGGTAAATATTAACTTGAAAATGAAAACAGTCAGCCTGTTACTCAAACAAATTGACAATATTTGTTGCCATTGATAAAATCCAAGTTTTGGCAAGCGTGTTTCTGCTGCCATGAATTTGATAACTTCTCGACTGTTTGACTTCTAGGATGAGAATGGTGGTGATATTAACGAATATTTTTTTAACATTATATAATGAACTATTTCAACATTGAAATGGTCTGTATAACTTGATCAGTCAATATTTTCCAAATGACCAGTGTATAATGCTACAAATTTTTCATGAATAAAAAAATTAAAAGTGCACTGAATTTAAATGTAACAAGTGAAAAAATGTTCATTGATACAGTTTCAGATTTTACATTGCAGCTAATGTTTAAGAAACCGTTCCTCTTTAAGTTTAGGTGTAATATCAAAGATGGAAATCCACAATTATCTGAAGATACTATTAAAACACTCTTCCATTTTTTATCTATGTATTTTGTGTGACGCTAGATTTTCTTCATATATTTTAACCAAAACAATATATGGCAATAGATTGAACACAGAATCCTATAACAGAATCCAGTCCTATTCTGTAAGATGGACATTTTAAAGAGACATGCAAAAATGTAAAACAATGCCACTCTTCTACCAGTTTTTGTTATAATCCTGAGGAATTTACAATGTTGAAAGCATTTGGAAATACTATTTCCATGAATGCATAAAAAGTAACAACCACAAAATTTATACACAGAGTACCAGGGAAATGCAGATATATTTTAAGGCAGACATTATGATTCTTTTCATAAAAATATTTGTTAGTCTGTAATGGGTTTATTATCGCTATTGAAAATTAATAAAGATTTAGAATATTTTAAATGTTTTAGAAGTATAATTTTAATTTCAAATATGGTCAATATTAATATATGTAACCCACCTAAACAAATGTCCTTTGTAGTCTTTAAGAATTAAGAAAGTAGGGGCACCTGGGTGGCTCAGTGGGTTAAAGCCTCTGCCTTCAGTTCAGGTCATGATCTCAGGGTCCTGGGACTGAGTCCCGCATGGAGCCCCACATTGGGCTCTCTGCTCAGCAGGGAGCCTGCTTCCCCTTCTTTCTCTCTCTGCCTGTCTTTCTGCCTACTTGTGATCTCTGTCTATCAAATAAATAAATAAAGTCTTTAAAAAAAAAAGAAGAAAGTAAAAAAGCTATAAAACCAAGAATTAAGAGTCAGTGTTATATACATAAATACACACATACATGTATGTGTGTGTGTATATATATATATACTTTATATATCCAAATATGTAATATCCATCTCTAGGTTGAATGGAATAGTTTGTCACAAAGTAATTCTCAAGCCTAGAACAACTAGAAAACTCAACAAAATACAAAAACAGTAAAAGGTCCGAAAGAATCTGAGCACTACCAAGTCAGCTAGGAATTGAGGTGCCAGGATTCGAGAAAGAAAGAAAATACGTGGAGTGGGTTTTGACATTCTCTGATGCTTTATTCCTCAAGGCATCTGCTGATTCATAGTTGGCATGAGTAGAGAGGCTGGGAAACTGAGTAGAGCTTTTAACAACCTTAGGGGCATGGTGAGACAAAATTGGATTTTGAGGCTGATAAGTTAGCTATGAGTTGAGAGGCCAAGATCTCAGAGAAATTGGAGAAATATCATGAATCCAATGTTCTGCATCAGTTTTCTCCTTGGAGCATTTTCCAGCTTGTGAGGTATAGCTGCAAGAAACTAAAAAGCAAGCAGATTTGTCAGCATTCTCTTTTTTTTTTTTTTTGGAGAGAATAAAAGCTGTGGTTCAGGACCTGCTAAGGTAAAGGTGCTATGGTAAACGCTCAGGACTTTCAGTTGGGACCCCTGAAGGACTATTCCCCAGGAATAAAGTGAAGCAGAAATATATCAGCTTCACAAAGACTGAAATTCAGCCTTGTTTTCTTCGTTCTTGACTGGGTGAAGGTGGGCAGACTCTGCTTTAATTATCTGCCAGATTCTTTAAGAAAAATTCTTCTTTGGAGAATTAGAACATTATCCAGAGGTTCAAATGAGAAAATAGACAGTAGAAACAGACTGGTGACCCAGATAATGGGTATTATCAGGTGCAGACTTTAAAATAATTTTACCATAAACTAGGAATTTATTCATTTTTGTCTTATATAGAAATAATTAACACAGCTGATAATTTTAATACCAGATTAGACCTAACTCATCTGGAAGATATTAAATATATCCATACTCAGCTATGTGAGAAAAAAGGACAGAAGATAGAGAAGAGTTATATAGGATATGTGGAGAGTCTCACATACTTGTGATGAAAAGGGGGAAAGAGAGAAAGGGAGTGAAGAAATATTTGAAAAATATTGGTTGATAATTTCCCCAAAGTGATTAAACATGTCAAACCACAGATTCAAGAACAATCAGGATAAATATAAAGAAAACAATGCTTAGACACATCACATAAAATTGCTAAAAGCCAATGACACAGAGTAAATCACAAAAGCATCCAGAGACCCAGATAAATAAACAAATACAAAAGACAAAAAATAGCAGCTTTATTTTTTTTAAAAGATTTATTTATTTATTTGAAAGAGAGAGAATGAGTGAGGAGGAGAGGTAGTGGGAGAGGGACAAACAGACTTATTACTGAGCAGAAAGCTCAATGTGGGGCTTGATCCTAGGACCCTGACATCATGACCTGAATCCAAGGCAGATGCTTAACTGACTGAGCCACCCAGGTGCCCCTAAAATGACATCTTTATTTTTTTTATTTTTTTTTTTTTTTAAAGATTTTTATTTGTTTATTTGACAGATCACAAGTAGGCGAGAGGCAGGCAGAGAGAGAGAGAAGGAGGAGGAGGCAGGCTCCCCGCCGAGCAGACAGCCCGATGCGGGGCTCGATCCCAGGTCCCTGGGATCATGACCTGAGCCAAAGGCAGAGGCTTTAACCACTGAGCCACCCAGGCGCCCCTAAAATGACATCTTTAAATTGCTAAAATATTAACAAGCCATTGAAGAATCAAAGATATCCTTCAGATATAAAATTAAATATAAAGATATTTCAAACAAAAAACAGGAGAGTTCATCACTAGGAAACCCACACTAAAAGAGACACTAAAAAAACTTTAGGAAGATGGAGTATGATCTTAGAAGCCTAGAAATACAAGAAAAAATTAAGAATAGAAATGGTAAATACCTGGGTAAATCTAGAGAAACACTGATTATATACAAGAATAATGCCTCATGGGGTTTGAAATATAAGTAAAGTATATGTCAACATTTGTATAAAATATGAGAAGGACCTAGAGATAAAGCATTCAAAAGTTCTGTGTTATCTTGGATGTGGTAAAATGAATTAATTTACATTAGACTTAATAAGTTAATGATGAATCTCTAAGGTAAGTTCTAAACAGATAAGGAAAACTAACAAATAAGAAATGGAATATTAAAAATATATTGGATTAAAAGAAAATAAGAAAAGAGAAAAGGGGAACATAGAACAGGTGAAATAAAAAACAATTAGGAAAGTTGTATATTTAAATCCAACCATCAGTAATTAAATGTAAATGGACTAAATACCTCCAATCAAAAGTCAATACTTCTCTGAATGGGGAAACTTTATGCTACTTAGAGCACGCTATATTACTATGCTACTTACAAAACTACATGTGATTTAAAGACATGGATATAAGGTTGCACAAAGATTGAATAAGAGACTGGAGAAAGAAAAAAATGTTTCATGTTTCCATGACATAGAGGAATGTAATATTTCTATTCCATATTTTGTAGTTGAGAGTTCTGCTTTTTCTAATTATTTTTAGGGTTAAAGGCTTTTATCAAACGTGTCTTGATTTGGTTAATACACTTCCCTGGAATTTCATGTATTATATTTGTTTAAGCTTTTTTAATGGAGAATTTCAAACAAATACAAGAATAGAAAGAATGCTCTTGAATCACAATTGTTAGTACATGGCTAACTTTGTCTTAGCTGTATCCTCACCTGTGGGTTATTTTGCGCAATTCCTAGGTATCTTGTGATTTTATCTTTATTTTAGGATATATCACAAAATATAAGAACACTTTAGAACTAGACATAATACTATTATCTTGCCTTAAAAAATAAACACCAGAGTCTTCAGGTACATTATGGAGAATGGTTCTTTATGAGTATGGAGTTTCTCTGTGGAGTGATAGAAATATTCTGGAATTACAGAGTGGTTGATGGTTGCACAAATTTGTGAATCTATTAAAAACCACTGAATTGTACACAGTAAAAGGATAAATTTTATATGTGGATTATATCTCAAGACAAAAACCAAAAGTAATTCTTTAGCATCAGATATGAAATTTTAAGTTAGATCTTTCAATTCTTATTTTATATCCTTAATAACTTTCTTCTATATGGAGTTTATTCAGAGAATGTCTAGAATCCATTGATGAGGTTACCTTTAAGAAAGCCAATATTTCATTAAAAAATGACTAAAGTTTTTTATGTAGGCTTTTGAGAAGGATGGTATTTTTTTTTAATAAATAGATACAAATTCTTACAAGATGAGCTTCAACACAAAGTAGCTAAACTTTGATATAAATCTAGTTTTCAGGAATTCCAAGACCTATTAGGTGTTAATTCTTTTACTTTCCAGTTTATCAGACAGTACTGGCTATGGATTTAGAATCCTCAGCCATACTAGAAATGAAGCCACCCACAACTGAAATTGGTTTCCAGGAGTCTGTAATTCTGTATTTTACAGTTTTTACAATATAAATGGCAATGACAAGAGCTACTATCACTAGGTAACACTTGATAACTTACGTAACAGGTACAAAGTACCCTATCCATTTTTATTTAGTTAGTTAATTTTAATTATTAAAATAGAATTGAAGGGTGCCTGGGTAGCTGAGTTGTTAAGTGTCTGCCTTTGGCTCAGGTCATGATTCCAGGGTCCTGAGATCAAGCCCTGCATTGGGCTCCCTGCTAGGTGGGAAGCCTGCTTCTCTCTCTCCCACTCCCCCTACTTGTGTTCCTTCTTACTGTGTCTCTGTCAAATAAATAAATAAAATCTTAAAAAAATAAAATAGAATTGACATACAATGGTATATTAGTTTCAGATGTACTACAGTGATTCAGCAATTCTATACATTATACAGGTGCTCACCGTGATAAGTATAGTTACCATCTGTCACCATATGAACTTACTGTAAACATACTATATTCTGGTACTGTAATTTTCATCCCTATGATGCCTTTATTGTATACTGTAAGTTTACTCTTCTTAATTGCCTTTACCCACTTTGTCTATCCCCCTATTTCCTTCCCTCTGGCAATCACCAGTATATTTATGAGTCTGTTTCTGGTTTTTGCTTGATTTGTTTTGATTCTACATATAAGTGAAATCATATGGTTATCTGTTTTCCTCTGTCTGACTTATTGTACTTAGTATAGTACATAGTACCCTGTGCTAAGTGCTTTAAATTCAGTATCTCATGGAGTCCTCATGACTACTTTATAGAGGGGGGGGTAAAGATATTAAAATAATTTTATTTCTTTTTTAGGCTGGTAGGTGGCCACCTCCAGCAATGCAAAGGCTGAGGTGTTTAGCAAAATCTGGCCGGTAACCACTCTAGCACAGCTCTACAACTAACACAGCCTTCTGCTTTCCCAACTAGTGAGAAACTCTTTGAGCCTTCTGTCATAAGTTAATACACAGAGAAAAGGCATCCATTTCATGGAAGTGCTGCTTAATACCATGTGTTCTATCCAGTAGAAGCATTGAAGCAATTAAGAATATGAAAATCTTTTGTTTGTTTTAAGTGTTTTGATATGTGGCCTATGAGCACATTTTTATAAAGGGCTTTTATTTCCTTGTACAACTCCTGACAAAAAGCTATTTCTATGCATTTTACCCAATAAAGTATAAGATACCAGTTAGACATTCTTTATTATTCTCCTAATCCATTATTCAGTTTCTAAAGCTGCAAGAGATACATAATAAAACTATTTTTGAGTAACTGTATTCTGTGAGAACTTCTTAGTTTAACTCTTAGGCTTGTCCTTTCTGACTTGCTGTGCAAATCTTGAGTTCAGTTAGGCACCTTATGTAGATGATAGCTTTGGAAGCATATTTTATGCTTGGCATGAGGTACGCTGGTCACAGCATTAGCAGTGACAAGAAAATGCAGTAAAAGTCCAACTCAGCCTTATGTCCAATGTAAAAACTCTGCCACGGTCCCCAGGGAAATCCAAGCTTCTGTACTGGGCTATGTGGAATAGAATTTTACTACAGGATGCCACAGTGCAAGTGGTTTATTCCTACTTGCCCTCCCACACTCAATTTCTTCCATAATTTGTTGAACAACTTGAAGTAGGCTTTTATAGAGAATAAATACATTATTTATTGAGAGCTTACACTGTACTAGACTGTTAAAAAGATTCTATGTATTTATTTTAGAGAGAGAGAGTATGAGTAGGGGTAGGAGCAGAGGAAGAGCAGGAGAGAGAATCCCAAGCAGACTTTGCACTGAGCGAGAAGCCCAACACGGTACTGGACCTCATGACCCTGAGATCATGAGCCAAAATCAAGAGTCAGCTGCTCAGCCAACTGAGCCACCCAGGTGCCCCATGCATTAGACCATTTGAATGATTGCATATACCAGGGGTCTGCAAAGTTCCCTAAAGAGCATGATAGTCAGTGTTCTAGAATTAGCATTCCATGTGTATCTGTTGCAATAACTCAACTCCATAACTGCAACTGGAAAGCAACAAATAGTACTTAAATTAATGTGCTTTTGTTACAAAAAACTGTACTTACAAAAGCAGACATTCCACCTGTGGCTGTGGTTTACCAAACTTTGGCATATACTCTTTTTTCCCAGCCCCAAATTGAGGGATAATTGACCTATATAATATGATATTAGTTTCAGGTGTACAACATAATGATTTGATATTTGTATATACTGTGAAATAATCACCAAAATGAGTCTAGTTAACATCTCTCACTAACATCTCTAACATCACAAAATTTTTTCTGTGATGAGAACTTTTAAAATCTACCCTCTTAGCAACTTTCAAATATGCAAAACACTATTAATTATAGTCACCAGGCTGTACTTCACATCCCCATTACTTAATTTGTAAGTGAATGTTTGTACCTTTTGGCCCCATTTAACCATTTACCTACCTCCCTACTGCCTATCTCTGACATCCACCAATGTGTTCTCTGTATCTATGAGCTCAGTTTTTGGGTTCTTATTTTTAGATTCGACATATAGGTGAGATCATATGGTATTTGTCTTTCTCAGTATGACTTCACTTGGCATAATGCCCTCAAGGTCGATCTACGCTGTGCAAATGACAAGACTTCATTCTTTTTTATGACTGAGTAATATTCCATTATGTGTGTGTGTGCTTTATTCATCTTATTCACTCTTCCATAGACTGGTACTTAGTTTGTTTCCATGTCTTGGCTACTGGAAAGCTGCAATGAGCAGAGGGGTTCAGTTATCTTTTCCAGTTAGTGTTTTAATTTTCTGGAACACTCTCTTAATGTTCACAACAACTTAATAAGGCAGGTACAGTTATTATCCTCATTTTACAGATATGGATACTGGAGCATTGAATAGCTAAGACATTTGCTCAAGATCACATGACGAGGGTAGTAGAACTTGGCTTTTGAACTCTAGCAGTCAACCTGTAAAATCTATATTCTTAAGCAGTGAATCACATTGCCTCTTTAGTTCCAAAGGTAGCAAAACAGTCATAGTTCATGCTTTACCATAAATAATTTCACTTAATCCTTACAACCACCTTGTGAGGAAGATATTATTTTCTCTTTTCCAATAAGAAAATTGAATCAAAATTTGAGCTTGCTTGAGGTCAGACAGTAAATAGAAGAGTCTAAATTAGAACATGGATCAAATTCATAGGTGCATATCACATTCGTGAATGTCAATGGGAAGGCAGCAGAGTATACTCCCTAAGAAACTTACAGACTCCACTTCTCTCATCTAACAGAGGTAGTGACCATATGTAGCTAAACTCATGGGAGTGAATGGCTTAATCTTGTGAATGAATATACAAAATGGAGAGAATAAGACCAAGAAACTAAGGCGGTTCAGTGAGACATAATTTATTCATACTTATATTAAAATTACATGAGCAAAGGCAGGAATAGTAATGAAGACAATGACCATGAGCCAGGAACTGGAAGTGTTGGAGAATTTAGGAAAGTAAGGTAGGGGTTGTTTGATGACAACATCAAGGAGAGATAATATGTGATATCATCTGATTATATGAGGTTCAAAACTCATTTTTTGTGTATATTTTTTTTCAGCAGAGTAAGGAAGGGAAATTGTTTGGAAGCCACAATAAGAAGCAAACAGAAAACCAGCCCTACCTCCATGCCAGTGGGCAAGAAATGTGGGAGAAAAAAAAGAGCCACCATTTGAGAAGTCTACAAGGGCATCTGTGTTCTTAGGAAAGAGTCAGATTTCATGCATAGAGTAATATGGGATGAAGACAAAATGGGATGTTCAGGACAAGAAAAAGGGGGACGTGCAGAACTCCATGAAGATTAGAGTATGGGAGATGAGGGATGATCCAGGGCTCTGTGCAGTGATGGTCTAATGAACAGCATAGTGAGATTCAAGTTGACTCAAAACATGTAACACTGGTGAAGCCAGAGGGTTTGGAGCTCCATCTTTAACGCTTCCAATGGAGATAGATGGTTTAAGGGGATTTTAATCCTTACACACTGGTTTCTTAATCCCTGCTAGGGAAAATTCAGTCTTTGAATATGCATACTTTTCTTGGCCCATGTTGATTGACTGGTAGAGGAGCTGGGTGTTAGTCCAAGAGCAGAGACCCATCTTCAGCTTTGATGATGGGGATGAAGTCCTAAGAGAAGTGTGATCTTTGTCCTGGTTCTGGGCTTCCTTTTCATCTGCTGGTCTTACTCTTGGTCTTACTCCACCCTATACCATTACAACTGGCTGTACTCCTTTCTAATTTCCTGTAACTTAAGTTTAGTCCCAAGAATCCTAATTTCGTTTAACTGACTCACTGACCACCACTTCCATCTTCCACTCACTACCTGAACCTCTCAACCCCAAAAGTCCTTCCAACCCAATTGGACATTCTATTTATTGATTTATTTAATTTTTAAAAATTTTATTTATTTATTTGACAGAGATCACAAGTAGGCAGAGAGGCAGGCAGAGAGAGAGGGGGAAGCAGGCTCCTTGCTGAGCAGAGAGCCTGATGCAGGGCTGGATTGTTGCGGCCGGCGCGACAAATCGACCAGGAACGTGAGGGTAAGAGGATGGTGAAAAGAAATTAAGAGACAAAGAGATGGGGGCAGAAGGAGCACCAAGGAGGATGTCCAATAGTGCCAAAGTTTTACAGAGTTCTGATTTATACTACACGGTAAGGGAATCACCTCCTGTACATCTGGTGCTAGTTTCTATTTTGGCCTGAGAATAGTTGGGTCATGCAGAGATATCAGACAGCTTTGACCTTCGTGGTTTGGACACTTAGGCCATAACTCAATATTCACAAAACATAAGAGCCTTATTAGCTTAGTCTTGAGACAGCAGCTGCAATGGCAACAAGCCAAACCTTACAATATTCTCATAACAATCACCAGGGAGACAGGGTGGCACTCTAGAGATAGCTCGCCACCTGTGAAGGTCCTCGGTTAAAGAGGTTCCCAAGAACTGTTGCTCTATTGGGTTAACCCCTTCTAGGCGTGAGGCCCCGAACACTGGATCCCAGGACCCTGGGATCATGATCTGAGCTGAAGGCAGAGGCTTAACCTACCAAGCCACCCAGGTGCCCCGGACATTCAATTTATTAATCGTACTGCCTTTCACTATACTTTATCACTAAAATGATCTCACTTTCCTTCCTAAATTTCAAGATCAGTCATTACATTTCACATTACCCTTGACTCACTTTCATTACCTTGTGCCTGCATCTGTACAGTAGAATGTGGCTTGAATAAAACACATAACTGGTCTGATCTGGTTCATTTTAAACTCATGACCATAAATCTTTAGGGGATTCTTGATGCTGCCAGGCAAGCATACTATACAATCTCAGTCCATTCACTCTCTCATTTTAGATAACCATTTTATATCTCATTTTCTTCTTTAAAAGCTCCAATACCCTCTCCTCCACCATCCTCATTCTCAATGATGATCTAGTTCCTATTCCACTGAGGGGAAAAAAGAACTGAAGTAAGAGCAAAGATCTTCCACTCATTCCTCCATCATATCTACCCATTTACCAGCATGGACACCAATGTACTGGGCCTTCCCAACTGTGACCGAGGATGAAGTACCCAGGCCCCTTTCTAGCATTTGCCCTTTCACTTCTACATGAGATCCAGTCACCTCTCATCTGCTCAAGACATTGCTATAATAATCCCTCTCACCCACATCATTACATTTTATCTTTCTAATAGATCATTCCTATTAGAAATGAAATAGGTTATTCTTTCTCACACCTTACCAAAAGTTTTCTTGACCTCCCCTTTTCCTTTTAGCTGGAGTCATCCCCCCTCCCTTTACAGCAAAATTCTTTGATTTTTTTTTTTCCTGAGCATGTTCCAATCATGCTTTTGCTTGTAACATTCTGTTCAATCAGTGATCAATGATTGATGACGACTTCTTGCTAAATCTAATACTCATTGTTCGATTCCTTATTTTCTACCTATTAGCAGCATTTGGCTCAATTGATCACCCCACCTTCTTAAAACCTTTCACTCGGTTTCTGAAATACCCTATATCTCTACCACCCTCAAGGGCTATTTCTCAGTCTTATATGTTTCTTTCTTCTTATCTCCTCAACCTCTAAATGTGCATGCTTCCAGTTCTTAGATCTTTCTTCTACTCTATCTACACCCATTCCCCCAGAATCTCCTCTAAATCTCTAGATGTTACCCACATGTTGATTGCTCTCAGTTTACAATCCAAGTTCAGTCTTTGCCTCATACTGAAGATTGGTCTATACAGTTGTCAGCTTGACCTCTCCCTTTGATGCCTAGTAAGTATTCAAGTTAAACATGTCTAAAATTGAATTTCTTCTTTATAATCAACCTGCTTTTCCTACCAAGAACTTTTCATTCCCTGTTGATTTCCTTCTTACTATAGATGAGTGTTATGCTGCTACTTGAACAGATTTTGCACATAACTAGGCATCACGGAGGGTATGCCAATGCTTATCTCATGGTCTCTGCCCTCAGAGTTTAAAATTTAATAGGAAAGATGTGGCATAAACCCACAATTGTCTTCTAACACTCATTCTCCTCCTTTCCCTTTAACAGTCCTGAGCTTTTTCTGGACTCATGGCTGCCTAGTGGCAGGTTAAGGATGGCAGGACAACAAGACAGGGGTATATGATCCCCAGACCCCATGGAATGCCCACATCAGCCCTGGATTACTTACACTGCTACATGAGAGAAAAGTGAACCATCTTGTTGAAGCTGCCCTTGTATTTTATAACAGCCATATTGGCATCCTAAGGATGGAATTGAGAACTTACACAAGTGAATCACAGAGATTTCCTGAAATATGAATGATGGTGGGGAGGTGAGAGCGATTCTGGGACTAGACAAGTAACTTAATTGAATGAAGTAGGCTGGTAAAAGACAAAAGGAGGCTGAGGGGACCAGATGAATTGTAGAGCTGTGTACTGCCTGGAGATACTAACATTTCAACTATATTCTAGCCCCAAAGGATCTGCAGTCACCAAGTCAGTGTGTCTAATTCTCATAAACCAAGAGTTGCCTTAAAGTTTTTTGTTGTTGTTAAAAGCAACCTTCTTTTCTAACTAATATTATGCAAAACTAGAGTATATAGCACCCTAAAAGCAGATCTGCCCTGGGTGAATGAAGCCATATTCTGTTCCTTTCTTCACTGCTGTGGGTGGGCTCTGCTGTGAAATAGTTTTTAAATGATCTGTCTAGTCTAATCTCTTATTTAACAGATGGGAAAAGTTAGACATTTAGTGTGAAACCAGAAGTATGTCATTTCACCAATCTGCGCTTTGTTTTCCTCTTAATGGAAGCAAACTTGAGCTAATGAGTGTCTACTCCATGCCCTTCCAGTGAGCATTGAAGGCAACATGGACAGAAAGAAACTAGTATCTGCTGATCAGCTACTACGTGCTAAACTTTGTTTTGTGTTTGTATCAGATATGCCAGCTGTATATGATTTCTGATTATTCCAGCAATTATAAGGTCAGATTCAGAATGACAATGAGTTTGTAATGTACCCAAGTTTACTCTTCCTGGCAATAGAAATGTCAGGTAACTTTACATACCCTCATTTCATTGAATTTGCTCAATTCCCCTGTGAAGTAGTCAGAGTAGGCATTCCTATCCCCCTTTCTACAGCTGAGGAAACTGATGGTAACTGATTTGCCCACAGTCATAACTAGCAAACGACAGAGCCAAGACTAAAATCCAGGTCTACTGTTTTTTATGACAACTCTCCTTAAATTAGCAGACCTAAAAATGTGAATGAATTCACCCTAGGCTTTATAAATATTTATGACTCTGGCCAAAATTATTGCAGGGTGTTTTGTTTTCATTATTAATAGCAAATGCACATAGCTCCTATCTGTACCCAAAGGCAAAGGGTATTAGAAGGTGATACGGTTGTTTCACCTGGGTATGAGCTACCTGGCTTCTGAGATTAGCTTCAGCAAGTCCTAGAGAGATATTACTATGAGCAAACAATTAAGTAAATCTTGTTTAAGGAGAATTTGGTAGGAGATAGTTAAATCCTAGATTTTATTCAAATATTCAGACTTGAACTTGGAATGCCTACTCTTCTCAGTTGTCTTCATAACTCTGATATATTGGGGATGACCGGAAAAATTAATCTGTGGCCGTTTCATTTGTCTCCTTTTAAAAAGAAAGGCCATTGAACCTTAAACTATATTAAGCATTAAATTTTTATGGTCAAATTGAGATTCTGCAAAAATACAGTTAATTAAATTTGTAGATGATCTACTGTCTGGATTTATATGGGAGCCCTTGATTGAAAATGAGCTATAAAACCCATGTTGAGTGAGTACACCCAGCCTCCACCTGCCAGGGAGCTGTTTCTGGAACAAATGGTCTCTGTGTCCTGTTTCATTGCGTAAGTGCATGTTAGAGGCTAAATGAGTTGAGCATGGAACTTGCTGTCTCCTTTCCTGTGTCTGACCTCTAATTGTTACTGCCCTCCAACTGGGTTTAGCCCTCTCCTTATGTCCTCTTTGCAAACTCACTCTCTACCTGATTGCCCATCTGATGTCTAATGGGAAGTTCAATGAATATGTTTGAAATAAAACTTTTGGTTTTCTGGCACTACAAAGTTCTTCTTTTTCAGACTTCCCCATCTCAGCAAGGGGGACAATCCACTGTGATATTCAAGCCCCAAAACTAGGAGTCACTTTACATTTTTCTCTTTCCAGTCACCTCTAGTTGAATTCATCACTACATTCTGTTCAAGTCACCTTCTGTGGTATTTCCTTCACTGAAACTCTTCTCTCCATTATCCTGGGCCTATCCTGGTTCAGGGGTCTCCCCAAGCAGATAAATCAACTGCATGTATAGGGGAAAAGGTGTTCCCTTGGAACGGACAAATCATTGAAATGGACAAACCTTGGAATGGACAAAGGGTCTCCTTTCCAGCCCTTTCCTTGCTGGATTCCAGGGCTTGGCAAGATGGGTAAGAGTTAGATTTTGATTCCCATTTGTCCCCTGGCTTGGACATATTTGTAGTAGAGTCTGTGCAGCAGCACACTATAGCCTACTGGTCCAAGCTATCATGGTCTCTTCTCCGATCTGTTTTAGTCCTCTCCTGATGCATCTCCCTATCTCTAATCTTATTTTTCTACAATCCTTTCTACACACTATGGTAAAATTGATCTTTTCAAAGTATACATCAGATCATTGTGTTTTCCTGATTAAAATCCCTCTTAACGTCCCTATTGTCTGTAGCAAAGAACCCCTAATGGTTACAAGGCCCTCCACCACCCAGCTTCTGATCACCACTGTTCCCCTTCTCACTTTTTCTGGACACATTAGCCTCCTTCCTAATCTTGAACATACAAGGTTAGTCCTGCCTAGGGCCTTTACATATCTTTGGGTGGTTGTCCTATTCTTGTTCAAATATCACCTCTTTATGAAGGTCATCCATGACCCAGTTCTCTAAAGTTTATACACCAAATGCCCTACCCCACCTCCTTCCTTGTTTCACCATCACCCCATTTTATTTTTCTCTATAACATTTAACACAGTCTGAAATCAGCTTAGCGTCAGCTTCTCCCAGATTCTAAACTTCTTGGGGGCCAAGAAGTTGTCTGAATTCTTCCTTGTTATACTCTCATTTTAAGGGTGCTCGTCACACAGTAGGCACTGAAGAAATAGAATGAGAGAAGGTGGAGTCAGAGTGCTAAGTTAGGGACCTGTGGGAGAGGATAATGATATGCAGCAAGCATAGTTGGGAAACTTGTTTAAAAATCCATATTCATAAAGTAAACTTGAAAATAATTCCATTTCAGCTTCCCTTCCCCACCCCCCCATCCTCTAAAAAGTTTTTCCTCTAAAAACGTCTTTCACTTTTGAGTCCAGAAAGTAGGTATTATATGTGTGTGTGCTGAGACATTAGTTTCCAGGGAACTCTGACTGTTAAAGGATGTCAAACACCTCTCCTAAGCAGAGAGCAAGACCTTGTTGCTGGGAGAACTTTCTGTATAAGGACTTCGTCCAGCCTGGCGCCAGGGTTGAGCCTCTTGCTGTCATTTGCTTTCCGGGCACAGTAGAGTGAAGTAGCATTGTTTAACCTTTTGGAAGCTGTGTATGAAATTTACATTAGCAGGGTGTTGCTGTTCAGTTACAAACCGTTTATCCCATGAATATCAATGTGACCATTTGCTCTGAGAAATTATCTTCTTTCTGTTGAGAGGAGGTGAGGAATCCATAAAAAGGTTCAGAAGATAGGAGAGACAGTCTTGGTTCCTCTGAGCTTGCTGGGGTGAATGATTAAGGAGCAAGGTGACCCCACACCCAGAAAAAAGCTTCTGGGAAATCCTACAGAAATCTTTCTTTTCCCTCTCTTAGGGTGATTTTTGGATAAATATTTCTTAAATAATAGGCATTCATATACTTTAAATAAAAGTATATGAATGCCTACCACAGAGCCTTGAAAATAGTAGGCATTTAATAAACATCTACCCAAATAAGTTGCTTGATATGTAAGAATATGTATTAAACAGAAAACTCATTGAGTCATTGAGGAGAAATATGGACATGTAATTAAAATAATGGCAATCCCAATCTACGATTTATCCCTAAGAACTTTCTTTACAATTCTATTTGAATAGACTCTGGTGACCAGAAAAAGAACTTTAAAAAAATATATATGAATAGACTTCATTCTCCAGAGCAGTTCTCTTGGAGAGAACTGAGCAGAAAGGCAGAATTCCCATACATCCCCTTTCCCTGCCTCCCCTCAGTTCCCTCTGTTCATGACATCTTACATTAGTTGGGTAAACACATTTTTGATAATTGAAGAACCAATATTGATACATGATTATTAATTAAAGTCCATAGTTGATATTGGAGTTCAGTCTTGCTGATATATGCTCTATGGGTTTTGGCAAATGTGTAGTGATGTGCATCCACTATTAGTATCCTATAGAATAGTTTCATGGACCTAAAAATCCTCTGTGCTTCACCTGTTCATTCTTAACTCTCCCAATGAAACTCTGGCAACCACTGATTTTTTTTTTTGGCCTTTTTTTATTATGGTAAAATATATGCCACAAGGAACTTATTACTTTAATCATTATTAAGTGTACAATTTAGTTGACTGACTACATTCAATCACTGATCTTGTTACTGTCTCTATACTTCTGACTTTTCTAGAATGTCATATAATTGGAATCCTACAGCATTTAGCCTTTTCAGACTGGCTTCTTTCACTGACCAATTATGCATTTAAGGGAGACGGTAGTTTTAATAATTTTATCTGAAGCAGTATTGTTGCTGACAACTTAAATCATCAGAACTTTGGTCATGGACCTGATCCCATGAGATCTGCTGTCCAAAGGAGACTGGCACTGGGTACCCACCCATTCTCAAGAAATTGGGAAACGTGGACTCCAACGGCTGGCATTTAGCTGTCTGACTTAGAGCAGGAAGAGACAGAGTGGCTCACTGCTATTTCCATGTACCGGCTTGTGGTTGCTAGTGATTCTTTTTAAACAGCGTAACATTATTTCTGTTTTCTCAGGTTTTAAACTTTATTTCATCTTTTTTATTTAAAAAATATTTGTCTGGTGCTCACTTCAGCAGCACATATACTAAAATATATTTGTCTGTTCCAAGAAGGATTCAAAGTGGAAATAGAAAAAACTAAATGATATAATCTTTCACATTGATACTATCTCATAGTAGTTAACTTCGTGAAGGACAAATTTTGTTAGTTTCAGTAAGATTACAGATTAAGCAAGAGATTGCTGACAGACTGAAAATAGAACCTGAAACTAGGGGCGCCTGGGCGGCTCAGTCAGTTGAGTGTCCAACTCTTGGTTTCAGCTCAGGTCACGATCTCACGGGTTGTGGGATCGAGCCCACGTCAGGCTCCGTGCTCAGTGGGGAACGTGCTTGAAGATTCTCTCCCTCTGCTCCTCTCCTCATTTTCTTTCTCTTTCAAGTAAATAAAAATAAATCTTAAAAAAAAAATTAAAAAACCAGATACTGAAAGATTCATTCATTATACCAGTATTTGGATGTTCTGGGATTTGTGGGAGATACGGGAAGTAGGCACTAGGAAGGAAGGAAGGGGAGGCTCAGTGGAAGATAATGTTGCAGGTGACTTGGGTGGCAAATACCCAGCAGGTAGTGATAATGGAGCAGGTACAGGAACTGTGCACAAACGGAACACCTCACCGTAGTCAGGCCTGCTCTGGGTCCGGCACTGTGGTGGATGCCAGAGATGCGGTAACAGACAGAACCCAGCCCCTGCCCTAGTGAGCGGCATTCTAATGGGGAGCCCTAGAATCAATAAGAAAATGAAAATAGATTTACACTTGGAAGGGGTGGTGGGGAAAATGCTACGAAGAAGAAGCATACATGTTAGAGAGTGGTGTTTCCTTTAGATAAAGTGGTCAGAGCAGGCCTCTCTGGGGTGATCACATTTGAGTAGAGGTTTCTTCGTAATGAGGGAACCAGCTCTGTGTAGATTTGGAAGGGGGTCGTCCCAGGTAGATGGAACATAAGTGCAAATGTCTGGAGGCTGGAATCAGGCTGGCATGTTCAAGGATCTGAATAAGGTCAGTGTGGTTAGAGTAAACAAGCAGAGAGGGATAAAAACTGAGTCTGAAGGAGCAGACAGGGACCAGGTTGTGGAAAAGGCTGCTAGGCCAAGCAAGGAAAAGAACTTGGATTTCATTCTAATGTGTTAGGAAGATACCTGGAGGATTGGGACAGGGGGATGATATGATCCAAATTACATTTTTCAAAAGCTTACTCTGGTGTCTGCTAGAAATTGACTGGAGGACAGAAGGCAAGAACCGAATAAGGAGGCCAGCTGGAGGCAATTCAGACTGTCCAGGTGAGAGGTGAGCACAGCCTGCTGGAGGATGGGACCAGAGGTTGTGGTTGAAGGTTTTTTTCTGTAGGATGTAATATGACAGGTGATCTAGGGGTGCCTGGGGGACTCAGTCCATTAAGCATCTGCCTGGGGCTCAGGTCATAATCCTGGGGCCCTAGGATTGAGCCCAGCGTTGGGCCCCCTGCACAGCGGGGAGTTGGCTTCTCCCTCTCCCTCTGCCCCTTCACCAGCTTGTGCTCTCTCTATCGCATTCTCTCTCAAATAAATAAAATCTTAAAAAAAAAAGATCTAAAAAGACCTCCAGTGGATTGGATACTGGTGATAAAGGGGATTCACAGGGTTTTGGGATTTCAGAAGGAGAGTCTTTACTTCTTGCTGGAGTGAAGTCTGAGAGAGGTAGGGTTGATGTGCTCCTAAGGGGAGCTGGCAGGGGAGGACATTCTAGGTCGGGAACTGTGATGAGCAAAGGCAGGAAGCAGAAAGGTGAACATGTTTAGAAAAAGGCGAAGTTGAAGTCTGACACACACACGAAGGGCTAGGCTAGAAGGGTCTTAAGGACCATGTTTTGATGACCTCATTTCCTAGTGTATTGATGCTACAATGGGGAGTTGTGTCCGTCAGGAGTGCATATAGTGGCAAGTAACTGAAAACTTAAGAAACTTTTTTTTTAAGATTTTATTTATTTATTTATTTATCTTCAAGAGAGCACCACGTGAGCAGAGGTTGGGAAAAGCAGACTCCCCGCTGAGCAGGGAGCCCAGGGCTGGACTCAATCCCAGGATCATGACCTGAGCCAAAGGCAGACACTTAACAGACTGAGCCCTCTAGGCACCACTGAAAACTTAAATACCTTGAACAAAAAGGACTTTCAGTTTTCTCATGAAATATCTGGGGGTACTCAGTTCTGGATGGTGAGGCTGCTCATGTCTACAGGGACCTTGATACTGTTTCTGCTCCACCTTCTTGAAAATGTTGGCTTTCATCCTCATGGTGTCTAGTTGAATCCTGTACCAATATGGTTGTTATTTCTTCTCTGGGCATAAAGAAGGGGACAAGGAGGCAAAAAGAGCTGGGGCCATGCCACTCCCTTCTGTTTTTATTGTGATGAAAGCCATATAACGTAAAATTTGCCATTGAAACCATCTTTAAGTATACAATTCTGTGGCATTAATAGCACTCATAATATTGTGCAACCATCACCAGTATCTCTCCAATAGGAACTCTAACTATTCCATGCTCTCTGGGCAAGCCACTGTCTTTGAATCTCTGTGTGTTCAGCAACTTGGAATCTCTCTGAATCCTGTTTTTTGTTTTTTGTTTTTTTTGTTTGTTTGTTTGTTTTTTAATGGAGGCTTCATTATAGAGGCATGATTAATTAAATCATTAGATATTGGCATTGATTCAACCTGCATCCCTTCTCCCCTCCCTGGAGGTCAGGGGCATGTGACTGCAAATTCCAACCTTCCAATCCCTTGGTTGGTTTTCCTAGCAACCAGCCCCCCATCCTTAGGTGTGGTCCAAACATTGTCATTAACAAAAGACACCTTTGTCCTCTTATCACTCAGGAAATTCCAAGGGTGAAAAAACAGATGAATACCAAATATACATTTGTTAATATACATGCAATATCACAGCATGTGTCAGAGATATTTTGGTAGATGGTAGGAAGTGAGTAATGGAGGGAGAGGAAGCATTCTGTGGATAATGAGACCGGTGAGAAAAGGGGGAGAAAAAGGTATAAAAAGTATTATTTGGCATGATAGACTGGCTTGCCCTTGCCCCAAATAAGATTTAACTCCTAGTTTCAGAACTGCATCTCTTTGATGCAGCCTTTCCTTTTTCTTCCGGTTTTCTTTAGTTAAGATATTATGGCAAGATTTGGTTATGGAATTTTACTCGGGTCTCTCACAGGGAGATATTTATAAAAATGTCTTTTCATCATCTAGGGGTTCCCCCCCAGTTCATATCTGTATAAATGAGCATATATATTGATATCGCTACTCTTCCATGTCAACAAATATAGGTCTACATTATTATCTTTATCTGGTGGATAGATAATATGTATATATACGATATTTTATATACATATATATATGTATATATATATATATCTCCCATAGTTTTTTAAAAAATAAATTAATAATACATTTTCAGTCTTGAATAAGCCTCCTGATACATACTTCATGAGATTCTGGTGCAATGATCTCTTGTGGGTAAATACTTAGACGTGGACTTACTGGGAGAGGTCGTGCACATTTTTAAGGATGTTGATAGTCATTGCTAAACCACTTGTCAGGACAGTTGTATCACTTTGATAAGGAAAATCTGTGTTCTGAGGTAGCTGACCAATCCAGCAGGGGAATCCCAGTCCCAAGCCCAGGACCATTCCAGACTTTTCCTTAGCCCCACCAGTGGCAGCCACCAAGAGCAGCACAGATAGAAATACAAGTGTATAAAATACCCGCTTTGTTTGTGCTTGGGGCTCAGATCTTAAGAGATTACTCTCTTCTGGGCCCCCCAGTGTGATACAAACCTCTGATCCTCCAAGGTCTCTGAGTGCTGCTTGTTTTTTTTGGCCAGGATCAAGTCTGCATTCCAGAACAACTTCATACTCTGGAAGCAATCCCCGTGTGCCCATTTCCTCACACCTGTGACACCAACTGACAATCTTTTTTATCTTTCAAGCTTCTGCACTTATTTTGGTTGCCAGTAAGCCTGAGTGTCTTTCCACATGTCTGGTGTGTTTGTATTTATGTGTAGGAGGGAAATAGCAGATTTTGCTCTGTGCTCATGAAATCTCAAGATCTTGGGTGGCAGGTGGGTTTTAACAAGTTGGGCTGAAAATTGTAGGCGGCTGGGTAATTGCTTTTGTCTAGGCTTGGGGAATTGGGGTATATGGTTATGGGAGTAACAAAAAGGCATGTGTATCAGATAATGTAACAAGAGGTCACAAGAATTCAAATGCAGAGGCAAGGGAGGGGGACATGTCAGAGGTGATTGGAAAAATTCAAAGCTTATTATTCAGAGAGTAATTGAGTCAGAGGAGCTAGGGGAAAAGCAACATTTGGAGAAAGATTGTCTTTAGCTGCGGACACTTGGCCACTAGGATGCCATTTCCTGTCACATCTTTCTCCATGTCATCCTTACCATTCCCATCTCCAATTACAGGATGGGTATGTCCCCCAAGGAGGCAAGTTCTCAACTGTCTGCAGGATTTTGCACTTAACTTTCCCAAGGAAAGGAAAGGAAAGCCTTTCCCCTACTTGGACCTAAACACTCTTTTGGGCTTCACTTGGATGTCTCCTTCCATTAGGAAGCAACTCATGAATGCTCTTCTGCTCCCTTCCTCAGATGCCATTAGTGGGGGCTGTATCCATGGGATGCTATGCTTACCCACAGCATAGCATGAGTTACATTGTGTGGTGTTAGAAGTTGTTCAATTTGAAGTTTAGTTTGCCTGGGCTCATGTCTTCATTTTAATACCTGGAACATGTTAAGTGAATTTTCTCTTTATATCTTGTTTTGTATTTCTTTCACTAGAACTATATTCGCTAACACTCCCAGCACTTGGCCATGTCCATCCATTTCCCTACACCTTTGCCAACAATAAGCATGATACTTAAGGTATTATACAGGTACTGATAACTAAGGCAGTTGGGAGTCTTTAATGAGGCAGCATTTGCAACTTGCTATGTAATCTTGGGTAAAATTATTTAATAGCTCTGTGCCTCACCTTCTCATCTGTAAAATGAGGATAATAATACAGATTTCTTATAGATTTATTGCATGAAACCCATGATGTACATGCTGTACCCATAATGTACATAATGTAATGTACATGCTAAGCATCTTGAGCAATGCTATTTCATACTAGGATGTGAGCTGCTATGATAAAACTAATGCACCACAGCTGATAAGGTAGTCAAATATCATAATTACTGTTTTTGTCTGAATACAAATTTGGAAGGCAAGAACGATATCTTATGCATATGGGATTCTCTGGTACCTAGCACTGTGGCTCCCGTGTAGATCTTTATGACTTTTATGGATGCTTATGAATTGCTGGCATCCCCTTGGAGCTAGGGAGAGAGATGGGGCTGGAAACAAAAGTTGGGGAGGCAATCAGAAGTCATTCTCTAGATAGAGAGTCCTCAGAATTAGCCAGCAACTCTTCTCTGACTTCTCTCCTTCATCACTTCTTTTCTCTCTTGGTCAAAAATTATACATCAGCTTTTGAGAGAGACATCCATTGTCTTTTTGGCTTTTTCTCTATTTTTGCATGATTAGAACATTTGGGCATTTTCCCACACTTGATGAGGGGTAAAACTGCTTTTCTTCTCATGTTGAGGAGGATTTGGGGGAACAGCATATATGGGGTCAACAAAGAAAAATGCCCAAAATGATGGTTTTGTTTTTGCCAGCCATCACCTGCAGATGTTAATTCAGGTTTGGATCCGAGCTTTGCTCTTTGCATTTAAGTTATTTTTCTTCTCCAAACTTCTCCTTACTCACTGGTAAAATGTGACTCTGTTCACTACCCCTGCTACAGAGAATTGCATTGTAGTTGCTTTAATACAGTAAAGGGCTCTTACTGCTTTAAAAAATATAAAGGAAAGTCATTTGCATCTGTGAGATTAGATGAGCTGTAACTGAAATGCAAAAGTAGTGGCTTAAATCAGATAGACATTTGTTTTCCTCTTCTGTAAAGTTCAGATCCAGACAGACCCAGAGATGAGGTGGTGGTTCCAGGATCATCTAGAGGTCTAAGCTTCTTCCAGCTTTCTGTTCCTGTCTCCTTAGAAGGGAGCCCCAACCTCAGGATCAGATGATTGATCTGCATCAGATGACTGATGCAAAAAGCTACAGTCATCACACTGATATTGGGAGCAGCAGCAGGGGCTAGGAGCGGGGTGGGGGGAACACACCCTTTCTCTTTAAGGTTACTGTCCAGAAAGTGCCACAAATCGACTTAAACTAATTGCGTTGTGACATAGTCACGTAGTCACACTTGGTTGCTGAAGAGGCTGGGAATCCAAGTTCTCATCTGTATGTGCCCACCTAAAACCCAGGAATTCCATAATGAAAGGAAGGAAAGGGAAACTGATAGGGGGACAAATAGCACTATCCCTCTGGTACAAGATGCAGAGCAGCAGCCCTGTGGGGGCACCTGCGTGGCTCAGTCAGTTAAGCATCTGCCTTTAGCTCAGGTCATGATCTCAGGGTCCGGGGATGGAGCCCCGTGTCAGGGCTCCCTGCTTGGCAGGAAATCTGCTTCTCCCTCTCCCACTGCCATCTCCCCACCCCACCCCCCTTGCCATTCCCTCTATCTCAAATAAATAAAATATTAAAAAAAAAACCACAGTACTCTTATGTCTAAGGTCACACAGTGTATTAGGGTTCTCCAAAGACACAGAACCAATAGGATATATCTATATCCACACACGGACACACATACTGAAAGAGGGAGGAGAGATTGACTGATTTGTTACAGGAATTGGGTCCTGGGAGGCTGAGAAGTCCCATGATCTGCCTCTGTAAGATGGAGACCAGGGAACCTAGTGGGGTAATTCAGTCTGAGTAGAAACATATGAGAATTGAGGGGCCAAAGGGGCCTGATCTGAGTCCAAAAACCTGAGAACCAGGAGTGCAGATGTCTGCGAGCCTGAAAAGACAGATGTCTCAGCTCAAGCAGAGAGAGCAACTGTCCCCTTTTGGTTTTCTTTATTCAGGTCAGCAACAAATTTGGATGGCACTCACCCGCATTGGTGAGGGTGATTTTCTTTACTTAGTCTACTGATTCAAACCCTAAACTGTTCCAGAGACATTTTTGCAGACATGCGCAGAAATAACATTGTATCATGTGGGCATCCCCAGTGAAGCTGACACATAAAGTTAACTCTCACACAGAGCTAATTAACAGTTGAGCTAAAACTGGATTCTATTCCCTCACCCTTTTTTTCCCACACAAAAAACCTATTAATTTGAATTTTACTAGAATTTAACAGGCAAAAAGAGATGAAAGTAAAATTGAAGTTAATAACTTTTAGATAAATATTTCTTCCTCATAAAATGTATAATGAGGGTAATAATGGATCTTTCTCGTAGCTCTGCTACATGGAATCCATGACATGTCTAAAGCAGCTTGGTCAATGCTTACTTCAGGAAAGGATATGAGCTATCTAGGATGATGCCAATGTAAAAACCTAATGAAGTGTGCAAATGTTAGATTTATTATTTTCATGGCAAGGTTATAAATCTTGGAAGGCAGGGACCGTGTCTTCCTCCTGCTGAATTCCTGATATCTAGCACAGTGGCTCCCATGTCCATCTTTATCATCCTTAAGAACGTTGAATGTGAAGAAAAATGAGGTAAAACCTTGAACAGTTTGGACTCATGATTTTTTTTAAACATATTTAAATTATAAGCAGTATTGTGTCCTTCTCTCAAACTATTAGTAGCTACTTGTTACACATCATATTATACTTAAATACTTCTGCTAATGTAGCCAGGGCACAGCATGCAAGGGCACCTGGGGTCTGGGGGTCCCACACAGATCAGGTTCAGCCAGTCGCCACTGACAAAATCCAAAGGCAGAGAAACCCATGGTGGTGAAAAAGAAAGGAATTTATTTCCATGAGGCCATCACCAGGAAGACAGCAGAATAGTGTCTTGAAGACTGTCTCCAAAGTGCTGAAGATACTTCCAGGTTTATATAAGGAAAAGGTGGGACTAAGGTCGATGGGTTCCTTCGGGTGGGCAGTAAAAGTCAGGTGATCATTGTCTTGGAATCAAGCATGGGCAGGCTCTTCCTGGCTCAGGGCAATCCTTACTGCTCCCTGGGATAGTTTCCGTTCCCATCAGGGGATGCTTTGCCCACGAGGTCTTTTGCCTAAGTTAAGAGGTATGCTGGAAAGAAGAACTTAATCATTTAGAAACTTTGTGGTCAAAATGGGGGTAGTAGAAGTCCTCTTTCTCTAAGATTGACAATATTTCTATTCCATTTCTCAATCTTAGTTCCCAGTGTTTTGTTTTAAGAGTTATTTATTTATTTGGGAGAGAGTGAGAGTGAGAACATGAACAGTGGGGGAGGGACAGAGGGAGAGGGAGAAACAGACTCCCCATTGAGCAGGGTGCCAGATGCTGGGATCCATCCCGAGACCCTGGGGTGATGACCTGAGCTGAAGGCAGATGCTTAACCCACCGAGCCACCCAGGCACCCCCTCCCCAATACTTTAAATGATTTGTTCTTTTGTTCTATTTGTAGAACAAAATACTTGATACTTGTTTTCATTCTCTAGTGCAGCGTTAACAAAGTAACACACAACCCCAGTAACTTCAAACAACAGAAATTTATTCTCTAACAGTTGCACAAGCTGCTAGTTCAAAATCAGGATTTCAACAGTGTTGATTCTCCCTGAGGGCTCTGATGGAGAGTCTGTTCTATGCCCTTCTCCTAGCTCCTGGTGAAGCCTGGCAATCCTTGAGTTTCATTGATTTGTAGAATCATCACTCTGATCTCAGCTTTGGTGTTCCCTTGACTCTCCTTCTTTATGTGTCTCTGTGTCTTCACATGATCTTCTTTTTTTTAACATCTCTGTTTACTCTCAGAAGGACATTACTCAGATTAGACTAGAGTTCACCTAGTAAGTAGGACTTCATCTTAAGTCCATTGTATTTGTAAAGATGCTATATACAAATAAGTTCATGTTCACAGGTACCCGGGGTTAGGGCTTCCATCTTTTGGGCGGGGGAGACACAATTTAACTCACAACACTACTTCAGAGATTATTCTCTTTTTAGAATATAATAACTTTCTGTTTTATATCTATTATTTGCTTCTCATTAGCTTCCCCCTCCTTATCCACTGTGATTATCTCGAGTCTTCTGTCCTGAATTTCATTTTCAATTATATTTATTCTCTTTCTTGCTGCTTCTAATTTATTCATTAGTGTTTTTTTTTGTTTTGTTTTTTTTTTTCAAATATTGTATTTATTTATCTGACAGAGAGACACAGCGAGAGAGGGAACACAAGCAGGGGGAGTGAGAGAGGGAGAAGCAGACTTCCCACCAAGCCGGGAGCCTGATGTGGGGCTCGATCCCAGAATCCCGGATCGTGACCTGAGCGGAAGGCAGACACTTAACGACTGAGCCACCCAGGTGCCCCTATTCATTAGTTTTTAAATGATATATTTTAGTTTGGTTCTTATTCACTTCCTTAGTTTTACCATATCTCTTTGTATTTGATTCTGTAGTTTTATTGGCTAGACTTTGAGAGGTTTACTTTATTTATTGCTTTTAAGTAATCTTATTAATATATTCTATTGGACAAAGCTCTTTAGGATGATCCTTGGGCTATGTTTTCTATGAAACTAAGATATTAATCTTTTTAACTGCTTTCTCACCCTGAATTTTTTTTGTTTTGTTTTTTTGTTTTTCAGGTTAACACCTTGTTCCTTTTTGCATTACTCCTGCTTAAGAGGACTGCTCTCTAGAATACCACACTTGTTGGTCAGTTGGAGAAAATTCTCCCCAGCCCTCTTTCCACCTTCACCCGAGACTTGTCTTACCCTGTAGCTACTGCTAGAAGGCCCAGGTGTTGTGTTCCAGCCCCCTCTTTTTAGTCTGCAGGCATGGTTGGGGGAAGAGAGAGTTCCACCAGGGCAGTGTACCGTCTTTCTTAGAGGAACTGGTTTCTGTTCCTTAAATTTTGTTTTGTCTTGTGCCTGGGACTGTTCCACTTAATGAAGCACAGGGTAATATCTTCTAGATGGTTCTCCCAATTCAGCATGGAGTCCAGCAGTCTATGCTTCAGCACAAGTGCGTAAAGGCAACTCTTCACTTTTTCATTTCTCCTCACCCCCCCAGACCACCTCCTCAGTACTACCTTGGGGTCAAAAGAGACAAAAAGGATAGCATTCTTCTTGTATTTCTTGCTAATTTGAGGATTGGGGTGGGGGGGACATTCTCAGGACTTTTTGTATCCTCTGGGAATAAGAGAGGAGTCATCTTTCTTTTGCCTTTTAGAGATTATAACATTAGATTCCCTTGTTTGGTTGTGACACATCTTTTCTTTTTCTGGTATTTTTTTTTCCTTGATTTTGTTGTTTATGAGAGGAGGAGAGAATCTATGAACCAGTTTACCCTATGTGTTTTTCAATGTGCATTTTGAGCCTTCCAGTTGTGCCATGATGCTAGCTGGCGGTTTCTCCACTAATAAAAAGACAAGATCTGTAGATATTTTTGTAACAGCATTACTTTTCCCTCCCTTCCTGCCAGTGCTAATGCTCTGAAGTTTAATTTAGAGGATTGCATGGAGATGTCGGCTTACATTATGATTGGAAGGCCAGGTTGCTGACCCCCCCCTTTTTTTCCCTCCAAAATCAAGGGCTTTAGATGGGAAGTAATAATTATTAAAATATATTTTTCACTTATTTTCTTTTGTTCAGCAGTCAGACTAAATGTCACCAAAGGTTACATTTTAGACCTTGCTAGTTTTAAAACTCTGGTAACTATTAGCCCATTGAAAGTGACAGAAGCTCTCAAAATGTGTTTTCCCAGCCAATTCGGCCTCAGCCCTCACACTTGCAGTAACCTCATTATTATTCCAAATTGAAGGATTTGAGGTCATGCTGAGAGGTTCACAAACTAGTCAAACAGAGTCCCTGTCCTCCTCATTCCAGATATTTATCATTTACTTTTCAGGGCTCGGGAGACTAATTAATAAATCAAAGAAATCATTATAGACTAGTTCAGGGTGTTTGGGCTTTTACCTCTTGGGAAATATGTCTTGCATTTTCAAAAGCATCTTTGTTTCCATTATGTAAGACAAATATCTTGTTGAATACAAATGCTTGTGATATAATGGATATCTTGAAGCCAAACCAGGATTTAGCCAGATCCCCATCAGAAGGGCTTAGAAAATAAGACAGCACATGCTTTTTATTTGTTTGTATTGTTTTCCTGTCTTTGGCTTTAGGCAGTCCTTTGTTTCCTATGCCTCTAGGGCATGAAGAAGGTTCTGTCTGAGACTAAGCTCTGAAAGCAGTCCTCAGGAACTTTGGGGCATCAGATGAGAGCTGGTTAATGGACCACTGGGTGTCAGTATTGTCTTTTCTTACCCTAGCAGAACCCAAATCGGGTTGTCTTGTCCTGATCAGAAGCTTCTTGACTTTGTTGGAATACAGGATGCTACACTTTCTGTCAAAGCCAGGGTGGGCCATCTAGTCCAACCAGCTTAATTCACAGATGGAAAGACTGAATCATGGAGAAGGGACAGCTGGTTCCCCGACCCCAGGCTTTCCAAACTATCTCAAACTTAAATGCCCAAAGGGCCAAACAGATGAAAGAGGCAAGTGGGCTCACATCTGTCTCAACAAAAAGCTATGTCCCCTTCATCCCCGTAGAAATAAGCTGTTTTTCATTTTTCTTGGTCAATCCTCTTGGTATATATCTTGTTTCCCTAATACCGATATGGAGAAAATTTCTTCTGTTTTTAAACAACAGCCACAAAAGCATGATGAAAGCCCTTGGCCACATGTCAGGGAAACAATAAGAATGATAAGGGACCAGCTGAGTTACATGCTAGCAAGGTGATGGGGTCCTAGCATTGGTGGATTTTTTAGATTTTTCAAGAGAAATGGGAAATCTGGGTATTTATGTGAATTCTTACTTTCATAAGTTTGCTCAAATTTCAAAAAAACAAAAACAAAAACAAAAACCAACCTCATCTGTGGGCTAGATAGGGGATTTCTAGTTTAACAAGTCATAATCATTGTACTAAAACTCAAAAGTTTTCTTCTCAGACTTGGATTCTTCTGTTGGCATTTTCTAGTTTGGGCTGATTGGCCCAAACTAGAGGGAAGGGCCCTGGGGAGATGCATCGGATTTACATGTATTTCACTCACAAGTGGAATTTAAGAAACTGTGTCACCTTTTTATTCCAAGGAAAAGGAAATGTTTTGTGCAGCCATTTGAGGAATGGTATAGACCAGAAGGGTTCCATATTTAGACTCCACTTGATCTAAAAGAGGTTGGGGAAAATTGATCATTACTAAATTTTCAGTGCTGAGTAATGTCTGTTGTGAGTGTGCTGGAGCCAGAGCCTTGAAGGAGCAATCATCTATAGGTCTCCACAGTCCTGGGAATTTGCTTCTTTTGTAGACAGGAGAGCCAAGAGGATAAGAGAGCCGTTCTCAGACTCACAAAGAAGTTATAGGCTTTAGAGACCACCTACTCTAAACAGGTGCATTTCATATATCCAGAAGGGACAGTGTCCTACTCAAGGTCACCGAGCTTGTGGCCTAGCTGGTGGCCACGGACTCCTGACTCCAGCTCTCCTCAATCTTTGTCTGGGATTCTCACTGGGGGTTGATGAGAAACATGAACCCAGTCATTGGATAACACAGTGTTCTGTGCAAATATTCACAAGTAATAGTGTCCAGGAGGCAAAATAGAATGGTTTGTGCAAGAAAGAGTCTATTTGTATTCAGATAGAGTATTTGTATCTAGAAAGGAATAGACTTGAGCAAATGCACAGGAAGCTGAATTGTTCATTCTTTTTTTAAAAAAAAAATCTGAATTTGGAAATCATCTCATTTTAGTGTTCACCACCTGAGCTTCTCTGGTGTATTGTTATTTAATAAGTTTTGCTGCAGTCAGCAAAAGAAGAAAACACTCCATTATAATCTGAAAAAAGAATATGAGTGATAAAGAATTCAAGAATGATATGTGCACTTAATCTGCAGCAAGAAAGACTTGGGTTAGATGCACTGGAGAACTTGACAAGAATTTTTTAAGATTAGAATGTGTTCTTAGCACTTAGCAAACTCAACACCCAAAGAACAAATAATCCAATCAAGAAATGGGCAGAGGACATGAACAGACATTTCTGCAAAGAAGACATCCAGATGGCCAACAGACACATGAAAAAGTGCTCCATATCACTCGGCATCAGGGAAATACAAATCAAAACCACAATGAGATACCACCTCACACCAGTCAGAATGGCTAAAATTAACAAGTCAGGAAATGACAGATGCTGGCGAGGATGCGGAGAAAGGGGAACCCTCCTACACTGTTGGTGGGAATGCAAGCTGGTGCGACCGCTCTGGAAAACAGCATGGAGGTTCCTCAAAATGTTGAAAATAGAGCTACCCTATGACCCAGCAATTGCACTGCTGGGTATTTACCCTAAAGATACAAACGTAGTGATCCGAAGGGGCACGTGCACCCGAATGTTTATAGCAGCAATGTCTACAATAGCCAAACTATGGAAAGAACCTAGATGTCCATCAACAGACGAATGGATAAAGAAGATGTGGTATATATACACAATGGAATACTATGCAGCCATCAAAAGAAATGAAATCTTGCCATTTGTGACGACGTGGATGGAACTAGAGGGTATCATGCTTAGCGAAATAAGTCAATCGGAGAAAGACAACTATCATATGATCTCCCTGATATGAGGGAGAGGAGATGCAACATGGGGGGTTAAGGGGGTAGGAGAAGAGTAAATGAAACAAGATGGGATTGGGAGGGAGACAAACCATAAGTGACTCTTAATCTCACAAAACAAACTGAGGGTTAATGGGGGGAGGGGGGTTGGGGGGGTGGGATTATGGACATTGGGGAGGGTATGTGCTATGGTGAGTGCTGTGAAGTGTGTAAACCTGGCGATTCACAGACCTGTACCCCTGGGGATAAAAATATATTATATGTTTATAAAAAAAAATAAAATTAAAAAAAAAAAAAAAAGAATGTGTTCTTAGCAGAGGTTATGTGATCATTTAAAAATCCTATTATTGGGGTGCCTGGGTGGCTCAGAGCCAAAGCCTCTGCCTTTGGCTCAAGGTCATGATCTCAGGGTCCTGGGATCGAGCCCCGCATCAGGCTCTCTGCTCGGCAGGGAGCCTGCTTCCCCACCCCCTTTATCTCTCTGCCTACTTGTGATCTCTGTCTGTCATATATATATATACATATATAAATAAATAAATCTATCTTAAAAAAATTAAAATCCTATCATTGTATCTATCAGTTCGAGCAAACAGTCTCTACTATTAGAATTAGCTTTCTAAAACATCAATATGACCATATTGATGGTCCCTTCTTAAAAACTTATTTTTTATTGTCATTTCCTAGGTTTGACACACACTGATAATGTGATCTAAGGTAATTTTTCTTATCTGGGGGTAATCTGAGAGTTTTTTAAAAATTGAAAACCTCAAAAAGCATGATCTCTATCAAATAAGATTAGGAAGTGTGAGATATCATATCTTCCTTGTGGTGAATCACTAAGCACATATGAAAGGCTTTGAGAAATCCTGAAATTAAGAAAACTGTTTAAGTCACTCAGCAGAACATGCTTGGAAACTACTCTGCCATCGTCTTACCTTCCATCAATTCATACAGGTTACAGGTTGTGCTCCAGCCCTGTTGTGCTTTTCCTCAGAAAAATAACCATTGAACAACATGGGTTTGAACCATGCAGGTTCATCTTCATGTGATTTTTTTTTCTATAAATACAGAACAGTACTGCATGTCTTTTAGGACTTCCTTAAAATCTTCTTTTTTTCTAGCTTTATTCTAAGAATAAGCAATGTAATACAACATACAAACTATTTTTAATTGACTGTTGGTTAGCGGTAAGCCTTCTGGTCAACAGTAGGCTACTAGTAGTTATGTGACTACTTCTGAACAGTGGTGGATATCTTCAGGCTACACTTAGCAATGAAGTCAAGACTCTTCTATCTGCCCCTTCAACCTTGTACTAACACTGCTGCCCTGGATCCATTGAAGCCATGCTCATCTGCACCTGCATAAGTGCACTGGTGTCAATCTCAACCCTTCCTCCTTCTATTCTTCTTGTGACACCCATTCTCCACACAGTTTCCCACCATGCTCCCGCCTTAGTGGTCTCAGTTCTGGTCCTCCAGGGCCACACTTTTTTTTTTTTTTTCTCAGCCTCAGGGCCTTTCATTGATTCTTTTCTCTGCTGGGAGAGCTCCTCTCCCTGTCCTTTTTCATCCTTCTTCAGTTCTCTACTCAGATGTCCCCTACTCAGAGGAGTCTGCTGTCTTAGTTTGGGGTCCCTTCAGAGCACCCTGAGACATAAGGCAAACAGCAGCAGTTGACTTGGGAGGTCCAAGGAATGTGGGTGGGAAAAGTAGAACCGTGACACAGGAAAGGGGAGACAGCCAATAGAGGGCGCCCTCTACTACAGCAGGCAACCCCTTACTCCCCTTCTACTGCCCCCTCCTCCCCTCAACAAGGCCCAGGAAAGCATTAAGTACACACCTCAGACTCAGTGCCCTTGAGCCTTGAGGGATCTGGACCTACGCACTCCCCTCAGCCAGGGTAGGGGACCACTGGGTTGGGGGGAAGGCACTTCTGGTTTGCTTTCTGGTTTGCTCCAAACAGAGCATGGACATAACGCAGTACTGGCATTGAGAAGCAGTCCTGAAGAGTGTGCACGTGAGTGTGTATGCAAACCTTTGAGATCTTGTTAGCATAGTGATTGATTCAGGAGTTCTGTGAGGAGGTCTGAGATTCTGCCTGAGAGAAGCTCTGGTGTCCTCTCTCTCTTTCTCTCACTCTCTGACAAATAAGAAAAAAAAAAAGAAAAAAAAAAAAAGGTAAACTCTGTGAAGGCTTCACCTGCCTTATCTAGTGCTGTTTTCCCGGGGACAAGCACAATGGCCAGGGCACAGATGAGTGCTTGGTAAGTATTAACTGAATGATTCGTAATTTTTCATAGGTGATATTCTTATAAACCTATTCTAGGGATACATTTATATATAAAAAAGGCTAGGACCTTATCCCCTGAAAAATTTTCCATGATTAACACAAATCACACAGCAAAGTTCTGAGTATCCTTCTTGGTTATTCTTTCTGTAGGTTTTCCTGCCCCTTTAAGAAACTGTAAAATTTCATTATTAAGATGTTCATGGTGTTCTACTACCTGTTGTGAATGTGATTGTCTTTCTGTCCCTTTCTCACACCAGCGGTCTCCCAGCCATGGGGGCCCTATGCCTACTTAGTTGGCTTCTAGCATTTTTTTTTCCTGATCTTCTGCTGCAGCAGTTTCTGTGGGGGCAGAAGTGAGTGGAGGAGACCTGCGTCCAGAGGGGACATGCCCCCATAGCAAGTTCTTTCTACCCAGTCCTGGCTATAAGGAACACACCTCCCTCTGCTCATTTCTTTTCACATAGGTGAAACTGGCATTCCCAGCATAGTACCAAATGATCATTCATTCCTTCACTCACTGCCTCTGTCATTCCTGTATTAAATATTTATTGTAAGCCTACTATGTCCAGGTATTCCTATCTGTGCCGGGTCACTGTAGTGAACAAGGGAGACAAGAATCCATGCCCTAATGGAGCTTACATTCTAGTGGGGGGAAACAAACAGTCATCAGGATAAGGGTGTAAAATGTAAACTGTACCAGATACTGGTAGATGGTATGGACATAAAGCAATGATGGGAGGCTAGGAGGGCAGGAGGAGGAACTCCATCTGTGCGGGGGACCATGGGGACTGGGGGCTGACCTGGAGGGCCTTCGCTTTCCATGGTGGACAGGGATAAGGGCCATAGCCAGATGAGGCCTCACAGTCTCAGGATAGAATGGAGAAAAGGCAGTGAGTATTGGGTGGGAGAAATGGTTGAGGATCCTAGACAAAAACAAATGAAGTCTCTATTGAGTATGTATTTTTTAATAGGCAAACACTTCTATTGGGTCAACATTTAAAATATATAAAAAGATATTAATTTTAATGAAAAGCCTCCCAAACTTATATCCTCCTGGAACTCAGTTCCCCTTCTTGGAAGCAAACTTTTTTTTTCTTTAAAGATTTTATTTATTTATTTATTTATTTGAGAGAGAGACAGTGAGAGAGAGCATGAAAGGGGAGAAGGTCAGAGGGAGAAGCAGACTCCCCGTGGAGCTGGGAACCTGATGCGGGACTTGATCCCAGGACTCCAGGATCATGACCTGATCCAAAGGAGTTGCTTAACCAACTGAGCCACCCAGGCACCTGGAAGCAAACTTTTTAAAATAGTTTCTTAATATATTCCTTCAAAGATATTTTATTCATACACATGCACATATATATATGTGTATATTTGTATGCATATCTATACAGATGCTCATGAATGTGTCTATACTGTGTATAGAGATGCACACCTAGGTATGTATATATGTATACATTATACATGTATGTCTGTATACTTAAATTTATACATATATTGGGGGGGGGAAGTTCAAGACTTTTCAGGGAGCTCTCACTTCAAAAGGATTCTACCAGTTGCTAAGTATGTTTATATACTTACACAAATCAAATAAGGCTTTAGTAGTTTGCCTGTATTATTTCAGTTTTAGAGCTACCATGATCAATTAAGCCATACTAAAGAGTTCTCCAAGGAAAACCATTCTGACAGATGTTTTAGCTTTGCTCATTATGGTAACTATGCTCATCTTGTGACTAAATTACAGAAACTCTGGGGGCCAAAACACTAGAATCAAATCTTAGTTGGGTATGTGTATTAGCTTCCTATTGCTGCTGTAACAAATTATCACAGACTTAGTGACTTAAAACACAATTTTGTTACCTTATAAGTATGGAGGTGAGGAATCTGCAATGGTTTTCTGAATGGTGGGCTGAAATCCAGGTGTCAGCAGGGCTGTGCTCTTTCCAGAGGCTTTAAAGAAAAATCTATTTCCTTGTCTTTTCCACCTTCTAGAGATCACTTATATTCCTTGGCTCAAGGCCAGTTCCTTATCGTCAAAGCCAGCAATGTACCAAACCTCTTTCTCTGACCTCTACTACCATGATCACATCTCCTTTCTGATTCTGACCCATCTGTCTCCCTTTTGTAAGGACCCTTTTGATAGCATTTGGCCTATCCAGGTAGTCCAGGATGATCTCCCCATCTCAAAATCCTTAACACATCTTCAAGGTCCCTTTAGCTATGTAAAATAACATACCCACAGGTTCTGCAGATTAGGATGGAGACATCTTTGGGAGGAGGGCGTCACTACTCTGCTTTTCACGTGTAGACTTAGAGGAGTTAATTTCTGGGAGTATGTTCTCTTATCTACAAAATCTTCATAAAAAGAATATTTGGAAGAATCAAATTAAACAATGTATCTAATGCTCTTGGCTCATAACCAGGACCAACAACATCTTATGTAGCTCTGGTTTATTAGCTACGTGATCTTAGTGACACCATTTACCTCTTGGAGTCTCCTTGTCCTCCTCTATAACATGGGGGAAAGAATATCAACCATCAAGTTTTATTCATATGAATATCCATTTAATCCAGTGTAGTTCATTAAAGGACCATCAATTTCTTTGAATTGCAGTGATATCTTTGTCATAAATCAAGTGGCCAAAATGAGTGGGTCTGTTTAAGAATTCTTTTCATTCTTTGATTTGCATGTATATTCTTGTGCCAACTCTACATTGTTTTAATTAGGAAATTTTAAGTAAATTTTGGTACCTTGTAGTGTAAGGTAAGTACAAATTTTTCAACTTTGTTCTTTTTTCTTTGAGTTTAGTTTGGACCTTTGCATTTGTGCGCATGCACAGGCACACACACACACACACACACACACACACACACACACTTTAGCATCTGTCAATTTTCCAAAAAAATCACTGGCATTTTGATAGGGATTGCATTGAGTCTAAATAAATTTGAGGGAAAGTATCATATCTACATTTAAGCTTGAAATCCAGGAATATGCTGTATCCTCTCATTTACATCTTCTGAAGTTTTTCTTAGTAATGTTTGTAGTTTTCTCTGTAAAAAATTTGCATATCTGTTCAAGTTTCCCCTAAATAATGATATTTTCTGATGTTGTTATAAATAGTGTATAATTATCTACTTACATTTTAACTTATTGTTTTTTGCTTGTATGAGAATTATAATTGAATTTTATATAGTGACCGTATATAGAGTGATCTTGCTAAATCCACTTAGTAATTCTATTAGTGTATCGACTCTCTTGTATTTTCCATATACACAACTATGATGTTTGGCATAATAATTTTAGTTCTCCATTTCTAAATCCCATGCTATTTATTCTTCTCTATGCCTTATTCCATTAGTCAGGACTTCTAAACAATGTTTAATAGAAGAGGTCATAGCCAGTATCCTTGTACCTTTCTATATAGCAGGGAGATTCTTCCAGAATTTTGTCATTAATTAAGATAATAGATATAATACCAGTTCAAGAAAGTTGCCTTTTATTAGTTTGATAAAGTTTTTTTTTTTTTTTTAATGATGAATGTGTATTGAATTTTATCAAAAGCTTTGCTCAGCTATTGAGTTGGTCAGGTATTTTTTCTGTTAATGTGGCCATTATTTCGATTGGTTGTCAAATGTTAAACCAAAGTTATACTCCTGGAATAAATATAACTTAGTCATGATGTATTATCTTCTGTATACTTGCCAGTAAATATGATTTTGCAAATATTTTGTTAAGGTTTCTATGACTAAAAACTTAAACATGAGAGATATTGCCCTTATATTTTGGCATGACTTTATAAAACCAGTTTAAAAGTGTTTCCCTTTTTTCATTTTCCGGTTCAATTTGTGTGGTGTTATTTTTCTTTTTTCTTTTTTTTAAAATTAACTTAAAGGAGTTTATTTGAGAGAGAGAGAGAGTGAGAACAAGTGGTGGGGGGAAGGACAGAGGGAGAGGGAGAAGCAGACTCCCTTTTGCAGGGCTTGATCTCATGACCCTGTGATCGTGATCTGACCTGAAATCAGGAGTTGGCTGCTTAACTGACTGAGCTACCCAGATGCCCCCAGAAAGTTCCTTTATACTCCTTCCCAATGGATATTCACAACCCCTACTCCCAAAGTAACCACTGATCTGATATATATATCACATTGGTTAGTTGCATCTGTCCTTGGACTTCATACAAGCAGAATCATACAGTACATACATTGTGTTTGGTTTCTTTAGCTGAATGTGTTTGATGTCACCTGTGTTATGTCTGTTGGTAGTGTACTTTATTTTTATTGCATTATGATATTCCATTAAATGAATTCATCACAATTTTTAATCCATTTTTGTGTTAATGGACCAATCCTTTCTTATTTTAAGCTATTAGAAATAAAGTTGCTATGAACCTTCTTATACAAGTATTTTTGTAGACCTATGTATTCATTTCTTTTTGGTATATATGTAGGCATGGAATTGGTAGGCCATAGGGTAGGATACATATGTAACATCATGAGAAACTATCAAGCAAGTTGTCAAAAGTAGTTGAACCATTTTTCATCCTATCAGTAATGTACAATGTTTATACCTGCTCCACTCTCCCTCCACTGTTTGCTTTTGTCAGCCTTTTTAACGTCAGCCTTAGTACTAGTGAGTATGTAATGATATCTCTTAGTTGTTTTGATTTGAATTTCCCTGTTGAGTTACCTGTTGGGAATCCTTCTTGTATTTTTGGCCTTTTGAATACCTTGTATCAAAAGGTGATGTATGAAGTCATTTACTCATTTCACAAAAGCTGGGCTATTTACCTTTTGTTAGTGATTTATAAGAATTGTGGCACACTGTAGATATGAGTCTGTTGTCACATATCTATATATCTCTATATGATAGTTTCTTGTCTGTAGTTTGCCATTTTAAAGATAAAGATATCTTTTGATGGGCAGAAGCTTGAAGTTTTTTTCTTTCCTTTTTCGAAGTATAGTTGATGTAAAATGTTATATTGGTTTCATGTATACATTGCAGTGATTCGACAATCCTATGATTAGGCAATGCTCAGCATAATAAGTGTATTTACCATCTGGTAAATGGTAATAATTTACCATTATTGGCTATATTCCCTATGCTGTACTTTTCATCTCCATGACTTATTTATTTTATAAATGGAAGTTTATTTTATTTTATTTTATTTTAAGATTTTATTTATTTATTTGACAGAGAGAAATCACAAGTAGGCAGAGAGGCAGGCAGAGAGAGAGGAGGAAGCAGGCTCCCTGCTAAGCAGAAAGCCCGATGTGGGGCTTGAACCCAGGACCTGGGATCATGACCTGAGCCGAAGGCAGCAGCTTAACCCACTGAGCCACCCAGGCGCCCCTATAAATGGAAGTTTATACCTCTTAGTCCCCTTCATCTATTTTGTTTATCCCTTCACTCCCCTCTGGTAACTGCCAGTTTATTCTTTGTATTTATGAGTATTTCTGTTTGTTTGCTCATTTTTTTTTTTAGATTCCACATAAGTGAAATGATATAGTATTTGTCTTTCTCTGTCTGATTTATTTCACTTTGCATAATACCTCTAAATCCATCCATGTTGTTACAAATGGCAAAATCTCATTCTTTTTTATGGCTGAGTAATATTTTATTATATATATACCACATCTTCTTTATCCATTTATCTATCAGTGGACACTTAGATTGCTTCATTTCTTGGCTATTATAAATAATTCTGCATTAAACATAAGCGTTCATACCTTTTCAAATTAATGGTTTTGCTTTCTTTGGAAAATAATCAGCTGTGGAATTATTAGGTCTTACAGTATTTCTATTTTTAACATTTTGAGGAATCTCCATACTATTTACTGTAGCGGCTGCACCAATTTACAGTCCCACTGACAGTGCATGAGGGTTCCTTTTTCTCCACATGGTCATCAACACTTATTTTTTTCTCTTTTTGATCGTAGCCATTCTGACAAGTGGGGGATGATATCTCATTGTGGTTTCGATTTCGATTTACATATCCTTGATGATTGGTACACCTTCTCATATGTCTGGTGGCCATCTGTATGTCTTCTTTGGAAAAATGTCGCAGCCAGCGCGACAAATCGACCAGGAACGTGAGGGTAAGAGGATGGTGAAAAGAAATTAAGAGACAAAGAGGTGGGGGCAGGAGGAGCACTGAGGATGATGTCCAACAGTGCTGATTTTATTCCACATCTTATAATCATTTATAAGGCAGACCACAATAGGAGGAGTGATACATCAGTATCTAGTCAGATGACCGCAAGTTCCTATAACAAGTTTACATTAACTACAAACAAATATCGTGATGCCAGGTGGTCCCGGCTAATGCTATTAGCTACTACTGATGCAAGACAATCAACCAGGGAGTGGGTTATGGGAAGTACAGGAACAACAAGGACCAACTAAGAATTCATGACCCTGACCACATTGTTCCCTTCTGTAGGGAGAACGTGTGGGAAGTCACATAGGCGAGCGCACGACACATAGCACAGACCCTTCCTCAGTGTTACTCAACTTTCCTGTCCTTAACCCCTTATCAAGGCGTCTGAACTTTAAAGGAGACACAAGTCAGGGCCTGGTCTGATCCACGACTCCAACCATGCCGTGGCCTCCAATAGAAAAACGTCCATTCAGGTCCTCTAACCATTTTAAAATCAGATTATTTGGGGATTTTTCATGTTTAGTTGCAGGAGTTCTTTACATTTTTGGATATTAACCCCTAATTAGCTCTATCATAGGCAGATGTTTTCTTCCCGTTAGGAGATTGTCTTTTCATTTTGTTGATGGTTTTCTTTGTTGTGCAAAAGCTTTTTGGCTTGATATAATCTCAACAGTTCATTTTTGCTTTTATTTCCATTGTCTGAGGAGCCCTACCCAGAAAAACGTTGCAAAGGGCAATGTCTAGGAGATCAGTGCATATGTTTCCTTTTAGGAGTTTTAAAGGATCTTAGTTTTAATGAAGTGATTTTTTTTTTTTAAGATTATGATTTGTATTCTTTGTGTCTTGTTTAAGAAATTTACTTCAGTAAATGAAGATATTCCAAGTTTTATTTTAGAGGCCTTATAGGTTTCTTTAAATTCACAATCTACTTCAAATTAACTTTTATGTACAGTATAAAGTAGAGGTCAATGTTCTTTTTTTTCCTCAAATGTTTAACATCATTTATTGAATAGACTTTCCTTTCTCAGTTGAATTGCTTTGCAAAATAAAGCAGCCATTTGTGTATAAATCTACTTCCGGACTCTATAGTCTGTCCCACTGATCTAGTTGTCTATTATTGTTCCCATTACCACACTGTCACACTGTCTTAATGGCTATAACATTATAGAAGCTCTTGAAATTTAGTCGTGTATGTTTACATTTGTTTTTCCTTCAGGTTTTTATAGCTAGGCTAGATCTTTCATATTTTGTACAAATTTTAGTACTACCTTATCAATTTTTGCAAAAAAAGCCTATTTGGATTTTGGTAGGGATTACATTGAACTTATAGATTCATTTTGGGTGCAAGGTAATTGATAACTCAAAGAGTCTTCCAATCATGTGGAGTATATTTTTATCTCAATGGATTTCTGAAGTTTAAACTAACCTTGCATTTCTGGACTAAAGCCCATTTGGTTATGATATATTGCCCCTTTTCATACATTGCTCTGTTTGATTTGTTGGTATGTTTTAGACATTTTCTAACTCTATTCATTTCTTTTCTTATAAAATCTTTGGTGAATGTTGGTATTAGGATAATCTGGTGCCATGAAATGAGTAGGAAGTTGTTTCTTTGGTCTGTTATCTCTGAAAGACTTTGTGGGAGACTGGTGTTATTTGTGTATTTGAATGTTTGGTAGAAATCACTATTGAAGCCATATGGTCAATAATTTACCTTGTGGAGAGGTTTTAAATTATAGAGAAGTGAGTTGGGGGAAATCAGAGGGAGAGAGGAACCATGAGAGACTGTGGACTCTGAGAAACAAACTGAGGATTTTGGAGGGGATGGGTGTGGGAGGTTGGGTGAGCCTGGTGGTGGGTATTATGGAGGGCACATATTGCATGGAGCACTGGGTGTGGTGCATAAACAATGAATTCTGGAACTCTGAAAAGAAATTAAAAAAATAAAAATTAAAAATATTATAAATTCTAATTCTTTAACCAATGCCGAAATATTTCACTTTTCTTTATTTTTCTGTTTCAGTTTTGGAAAGATGTGTTTTTAAGCAATTTGTTTATTATCTCAGTGGACACATTTATTGATATAAAATTATTCATAACATTCTCATTATTTTTTATATCTGAGATGATGTTCCTTTTTCATTCCTGATAGTTGTAGTTTTTATATTTTTTCTTGATTAGTTTTGCAAAAAAGTTTATTTTAAAAATTTCTCAACTAATTTTTTGCTTTGTTGATTTTTTTCATTGATTTCTGATTCATTTCCACTCCCCATTTTATTTTTAGTTTTTTGAGAAGGAAGCTTAAATAATTGGTTTTAAACATTTTCCAATATATACATTTAAAGTTAGAAGATTTCTTCTAAACTCTTCTTTAGTTCCATTCCATAAATTTTGGCATACTGAATTTTCATTGATTTTTTTTTCTTCAAATTATTTTCAATTTTTAAGTATCATTTTTAACTATTGGATTATTAGGAAATACATTATTGTCAAGGATTTGGAGATTTTCTTATTGTCTTTATAATGGACTTCTTTTTAAAAAATATTTATTTTTTAAATTTCAGTGTTCCAGAACTCATTGTTTATGCGCCACACCCAGTGCTCCATGCAATACGTGCCCTCCATAATACCCACCACCAGGCTCACCCAACCTCCCACATCCCACCCCTCCCAAACCCTCAGATTGTTTTTCAGAGTCCACAGTCTCTCATGGTTCATCTCCCCCTCCAATTTCCCTCAACTCCCTTCTCCTCTCTATCTCCCCATGTCCTACATGTTATTTCTTATGTTCCACAAATAAGTGAAACCATCTGATAATTGACTCTGCTTGACTTATTTCACTCAGCATAATCTCTTCCAGTCCTGTCCATGTTGATATAAAAGTTGGGTATTTATCCTTTCTGATGGAGGCACAATACTCCATAGTATATATGGACCACATCTTCCTTATCCATTCGTCCGTTGAAGGGCATCTTGGTTCTTCCCACAGTTTGGTGACCATGGCCATTGCTGCTATGAACATTGGGGTACAGATGGCCCTTCTTTTCGCTACATCTGTATCTTTGGGGTAAATACCCAGTAGTGCAATGGCAGGGTCATAGGGCAGCTCTATTTTTAATTTCTTAAGGAATCTCCATGCTGTTTTCCAAAGTGGCTGCACCAAATTGCATTCCCAACAAGAGTGTAAGAGGGTTCCCCTTTCTCCACATCCTCTCCAACACACGTTGTTTACTGTCTTGTTAATTTTTGCCATTCTAACTGGTGTAAGGTGGTATCTCAATGTGGTTTTGATTTGAATCTCCCTGATGGCTAGTGATGATGAACATTTTTTCATGTGTCTGTTAGCCATTTGTATGTCTTCATTGGAGAAGTGTCTGTTCATGTCTTCTGCCCATTTTTTGACATGATTATCTGTTTTGTGTGTGTTGAGTTTGAGGAGTTCTTTATAGATCCTGGATATCAGCCTTTTGTCTGTACAGTCATTTGCGAATATCTTCTCCCATTCCGTGGGTTGCCTCTTCGTTTTGTTGACTATTTCCTTTGCTATGCAGAAGCTTTTGATCTTGATGAAGTCCCAGAAATTAATTTTCGCTTTTGTTTCTTTTGCCTTTGGAGACATATCTTGAAAGAAGTTGCTGTGGCTGATGTCGAAGAGGTTACTGCCTATGTTCTCCTCTAGGATTTTGATAGATTCCTTCTTCATGTTGAGATCTTTTATCCATTTCAAGTTTATCTTTGTGTATGGTGTAAGAGAATGGTTGAGTTTCATTCTTCTACACATAGCTGTCCAATTTTTCCAGCACCATTTATTGAAGAGACTGTCTTTTTTCCACTGTATATTTTTTCCTGCTTTGTCGAAGATTATTTGACCATAAAGTTGAGGGTCCATATCCGGGCTCTCTACTCTGTTCCACTGGTCTATGTTTTTATGCCAGTACCATGCTGTCTTGATGATCACAACTTTGTAGTAAAGCTTGAAATTGGGCAATGTGATGCCCCCAGTTTTGTTTTTCTTTTTCAACATTTTCTTAGCAATTCAGGGTCTTTTCTGGTTCCATACAAATTTTAGGATTGTTTTCTCCAGCTCTTTGAAAAATGCTGGTGGAATGGCATTGAAAGTATAGATTGCTCTAGGCAGTACAGACATTTTAACAATGTTTATTCTTCCAATCCATGAGCATGGAATGGTCTTCCATCTTTTTGTGTCTTCTTCAATTTCTTTATTCATGAATGTTCTGTAGTTCCTCGAGTACAGATCCTTTACCTCTTTAGTTAGGTTTATTCCCAGGTATCTTATGGTTCTTGGTGCTATAGTAAATGGAATCGATTCTTTAATTTCCCTTTCTGTATTTTTGTTGTTAGTGTATAAGAAAGCAACTGATTTCTGTACATTGATTTTGTATCCTGCCACATTACTGAATTGCTGTATGAGTTCTAATAGTTTGGGGGTGGAGTCTTTTTGGTTTCTGGCTCAATTCAGTTATGTGCAGAGAGCTTCTTTTTGGTTTCATTGCCTTTAAACTTTGGAGAACTGTTTTACAAAGTAGCTTATGGTCTATTTTGGAGGATGTTCCACGTACACTTGAAAATATGGTGTATTCAGTGATTGTCATATTTAATATATATCAAAAAGGTCAAATTGGTTAAGGGACTGTGCAAAATCTTTGCCAATACCAAAAATTACTGAATAATTTTGTTCTATTGATTACTGCTAGTTCTATGAATTACTGAGAGAGGTTAATACTCCAACTATAACTATAGATTTGTCTGTCTATAATCTATAGATTACTCTTGTCAAATCTAGCTTTAATTTTTGCCTCACATATTCTGAAGCGATGCTGTTAATTGCATTCACAATTGCAATGGCGTCCTCCATTAACCAACCATTTCATAATACTCCTTGTCTTGACGTCTACATTTTCTGATATTTATACAGCCACACAAACTTTATGGTTACAGTGTGTCCAGTATATATATTTTTCAAACTTTTTGCTTTCAACCTATCTGTGCACTTATATATGTGTGTCTCTTATAAAACTATAGTTGAGTTTTGTTTTTGCAGTCTGTCTGGAAAAATTGTCTACCAGATTGTCTGACAATGTGTCTTATTATAAACCACTTTATGCCAATAGATGGAGTATTTGTCCATAAAAATTCCAATGTAATCATTGGTATATTTGTTTTTATGTCTAGTGGATAATTACTTTTTATTTGTCCCACCTTTATTTTTCTCTATACTTACCTTCTTTTTGATTAATCATTTGTATTTTAATCATCCCAGCTTAAGCTATAGCATCATGGTTATTTTTGTTGTTGCTTGCTTTTTTTTTTTTTTTTTTTTAGATTTTACTTATTTATTTGACAGAGAGATCGCAGGTTGGCAGAGAGAGATGGAAAGCAGCTCCCCACTGAGCAGGGAGCCCAATGTGGGGCTCTATCCCAGGACCCTGGGATCATAACCTGAGCCAAAGGCAGAGTCTTAACCCACTGAGTCACCCAGGCATCCCTGTTTTTTGTTTTTTGTTTTTTTAAATGGTTACTTGAGTAAGCATTTAGTACTTTGGCTTTCTCAATCTCAACACTATCGACATTTGGGGACAGATAATTTTTTGTTTTGGGGTTCTTCTATGCATCATAGGCTGTTTAGCAGCATGCTTGGTTTCTTCCCCTAGAGGACAGTAGTAATCCCCATCCCCCACCTGTGTCTCTGCCCACCCACCCCCCCAAACCCCTTCCCCTGACCCCACCAACCTTACCACCAGCCTCCAGCCCCATTTGAGGCAACAAACAAATTTTTCCCTTTGGAGGAAAAATTACCAAAGGTGAGAATCATGGCCCAAGTGATTACTATATGCATCTTCAATTTATTACTCCAACCTATCAAGATAGTTGAACTAGTTTTTTTTACTATATCAGGAGCAATGTAAAAACTTTCTGAGTATAATTCCATTTATTTTCTCTTCTGGCTCATTATGCTATTAATATCCTCTATTTTATTTATGTATGTATTATGAACCCCCCAATGTATTGTTCTTAGTGTGCTTTTTATTTTTTTTTATTTTTTTTAAAGATTTTATTTATTTATTTGACAGAGAGATCACAAGCAGGCAGAGAGGCAGGCAGAGAGAGGAGGAAGCAGGCTCCCTGCTGAGCAGAGAGCCCGATGCGGGGCTCGATCCCAGGACTCCGAGATCATGACCTGAGCTGAAGGCAGCGGCTTAACCCACTGAGCCACCCAGGCACCCCTTAGTGTGCTTTTTAATAGCCAATAATATTCTTTAACTTTAAAAAAAATATTTGTTTAATTTATGCACAGATTTGATGGTTTTGGTGTTCATTTCTTCTGCAGGTCTTGTGCCATCCTCGTAGGTTATTCCCTTTCAGCCTGAAAAGCTGGTGGCATACTGTCTCAGCTTTTGTTTGTTAAAAATGTCTTCATATTGACTTCATTTTCTGAATTCTAAATTTTTTTTCTTTTAGCAGTTTAAAATTATCAGTTCTTTTGTCTTTTGTCTTTCATTGTTTTCTTTTTCTAAAAGATTTTATTGATTTATTTCACAGAGAGAGACACAGTAAGAGAGGGAACACAAGCACAGGGAGTGGGAGAGGGAGAAGCAGGTCTCCCACAGAGCAGGGAGCCTGATGTGGGGCTGGATCCCAGGACCCTGGGATCATGATTGGGATCATGACCTGAGCTGAAGGCAGACGCTTAACCACCCAGGTTAACTACCCACCTGAACCACCCAGGGACCCCCCCCCCACCACTGTTTTCTGATACAAAGTCAGCTACCATTTTTATTGTTGTTTTTCCTGATTATAATCTATTTCCTTTGTCTTCATTCAAGAATTTATTTCATGTCTGTGATTTATTTCATGTCTCCTTCACTGTTGGTTTTTAACCACTTTGACTGTGATGACCTGGATGAAATAACTGGTATTTTTTTCTCTGCTGCATCCATTCTGCTCTAGGTCCATTAAGTAAATTCTCAGTTTTGTAGTTTGTAATTTATCAGTTTTAGAATTTCCACTTGGTACTATTTTAGAGTTTGTATTTTTCTCTTAAAAACTCTCATTCTTTGTAGCCATTTTATCATTTCCTCTTAAGTATTTTAATAGTTATTTTAAGGTCTTTACTAATTCCAGTATCTGATCCATTTGTGAATTTGCTTCTACTGACAGTTTTTTCTCTTAATTAGGAGTCCTTTCATTCCATTTCTTCACTTGTCTCATAACTTTTTGTTGCATATCAGAAATTGTATAAAGAAAAAGCTGTGGCCACTGGAGTAGACTTTATCTTCTACAAGAGAGAGCAGTAATTCCTCTGTCAGTAAATTAGAGAGAGAGATCATTGTTTATATCCAATCAGGATTTGAGCTGATTTGTAGCTGGGTTAGAGCTTTTGTTTGGTTCACTTCACCTGTGTTTTCAAATGTCTTTATGACTAACTTGTTCTGTCCTTGTATATACTACAAGCCAATCCCCTTAGTTAGGAGTTGGGGATCTAAGGATTGTAAGACTACAGAATGTTCTCTCTGTTTTCCAGTTCGGCTTCCACGTCTCTTCAACACTTTGGGCAACCGTTCCATGGAGGAAATTTGGCAGACAGGATTACATTACTATCAGCTCACCTCTAAAGACCTTATACTCTTCTCTAATTTCTTTAGGCAACTTTGTGTCTGTAACTGTATAATATCTTAAATATGATGGGAGGATGTGGGAATTCAGTAATCTTTCTAATTTATATGATAATAGTCATCCCTTAAGAACTTCTACATCTTATGTGAAAGCTGGAAGTTATTACACGTATCTCTAAAATCCGTAATGCTATCCTTTTTAAATTCTTGATTTTTTTTGTAATCCATCATGCTGGATGTTTATCAATTTTATTAATCTCTTCAGAAAGCAATTTTTTTTTCTTTTTATGTTTGCTATTTCATAATTTTTTGCACTTATCTTTAATATTTAATTTGCTATCCTTTTCTAACTTCTTACGAAGTGGTTACATAGTTGTTCAGCTTTTTTTCCTAAAATGTTTGTTTGACTCTAAGTTTCTCTGTAACCATGACTTTAGTTGTGTTCCACAAATTCTGATATCTATGTTTTCATAATTAGTTGAGAATATTTTCTAATTTGCCTTTGTAATTTGTTCTTTGACTCATAATCTAGAAAACACTTGCTTAATATATAAATAATTGGGGATTTTTTAGTTAACTGTTGGTTACTAATCTCCAACTTAATTCTTCTGTGGTCAGAAGACATATTCTTGCTTCATGGCCCATTTTGATAAAGATACCATGTATGTTTGAAAAGACTGTGTGTTCTGCAGTTCTTTGTCGTAGTGTTTTATATATATCAATTAAGGCAAGTTAGTTTATTGGGTTGATCAAAAATATCTTATTTTTTCTTTTTCTGTTCTATCAATTACTAAGAGATATGAGTTGTTTTCAAGCCATAAGTTTTTAAAATAGTTTTGTGCATTTTGTGTATTTTATATTTTTTAGTTTTTAAATTTTTTAATATATTTTTTATTTTATATTTCTTTATATTTTTGTTTCTCCTTTAGTTTAGTAAACTTGTGACTTAATATATTTTGAGCCTAAATTATTAGATGTATACATATTTATATTCCAGTCAAATTTATCTTTTGTTATTACAAGCTGTATCTCTATTACTAATACTTCTTTTCTTAATATCCTCTCAATTTTATCTTAGTATACCATTACCAGCCTTATTTTGATTAATATTTGCAGGGTATATAACCTTTTATTTTTGTTCTTTCTGGTTCTTATATTTTAGTGTGTCTCTTGGAAGCAATGTGTCATTGAGTTTTATTTGTTATTTCCTAATTTGACCATGTTTATTTTTATTGAATGTTTAGACCATTTATGTTTCATGTCATTGGGTTTAAATCTATTACTTTACTATGTTTTCTGTTTGTCCCACTTATTTTTTTCCCTGCAATTGTTGCTTTCTTTAAATTAGTAATTTTTGTATATTATTCTCTTTTCCTTCTATTTTCTTATTAACCATAAATTTTTTCTTTTAGATGTTAGTTATCTTAGAGATTACAACATGAATCTTTGACTTATTCTGGCTTAAATTTTGCTTTTACTACTTCAAGGGTAAATAAAGCTTAAAATATTAATTCCATTTACCTCTCTCCTACCTTTTGTGTTATTACTGTCACATATTAAAATTATGTGTAAAATACATTCTAGCATATGTGTCTGTGTATATATAAACCAAGCTTCTTTGTCATAGAAGTAGAACCCAGAAATTCTTGTTTGTTCTTAATAAAACATATGGATTAAAAAGAAGTCTATTCTCATGCATATGGTGACCTTTTAGATATTTTCCCACAGATCCTATAAAGCCTGTTGAGTTTCATTTCTATGGATTAAATGGCTGAAATTCTTCAGCTCATGTGACATAAACCCCTCACCATTCTGGTTCCCCATTTTTAAGTGGAGAGCACAAAGATTTTGACTCCTGGTTTTAGAGTCAAAAAAGGTTACTTTAAAATCCTAGGCCTGTCTCATTAATTGCTTGACCATGACCAAGTTAATTAGAGACTTTGATATTTCATTTGCAAGATAGAGAATACTACTGAACTTGCAGAGTCCTTATGGATTAAAAGAACACGTGGATTATAGTAGGCACTCAGTAAAAGGTAGCTGCTGCAATTTCTTTCATATCTGTTTACTTACTGTCACCTTGAGAAGACATATATGTGGGATAAATTCTTCATGTTACAAATTTGCCGAAGTCTTTTGTGTATCTGTTTCCTACATAGGTCTGGTTTAGTTACCCAATTCCACAAAAACTGTATGATCACCTTCAAAGAAGGTATCAATATGAAGGTATGTTGTGTCTCCTCCTTAGTACCTCCTTTATCTTGGCCGAACTGACACGAGTGGGAGCAAAGATGTTACTGAAATAATTTAACTGCAGGATACTACTTAAACAATGAAGTGTACTCCCCTCCTTTCCAGAATGATCTTTTATCAGGATTTCGCTTGTCTTCCCTCCATTTTTACAACAGAAAATTAATAAATACTTTGGATGCAATCTTAAGCCAAGGTCAGCAGCAGCTGCTGTGCACTTGTTGGGAATGCCTATTTTCTTCCACTCATTTCTGACCCTTCTGAATGCTGTTATCAGTGCCTGCACATTTTTAGTAACTGATTGTCTTTACATTGTAAGGATGCTGCCTGGATGATTGCTCCTCACCCAGAGATGTTAGCAAGCGGAAACATACCAAGAGAAAACAAAGGACGTTCCTAACTTGGGGAAAAACGGAGCAGGAGAAATTTACATGTGTTTGACATTTATATTCTTCTGAGTAGCTTTTCCTCTGAAAATTCCCTGAACTTACTACTTCAAGCAGAAGAATGGAGTCTAAATGCAAGAGAGAAAAGAAAGCCCACTTTGAAGATAGAGAGTAGGACAAAGAATGAGAGGTCCTCAACTTTCTGGTTATGGAAAAGGACAGAATTATAAAATTAACAAGGTCACAATAATGTTAGTCTTTGATGTGTTGGGGAATAATTCTGTAAAGTCACAATATATCTAGAGGCTTATAATACCAGTGCTTCCTAATAAACTTGTGTCTCCTTTGCCCCAGAGGGCTAGCACAGGTGTTTTTTCCATTATTGATCACACATAAATGGAATGCCTTGAAGGAATGTTACTTTACATAGGGGGTTGTTTCTGAATTAGAACATTAGAGGTTTATTTGTATGCTGAGCTTCTGATCTCAAATGGTAGAATTTCACATCAAGGGTGTCTGATAAGTCCAAGTGATTAAGCTCCAGCGGCAGCACTGGGGCCCTGCCCTCATACTTTATTTTACTTTCTAACAAACACAGAGCTTATCAGTTGGTGCATCCTCTGGAGAATAGAATGAGCAGAAACTAATTTTCTAATAAAGAGTTGGCAGAAGAGGATGATCCTTTTATATTATTAATACATTGCACACAACTTTGAGTACCAGAGGTTACCTCTCTAGATGAGAATCCACTGATACCCTCTTCGATTACCTAAGACCCTCAGTACCTAAGAACTCAATACGTGGATTGATGCTATCTGTACAATTAAAACATTTAGCTTCTAAGTTTTTAAGCAGTCAAAACCTTTTTTCACCTAAGTTTTCTTTGGGAGCCCAATAACATAAAAAATAATTTTAAAAATGAGATTCTGGATGATGCAAGATATAACGTGAAGTCTGTCCTTTGTCCTCCCTGTCACTGTGATGAAGTCCCTGATGCAGTTCACCAGAACCCCAGGGGCTCCAGGAAACAGTTTGCAAAATACTAAAGAGGCCAAGGAAACATTTGCATTATCAGAGGCGAAATGCATTGGCTAGGCATGACCTCTAGAGGTCAATTTAAGTAACACTGTTACTAGGAGACACCTGCTTTTCCGTTGTCTGTCTTTTCACAAAATTTATTTATTTTTTCAGAAAGATTTGATAGTTTTTGAATTTTTTATTTCCATTATCATATAGCCCCAGAACATTTTAAGAGTGTGGAAGAAATTGCTAGGGATCATGTGAATATTTTTCTGTTTTCTCATCTTTCCAAGTGGCTTAGTGTGATTGCTCTCTTAACCTATCCACTCATATACAGGCATCGCTAAAGGGTATATTTGGCCTCTTATGAACTTCCGTGAATTTTAATCTGGGTTTCATGTAATGCAAAAGATATAGCTGACTGGTGTAAAATCTGTGTTTACAAAGTGAAGTGAAAAACTTTGTCTCTGCTTATGAAATGTATGACACATTGGTACAGGGCTGCAAGGAAAAGGGGGTCCCTCGAAAACCACAAAATTATGCATATATCTGGAATTTGAGAGTGATTATTAGCTGTGGGTCTAATGTATCCTAGCCAGGAGTTTTTGAGTTGGAAATGACTCAGACATTGGCATCAGCAAAAGGAATGTTTTGGTCCACATAACTGGAAAGTCTGGGAGTAGCACGGTCTTCAAGCCTCGCGGAATATCGTCCAGTTACTGTCACCCTCGCTTTCTGTGTGAGTTTTCTCTGAGCAAGCGTCCATTTTTCCTTCTTCACATTGGAGTCTTTCAGACATCAGATCCAGGAAAGCTGTGGGGAAGCAGCATTGCTGCCACAGTGTCGGGCTTACACGTGCACAGCCCCATTTAGCAACTGCAAGGAGGGAGACCGTTTCCTCGACTAGCATCAGATTACAAAATCCCAGGGAAAGGTTTTCTTGGCCAGCTTGTGTCCTATTCCAATCTGTGGGCCTGTCAGTGGTAGGAAGCATGAAGGTATTGTTTTTAGTCCTTTATACCTATTAGGATATTCTTAGCATTTACCTTAGTTCCCCTGCCCCAAATTCGGGTCAGCTGAGTCCATTCTGTCTGAATGGTACTTAACTATGTTAATTCTCTGACATAATGGTTGTATTTTTATGGAACCCACCAGAGTTTTCACTCAAAGATTTTGACAGGAAAGACATGGTGGCTACTTGGGATGGGTGTGACTCTACCAGGAAGGCTAGGAAGCAGAAATCAAAGAAAAACCAAACGAGAAGTCTGAATGGGATGAAACAACAAATTTAGTCTCCTTAACTCAGTGACCTAGAAATGGCAAATACTTAGCATGTGGACACTGCCCTTCCTGTGCTCAATGGCAGGCATTAGTAATCAAGTATACTGCTATTTTCGGTAAACCCAGACCTGGTCTCAGAATCTTCTCAGAAGAGCTCTCTAGGAACTCAATATTGATTTGCAAAATAAGCTTGTTTAGTGTCTCTGACATAACCCCAATATCTCCATACTTCATCATTCCATCTTGTTCTCCAACATTCATAAACTTGGGGGCATATTGAAAGTTCTAAAAAGATGAATTTAAATTTCCTAGTGGGTGGGGTGCCTGGGTGGCTCAGTGGGTTAAAGCCTCTGCCTTTGGCTTAGGTCATGATCTCAGGGTCCTGGGATCGAGCCCCGCATTGGGCTCTCTGCTCAGTGGAGAGCCTGCTTCCTCCTCCTCTCTCTCTCTCTGCCTGCCTCTCTGCCTACTTGTGATCTCTGTCAAATAAATAAATAAAATTAAAAAAAATAATTTCCCAGTGGGGTCTGTGTGTTGGAATCAGAGGATTGTGCTCTAGTTGTTTTGTCTCATTTAAAATAATTAGCCAACTGATTATTGGAAGACACTTAGCATGATGAGACAATAAAGAAGCTTTGGGTGGTTTTGTTTTTGTTTTTTTTTGTTTTTGTTTTTCTGTTACCTTTCATCTAAAACCTATCCTTATAATACTGTTACTTGATGCCTGGCAAATTTTTACTGATGTTGAGAAAGAAGCCATCTATTCTCCACACTTTACTATCCATATAGCTTACTATCCTCATTCGCTCGGCTCTATTATTGTACTGTCTTCCTCAGTGTAACTTAACTCTTTCAGAAAATGCTTGCCCAAGAAGACACATATAACAATTTTATGTTGCATTCTGAAGACCCATCAACTCTCCAATAGAAAAAATTCTTACAATTTTTACCCAGTCTCACAATTCTTACCTAATCCTGACCAGTTCCCCACATTAAAAGGCATGCTCAAAAGTAGACTTCAAGTAACATAAATGTTCCCACAGTACCCTTCCAATCTGTGAGGATATGAAGAGTCTTTCAAGGTAGTGCCTTCCCTTTCCTTCCTTCCTTCCTTCCTTCTTTCTTTTATTTATATATAATGTCTTATTTGCCCCAGGGGTACAGGTCTGTGAATCATCAGGCTTACACATTTCATAGCACTCACCATAGCACATAACCTCTCCAACATCCATAATCCAACCACCTTATCCCTACCCTTCCACAGCAACCCCCTCTCCTCCCAGCAACCCTCAGTTTATTCTGTGAGATTAAGAGTCTCTTATGGTTTGTCTCCCTCATGATCCCATCTTGTTTACTTTTTTCCCTCCCTACCCCCCAGACCTCCTGCCCTGACTCTCAAATTCTTCATATCAGAGAGATTATATGATAATTGTCTTTCTCTGATTGACTTATTTTACTTAGCGTGATACCCTCTAGTTCCATCCACATCGTTGCAAATGGCAAGATTTCATTTCTTTTGATGGCTGTATAGTATTCCATTGTATACATCTACCACATCTTCTTTATCCATTCATCTGTTGATGGACATCTAGGTTCTTTCCACAGTTTGGCTATTGTGGACATTGCTGAAGATAGTGTTCTTTCTTACCCCAGTAAAAAGAAACTCAGTTTTGTCTTAGGTTGTTTGGGCATTATTTTGGGGGAGCCACTATATGATAATGTTAGCAGCTACTGAACTATGTAAATTTAAGTTCGGGTGAATACATCCATCATTTATTGGATGACTTGTATGTGTGATCACTTAGGACTTTGGTGGAAGGGGCTCAAAAGATGAGTGAGATGCATTTCCTGTTCTCTGAATCCTCACAAACTAATGGAGGCCTACAAAGGAAATAAATGCCATAATAAATATTTTCAAGATAAATTTGAGGGAAAGAATTAACTAGGGTATCTCAGAAAGCTTCTTGGAGGGGTAGTATGTTTGAATTTTGTGCTAAAACAAGGCTAGTATGTCAAAAGGGGAATGGGTATGGGGAGAGCATCTACACTGAAGAAATGTCACAAGCCAAGGGCAAAGAAGTGGAAAAGTCCAAGTGTGTCCCCAAAATTCAACTAGACATATGAAGTCGGTATGAATAGTAAGGAATGAGACTGGAAAGTTGGATACAGTTCAAAGTCTTGTGTACTTGGAATGTCAGAAAAGAAATCCAGATTTTATTCTGTATACAACAAGTACACAGATATTTGAGCTCATTCCACTTCCTCACTCTCTCCACCCTCTCCCTCCGTGTCCATCTCTCAGGTTATCTGCCTCTGTCTCTTGTTCTCTCCCCTTCCTTCCTCTTTTTCCCACTACTTACAACCCTTCCTCTGTCTGACCACCTCTATTTCCCTTAGCCCAATCTCCTCTTGCTAGCTCTTTCATCTTACCACACCTTGCTCTTGTACAGTTTCTTCTCATCTTACTCTCTAGATATGGCGGTGCTATTAGATGTCTTACTCCCTTTTGTCCCCTGTCTCCTTGCTTCTTGCCTGAGACCCTTGGCTCTGTCCCAGGGGCCCCTGCTCTTCTTGCCCTTATTCATGGTTTCTCATAATCACCCCCCTTCTATATATTTTCTTTGTTCTTTCCTGCTGCAGCTAGTCTTTCTCTGCAAGGCTAAGAAGATGGCACCTTATTTCTGGACACATGACCCAAAGGCAAGACCTCTTTAGTTTTTTTAATTTGTTGGTTGTTTTTTTTCCCCTGCAGCTTAAAATTGAACAATCCCATGGACGGGCTTTCATTGGCCAGTCTTGGCTTGTATGTCTACTCATGTCTGGATCTCTCATGCTGGTCTAGAGTATGGGCACTATTGGTAGCATTAGGCTTCCTTTCCATGCAGGAGCTTGTGGCCAGCATCCCTTCCCAAAACAGAGAAATAGGCACCACTGTTGGACAAGAGTAGGCAATTGATGTTTACTTTGTGATTATTATAGTTCCATTTTACACATGAGGAAACTGAGACCCGAGATACTAAATGAGTTTCCTAGTCATAACCACCCCAATCTGAACTGACTTCAAACCCATTTCTTTTCTTTTCTTTTTTTTTTTTTTTAAAGATTTTATTTATTTATTTGACAGAGAGAGATGCAGTGAGAGAAGGAACACAAACAGAGAAGGAGTGGGAGAAACAGCAGCAGACTCCCCACCAGGCAGGGAGCCCGATGCGGGGCTCAATCTCTGGACACTGGGATCATGACCTGAGCCGAGGCAGATGCTTAATGACTGAACCACCCAGGTGCCCAAATCCATTTTTTAATATCTGTGTGATGCTCTCAGTTTCTTACCAATTTCAAGTGATGGGTCTGCTGCTGCCTCTATGCAAATGTAACCAGGGAATTTGGAGAGCATTTTAATGGTGATAATTGATCTGGTCTGCTCCCACCCCTCTCCTCCCCCCAACCTCCCCACTCCTCTCCCTTCCTGCCACTTGCTTACTTTCTTTCTCTTTCCTATGTTCCTAAGACAACAGCTGAGGAGAGGGAACACAACTCTTACCTAATTAGATTCTTTAGTCTACATTTTTTTTAAAAAAAAAGAATAACATTTGAACATTTATAAGTGCTGAGTTTCTTTTTTTTTTTTTTTTTAAAGATTTTACTTATTTATTCGACAGAGAGAGATCATAAGCAGGCAGAGAGGCAGGCAGAGAGAGGGGGAAGCAGGCTCCCCGCCAAGCAGAGAGCCTGATGCAGGGCTCGATCCCAGGACCCTGAGATCATGACCTGAGCCAAAGGCAGAGGCTTAACCCACTGAGCCACCTAGGCGCCCCAAGTGCTGAATTTCTTAACACTGAAGTAACCACCTACCAGGGTGCCAGAGTCTAGCTTGGAAGTTTGGTGAGAGATTCTATGGAGATGAGACAAGAAAATGATTCTCTTTAATGGAATAGAGAGTGATGCCACAGGCTGTGCATTCTAATGTCTGGGTAAATAAGCAGCATATCATATTTTTTTATCAAGATTAAAACCTTAAGCAGACACAGCATGTGTCAGAACAGAAGAGAAAATACCAGCTTACGCCTAAGACCTAGAAAGACGTGCCTTTGGTAAACTATAATTTCTTTTTACGTTAGAGAAGAGGTATATTGCTGTTCTTTATTTTAATGTGTCTTTAATGGATTTATTTCTAAATGTAAAAGGAGTAAATGCACATTTGAAAAAGTTAGGAAAAACATAAAACAGTGAATTAGAAGGAAAAAACACTAAGCTTGAGGGATTTTTAGGCCTTTTTTTCCCTATTAGTGTGTTTTCATGGTTCAAAATATGCTATTGTTTTAATTTTGTACCCTCTGTTTTTCCGTTAATTTTATATATAAAATTGTATGATTTGCTACTGTGTCATGTCATTCACATTCTTAGAGAACATAATTTTTAATTATTGTGTTGAGTGTTGTATTATGGTTGTACCGTGATAACTTAATTGTTTGCATGAGGCTGACCTTGATTTGGTTTCTATGCTTTTTTCAACATCTTAAGAACTAAATCTGGTACATTTGTTCTTTGAGTTACTGTCCTTCTCCCCCATCTTCCCGTGCACGCTTCTATGATATAAATGTATGATGGACACTGAGCCTATAATGCAGCCCTATAAGGAATATTTTTTAAATGTTATATCAATTTAATTCCAACTCCAGGACCATGCGCCTCTAAGGTTGACAGGAATGGGGCAACTCGAGAATCGAGACATTCTTAGCATAGGAAAAACTTTGGTTCAAAAAAAAAAAAAAAACCTTTTATGAAACGTTGTGAACTTTTCTTTAAAGGTCAGGGCTTATGTAACAAATACCCATTCAGAGATACTGAACCTTAGCATTTTCTTATATTTGCTTTAGCTATTTGGTTTGTTTGTTTAAGAACCCAAAGCATAGAAATACAGTCTGAGGTCACTTTTTATACCTTCCCAGAAGTAACCACAGCCCTAAAGTTGGTAAAAATTCTTCCTGTTCATCTATTTATATCTTTTTTTTGGATATGCAGGTATTCAAAATGATAAATAGTATTCTTTTGTATATTTAAAGTTTTTATTTCAGTATTGTCATGTTCTATGTATCATCCTTATTTTTTACTCCACATTATGTTTTGGGATATTTAAATAAAGGTCCATCATTTAACTACTGTGTAATATCTTCCTTATATTAAAAAACAGGTACAGTTTATTTATCCATTGGCGTATTGATGGGTAGTTGTTTTCCTCTTTCGTGTTTCTGTGACAAACCAATGCTTAGTCACTGTGCATGTCTCATTTTGATGTGTGCACTTTTGTCTTAGGTACATACTTACAAGTGGGTTTGCTGTGTTCAATGACAGGAATCCCTGTGACCTTGCTGTCTATAGCTAGACCATCACCCAAAGTGATAGCACAATACTTCCCACTGTCTGTGTATGCCAACTACCATTTTTCCTCAACCTTCTTCACACTTCTGATTGTCAGATTTCCCATGACAGCTAATCTGAGGAGTATGCTATGCTATTTATTTGAAAATTTAATTTGCATTTCCTTTATTACTCATGTTACTGGTGTCATGAAGAATCTTGCCCTCAACCTTTTTTTTCCTCCCCCCTTTCGGTTGTAATTGTCTGTCATTTGCTTTTTAACTTATAGGTGTTCATAAATCCTTGATGCCAGTTCTTTCTTGAGTAAATATTTCATAGCATCTTTATTTTGTATCAGTCTGTGGTTCGTCTTTTTAATTTATTTATGGAATTATTTGTTGTATAGAAGTTTTAATTTTTAAACTAGTAAAATTTGTAGGTTTTTTCTTATTGTTAACATTAAGAAATCCTTTTTATTCTTTTTAAAGGAGAACATATTCCTATAGATTCTGCTAAGTATTCTAAGGTTTGCTGTTCCCATTTAGATTTTCATCAATTGAAAATATATTTCAGAGCTGCCAGGGTGGCTCAGTCGGTTAAGCATCTGCCTTCAGCTCAGGTCATGATCATGGTGTTCCAGGATTGACCCTGGTGTTGGGTTGGGCTCCCTGCTCAGTGGGGAGTCCACTTCTCCCTTTCCCTCTACTTCTCCCCCTGGCTTGTGCTCTCTCTCTCAAATTAATAAGTAAAATCTTATTATTATTATTTTTTTAAGTATATTTCAGGGACTCCTGAGTGGCTCAGTCATTAAGCATCTGTCTTTGGCTCAGGTCATGATCCCAAGGTCCTGGGATCGAGTTTTGCATCAGGCTCCCTACTCAACAGGGAGCCTGCTTCTCCTTCTTCTGCTCCTCCTGCTTGTATTCCCTCTTGCTGTCTCTCTCTCTGTCAAATAAATAAATAAAATCTTAAATATATATATATATATTTCATAAATTTTCTGAGCATAAATTTAATTTTATTTAATACTTTAGTATAGAAAACAATGTTCCCAATATCATTTATTGAATACTAGACACCATCTTTTCCTACTTTTTCCTACTTTGAAATGCCACTTCTGTCATACATCAATTTTCCATATACATATGCATTTGCTATGGGCAAAACAAAAATTCTGTGCCACTGGTCTATTTCTCTGTCTCTGCTTCCATAAAGCATTATTTTAATCAATGTGCTATCTGGTAGGTAGACTTCTCCTACCTTATTATTCTTCAAAACTGCTTCAGATATTCCTGGCCCATTAATCTTCTATATATTTTAGTATCAGCTTGTCAAGTTCCATGAGCACTCCAGGATTTTTATCAAAATTGTATTAAGAAATAATAGATTACTTTGGGGGAAATAGACATTTTTGTGATATTGAATCTCCCCATGTAAAGGTATGGCATATCTCTCCATTTATTCAAGATTCTTATGTTCTACAATAACATTTGGTAATTTCCTTTAGATAGCACTTACATATCTTTTGTTAGGTTCCTATTTAAGTACTTCACAAATTCTGTTACCAGGTTAAATGGGATCGTTCATCCTATTATCTTTTTTAATTGTCCTTTGCTTATGTGTTGGACACTATTCATTTTATCTTATAATCGAATGTCCAGGAAGTTTGCTGTACTCTTATTAACTTTATCACAAAGGGCTGTGGAATTTTAAAATTACCTATAAAATTACTTTTCCAAATCTATCAGATGATCAAGTGTGTGCTCTCTCTCTTTCAGTTAGTGTGATGAGTTACAATGACATCTTTCTAAAAGTTAAAACATTTTTGCATATCTGGCATAAATTCTATTTGATCCTGATATATTTGCTTTTTTGATATATCACTAGAATCAATTTGCATTTTGTTTACTGCAGTACAATTTATACAATGTAGAATTCACCATTTTAACCATTTCAAAATGTAAAATCCAGTAGCATTTAATACACTGAACAATGTGGTGCCACCATCATCACTGTCTAGGCCTAGAACATTTTTATCACCACAAAAGGAAACCCTGTACCCATTAAGCAACCACTTCCATTTCCCCTTCTCACTAGGCCCTGGTAAACATTAGTCTACTTTCTGTCTCTATGGATTTGTCTATCTGAAATTTTCATATAAATGGAATCATAACAATTCGTGGTCCTTTGTATCTAGATTCTTTCCCTTACCAAGATTCAACCACATTAAAGCACTTTTTATGGCTACATAATATCCCATCACATGCATATACTTTGTTTCTCCATTCATCAGCTGATGAACACTTAGGTTGTTCCATCTTTTGGCTATTATGAATAGTGTTTCTATGAATTTTTCATGTACAAGTTGCATTTGAGCACCTGTCTTTAATTCTGTTGGGTATATAACTAGGAGTAGAATTGCATGGCCATATGGTAATTATATATTTGAGGTATCAAGGGAGCCACCAAATAGTTTTCCACAATGGCTGCACCATTTTAGATTCCCGTGAGCAGTGTAAGAGGGTACAAATTTCTCCATGTCTCTACAACACTTGTTCCTTTCTATTTCTTTGGGCATAGCCATTCTAGTGGCTATGAAGTGATACCTCTTTGTGATTTTTAGTTGCATATTCCTAATGACTGTGATGTTGAGCATCTGTTCACCTGCTTCTTGGCCATTTGATTATCCTCATTGGAGAAATGTCTATTCAAGTGTTCACCCATTTTTAAATTGGCTTGGTGGCTTGTTGTTCTTGAGCTGTGTTTTTATATATTCAGGATACCAGGCTTTTGTTAGATATATGATGCAGAAATATTTTTTCCAATTTTTGGGGTTTTGTTATCACTTTTTTAAAAGGATTTGTTTATTTATTTGAGACAGAGTAAACACGAGCAGGGGGGAGGGGCAGAGGGAGAGGGAGAGACATTCTCAAGCAAACTCCCCACTGAGATTCCCTACTGAGTGTGGAGCCCAAGGCTGGGCTTGATCCCAGGACCCTGAGATCATGACCTGAGCGAAAATCAAGAGTCAGGCACTTAACTGAGCCACCCAGGAACCACATTATCACTTTCTTGATAGTGTCTTTGCATAACTTTTTTATTGTGATGAAGTTCAATTTGCTTATTTCTCTTTTGTTGCTTGTGCTTTTGGTGCCATGGAATTATAAATACTTTGCTAAGAATGTGTGCATCTCTCATCTTGAGAGATGAAAATAGTTTGGAAACAAAGTTGTGCTGGCGTCATAAAAAAAGCATGCTACCTTTGCTATTTTCTAGAAAGTTTTGTGAAAGATTGGAATTATTTCTTCCTTAGATGTTTAAAAGAATCCAGTGGTGAACACCTCTGGGCCTTGGGTGTTCTCAGTGGGAAGCAGTCAATAATGGATTCAATTTCTTTAAGCAGTATTGAATTATTCAGAATTTCTATTTTCTTTTGTCAGCTTTGGTAAACTGCATTTTTGAAGCATTTTCCATTTCATCCAGATAGTTTATTGGTGTAAAGACACTCATAATATCTTCTTGTTAATGCTTTCATCTCTGTGGATTCTGTAGTAATGACCTCATTTGACTTTAAACATTACTAATTTGTGTTTTCTCTTAATTTTGTAAATTAATTTAGTAATCTGTTCATATTAATCTTTTCATAAGAACCATTTTCCTGATTTGTTTCCATGCGTGTTTGTTTTCTATTTTGTTGATTTCTGGTTTTATTTCTCATATTTGATTTGCCATTCTAGTTTCTTGTGGTAGATGCTTAGGCATTTAGATTTCAGGCTTTTTTCTTTTCTAATACATGAACGTGAGGTTACAAATCTCCATAGGAACACCGTTTTAGCTACATCCACTCACCCTCAAGCTTTTTCTTTTTTTTTTTAAACAATGAAGTTTTTTTTGCTTTGTTTTGTTCTTTGCTTTTTTTTTTTTTTTTTTTAAGATTTTGTATTTATTTATTTGTCAGAGAGAGAGAAAGAGCAAGTGAACACAGGCAGGGAGAGTAGCAGGCAGAGGGAGAAACAGGCTCCTTGCTGAGCTGGGAGCCTGATGTGAGACTCGATCCCAGGACCCTGAGATCATGACCTGAGCCGAAGGCAGACGCTTAACCAACTGAGCCACCCAGGCGTCCCAACTCACCCTCAAACTTTTAAAATAACAACTTTATTGAGAGATAATTCACATACCATAAACTTTGTGTTTTGAAGTGTACAATTTAGTAGTTGAGTCTAGTCAGAGTTGTACCACCATCACCACCATCTAATTCCAGAACATTTTCATTACCCCACAGAGAAACTCCATATACTTTAGCAGTCACTCTCCATTCTCCCCTTTCCCAGGTCCTGTCAACCACTAATCTGCTTTCTGTTTCTATAGATTTGTCCGTTCTGGACACTTCATATAAATGGAATCATGGGATGTGTGACCTGTTGTGTCTGCCTTTTTTCATTTCACAGAATTTTTTCAAGGTGCATCCGTGTTGTAGCCTGCACAGTAAACATTCTTTTCTTATTGCCAAATAATATTCCATTATAGTATGAATATATACCACATTAATTTTACCCGTTGGCCAGTTGATGGACAATTGGTTTGATTCTACTTTTTGTCTATTAGAATAATGTTCCTGTGATACTTGGGTAATAATTTTTGTGTAGGCACATGTTTTTGTTTATCTCGGGCATTCGCTTCCCATTACAATGGCTAGGTCGTATGGTAACTCTGTTTAATAGTTTGAGAAACTGCCAAAGTACTTTTTAGAGTTCCATCCCAGCAGCCATGCCGCAAGGGTTCTAATTTCTCCACATCCTCACCGACACTCACTATTGTCTGTCTATTCTCTTGGGTGTCAAATGGTATCTCATTGTGGTTTTGATGTACATTTCCCTAATGACTAATGATATGAACATCTTACAAGTGCTTACTAGTTCTTTTTATATCTTGATCAGAAAAATATTTATTTGACCTTTAGTCGTTTTGTAACTGAGTAATCCATTCATTGTTCTTTTTTTCCTGCCTTCTTGCCTGCCTTCCTCCTCCTGGGGTAACTTTCCTTTTTTTATGAGTTCATCATTTAGTAGTTTTCCCAGAGAGGTCTTCTAGAGGGTTTCCTATCTTCTTAGTCATTATGTATATAAAATTTTGTGTTAATGGTTTTCCTCTCCTATCTCTAGTGGCAGTTTAACTTTGTGAACAATTTTATCTTGATAATTATGTTCAACCAGCAATCCAAGGGATACCAGCTGATGTTGTTTATTGCTGTTATTTCCTTGTACGTTGTAACACTTTTCCATTTATTAGATGTTTTTTCCTCTTAATACATAATTTCTGCAGTTTTATTTAAATGTCTACATATGAATTTATTTTTATCTTCCTCAGTACTCTGCATGTTAAAATTGAGAATTCTTGCTTATCTTTTGTTCTAGAAAATCCTTAATGTATATCTTTTTGAATATTCCTTCTCCAGCATCCTCTTCTATTCTTCTGACATTCTCATCAAACATATGTTGGTACCTCTTCATCTAATATCCATCTCTGCTTAGCACTTTAAGAATTATTACTCCTTTTTCATGCTGCATACTACCTGAATTCTTTCATACTATTGTCCAGTATATAACTGTTTTTGACTGTGTTCATTCTAGAGTTTATCTTTTCCATGAACTGTTTTCTTCACCATTATTTTTTTCTAAAAGTTATACCTGATAATTTCATATATTCAGATAACTTTTCTTTTTGCTTCATATATGTTTTTCCACTTTAAGGGTATTTTTATTTTGAAGATTTTATTTATTTATTTGACAGAGAGAGAGAGCATGCACAAGCAGGGGGAACAGCAGGCAGAGGCAGAGGGAGAGGGAGAAGCAGGCTCCCCACGAGCTGGAAGCCCGATGCGGGACTCGATCCCAGGACCCTGGAATCATGACCTGAGCTGAAGGCAGACACTTAACCAACTGAACCATCCAGGCGCCCCTTTTTTGAAGATCTTATTACCTATTTTAAAGTCTTTTTCAGACTGTTCTAAAATATTAAGTTATCTGCATTGAATTTTATGAATCATTGACTTAGTGCTTGCCTATCTTAGTATTTGTTTCCTTCATATGTTTTAGATCCTCACCCCTCTCCAAGCTTGAGATTTTTGTTTTGGTGGTTTTCTCTGACTGAAATGATTTCTTTTTTATTTTTCTTTTCTTCTTCTTCTTCTTCTTCTTCTTCTTCTTCTTCTTCTTCTTCTTTCTTCTTCTTCCTTCTTCTTTCTTCTTCATTCTTTTTTCTTCTTCATTCTTCTTCTTCTTCTTCTTCTTTTAATCTGGGTTTCTCTAGGACCTCCAAAAGTTTTTAGTCCAGGACTACATTTTTCATTACTTGCTAAGGCTTCTCTCCCAGAGCAACATCAGGGAAATTCTGAATACTTCTAAGGTACTGGTAATGAGGTTCTATCTAATCTTTTTTATGCTGTAGGCAGGGAGCTTCTCATTACCTATTATGCAGACAGAAATCAACGGCAGGCTTTTCTCCTCTCCTTTATCCTTCCTGTCCCTAGTTTTAAGCAGTGAGCATATTGCCCTCAGATAACCTCTGTCTGCTGGCCCTAGGCTTCGGCAACCCCCAAGTTTATTCACCTTACATGCTTTGCGCTTTCATTGGTTTCAGCTTCGCACTGTCTTGTATTAGAGATCCTCTTATACAACTTTTTATATTTTTCACTTATTTGTATTTAATTTGGTATGTGTTTAAATCAAACTGTGGGCCTTAAAATGTAAGCTTATTACATCGCCTCGACTGGATGTTGAAGGATAGGAATTTCCCCAAGTGGGAGGTTCTTTTCCCTGAGGTCCAACCTCACTGGACAATTCCTGGTATGCCACATATTGGCTTCTGAAATCTTAGCCCCTTCTTGGCCTGGCGTAGCATGAAACATCTGCTACTACTAGGGACCTCTGACTTCTGTCCCTTTCCAATTTACCTCACAGGTTCTCTATACTGTCCCTTCTTGTTAGCCTCAAAGGCACTCCCTGTATCCTTTGGTTCTTTCATTATAGTCCTTGATGGTCGATTAAAGAAGCCATTCTTAGCACCTAAAAGAAGTGTGCTTCTGGAGGACAGATTAATATTCACACCCTCCCAGCAGGTGAAAGGCAATAATTACATCCCATATTACATCCCATCTAATTCACAGAAGAAAATGAAGAAGAACAAAGCAGTTGAGTATCGAGCCTTCCTAAGTAATGAAACTAATGAAGTGCCACACTTTTCTAAGAACTTTCTTTCCTCTGCTAGCACACTTTTCTCTTTAGGTGCCTGACTTGTCATTGAATCTCAGCTCAGATGTCATGTCCTCAGGGAAGGGGTTAATTCAATTACTGTACTTTTCAATGCTGGGAAATTATCTTGATCCTTAGTATATTTTTGCACTGTCCCTTCTCATAGACTGGAAACTCCATGACAGTGAAGGCATGCCTGCCTCATTGTTTTGTATAATTCCAAACATCTGAAAACGTGTCCAGCACTAAGCATGGGTTCATTAAATATTTGGCCAATGAATGAATGGGCTCGGCTTGTCCGTGATTCAGAGCTGGTCGCTCTGATGACAGCTCACAGAGAGCACTGTGTGAAATCATCAGATGTGAAGGTCAGTGGAGATTACCCATCTGACACCTCTACTTTATAGAGGAAGGAGCTGAGGCCTAACATGTAATGTGGTCATCCAACCGGTGGCCGGACAGGAAATGAAGTTGACTTTCTTTTAGCCATGCTTCATCCACAGATTTTGAGAGTAGAGTCGGAGCCCCTGCTGCATGGCTAGTGCCAAATACGAAAGCACTGAACAGATTCTAGACCTGCCTCTCTTGCTTATAAACATGTAAATTTGCATAGTCACTAAGTCTTTCTGGGACTCAGTTTCCCTATTAGCAATGATATGTGCATCTTATTTTATAGGGTTACTGTATAAATTAAGCAGGATAATTTTAAATAATTTTAATTTTAAATAATAAATAAAAAATAAATAAAATAATAATTTTAAAGAATTATTTGGCAATCTATGTGAAGATCCTGTTTGGCCGTCACAGAAAGAAAAATCATAAAAGGAAGTCACTGCCCTTGTGCTAACTGCACTTACTATAAAGACAGAGACTGATGTCCAAGAGCTGGGGCAAGAGACACTGACCTAAAGAAAGAGTTAGGAGGCTAAAAGAAAGTATGAAGAGAGGCTGGTAATACAAACTTACCATCATCACAGAAAGAGTTGGAGAGTGGGCCTCTTCCTGTTTCTCTGTGAAAATATTTTTGTAACTATCAGAATCATGACACAGCTGTCAGCAGAATGAAATCAGTAATGCAAAAGTTAAAATATATGTCAAAGATCTGTCTGAGATGCTGTAAAATCACCACATTTTCATCAAAAAGGAAAAAAAAAAAAAAACCCTAAGGAGTTCTGAGTGCTTTGGTTTAAGTTATCTAATATTCATTGGTAACAGTCCATGTTTCGCTGAGTCATGTTGGTGTCCTGGGGCTGTCTGGGGATCTGAGTTTGATGGGGGGTCTGGAAGGAAATAAGATGGATCAGTGGATCCTGAGCAGGCCAAGCACCACGATCTTCTGTGGCATGGATTCATGACGAGGTGGTGTCAAAATGGAGAAATAACTGCTGGAAAATGTTGATTGACCACTCGGAAGTCAATGGAAACCTTTTTAGAGAGCAGCATCATATTAAAGGAAGGGGCAAAATTTAGATTGGAGGATATTTGTAAGTGTGCAAACTAAAGAAAAAAGTATAGACTGTTTTCAAGAATATGAGTGCTGAATTTTCTTGAGGTGGGCAGGGTGGAGAGGACACTTTTGGGTCTGTATGTGTTACTGGGAAGATTTGACTATGTTGGTAGGCAAAATATAGCAAGAGCTAGGGAAAAAAAAAGGCTCAAGAACAAAAAGAATTCTTTAAGGAGGAGAATCCTAAAGAAGATTAAGGCAAAAACTGAGTGGGGATGGTTGAAGGTATCAGGAACCCAGGTGTCAGTATTTATTGACATTCTTTATGGGAACCTGGTTCTGGACACGGGTTTAGCTTACATACAGGTCTAATTGACACCAAAACCAATGTCCTTCCTCAATGTCTGCACCCATTTCTTTCCTATTAAGAAACATAATTTGGTTGGAGAATACCCATTTGGCTAGAGGGGGAATGATGAGGAAGATAAATTAGTTGGACTGGATAACAGTGTATCTCAGAGATTTAGCTTTTAAAGAATAGAGAAAGACCTTTGTGGTCATTGTCCATAGCACTGGAGAAGGGGTTCATTTTTGGGTTCTGAAAACCCTGGAGGATTATCTTATGGAGTCTTTTATAGAAAGGAAAAGGACTAGTCAGATGTTGGAGGAGAAATCATGAATTGCAGTATCATGTAAGCTAAGGGAGGTGCCTAGAAATCATGGAGGGATGGTATCAAATCTGCATGAAACTATTTGAAAATAGAGAATATAAGATCTAACTTGACAAAACAAACAATCTGGATGTCGAGTTGAGGCAGGAAGGAATTGTTGGTGTTGGAGCTGTGAGAGTAAATGATGGCAATGATGATCAGAAATAATCTTTGAGAACAGACAGCATCAATTACTATGGTCAGAAATTAAGGTAACTATCTAACTCTAGTTGTGGTAAAAGTTTTCTTTGGTGCCTTTTGATGTCTCTTAAAAGGGGAAGGGTTGGGCCCTTCCTCACCTGGTCCTTGCTTGAAATCCAGTAGGGGAGCCACATTTTTATAACCTTGGTGTCCAAATAGGGCTTAGATGTTTGGCCTGTTCTTTGATGTCAAATCTCTAGTAGAGCTTTGTATCCATCACAGGGACCTGAAGAACATTTTCAAAGATCTTGTTCTTCTGTGGAATGGAAGGAGAGGCCACCTTAAACCCCTATGTATTCTCTGTGTTCAGAGGTCTTTTCAAATTTGACCTGTTGGCAGACTTGAATAAATGGGCTGAAAATTGAAAATTAAATTTTTTTGGCTAAGCTTAAAAATGATTTTTCTTCATCCATTTTGTAAAACTAATGGTTATAAAGTGACTAAACTTAAGAAAGTTTCAGAAAACATACACGAACAGCCATATTCCTATTACCCAAACACTATAACTTAAAATTATCAACGGTTCCTTGTCCTCCTTGAAAATACATGTGTATATTTTCTTATAGCAACAATTAGCTTTCATGTAGTACTAGGTCTTTTTAACTTGTTTGAAACACGTTATGCTGTACCTTAGTTTCCAAAATTACTTTAATATATATACTATCCCATTGCTTAGATGTGCCATGATTTATTTACCATTGCTTCTATTGTTGAGGAAAAGACAGAATCCAGATTTTTTTCTTTATAAACAACACACTACAGTTAATAATTTTGGACCTATAAATTTTCCTTCTTGTAGACTCTTTGTGGGATCAAAGTATGTGTTGTTAATTCCATTTCATAGAAAAAGAGCAGATACTAGTCTTTTTAAAAAAAGTTTATTATACGAATATTATAAACACAAGAATGATAATAAGAAAAATATACCTATAATACCACCATCCAAATAAATCAGCTCCCTTCATTTTTCAGTGTTTCTAGAAGTCTGTCATTTGTTTATACATCATTTTTATATACTTAACATTATATTTTGCCATACTGAAACAAAATCTTTAGAGCTCTTTTTAAAGGCAGCATGATATTTCATAAAGTTGAAATAACCATGATCTAATTAGCCTTCCCTTTCACCTGGTTAGGTAGTGTTGCTAATTTTCCCCTCTTTAAATTCAATCTGCAATGTTTATCACTGTTGCTAACAATCTTTTTCTATTTAGATACTGTTGCTTGGATAAATCTTGAAAATGGGATTACTGGGCTAAAGGTTATGAACATTTTTTTTTACCCTCTGCATCTTGAAAGTATACACCAATGTCTGCTGCACCAGGGTATACATCTGCATTTGTCCCCACCCCTTTTCATAGCACATGTAGGCAACTTCATAAAGTGGAAAGTATTTTAATTGAAGTTAAAACTCAGCATTGACTTTTGCTAGTAGAATTGCCGTAGTCAAGGTCCTTAATTTCTTTGAACATTATCTCTGTAAAATGGAGATAATATCTACCTTATAGGGTTAAATATAGAGTATGGAACACAACCTTATTACAGGGCACTCAAAATGGTCACTATTTATTTAACCCATCTGGTAGGTTAAAAAAAATTCTCATTGATTTAATTACATTTTCTTGACAAGGGTATGAGTTTAACCACATTTATTTGACGGATTTAACCATACTTTAGTAGGATCTAAGTTGGACTTTTTAAGATTTCTGAAATCAGATTATATTTTATAGACAAGGTAAATATTTAATGTAGTAGGCATTCTTTTGTTCTCCTTGAAGAGTGGTTATGAATTCTCTGTTACATCTTCCAGTGTTTTAAAATGACGTGAGTGTATATTTTTTGCTTATGTGAATAACGTGATTATTATCTCTTTTGTTCATTTATTTAGTGATGTTCTGATAATTTTCTTAATAATTTCAACTCCTAAAAGTACAAAATTTTTAGCCATTTCTCCTATTTCTTGCTGTTATTCTTTTTCTAAAAAATGTTCTCTTGTGCTTAGGAATGGGGTGAGGACAGCAAGAAGTACAGAATTGCATATGGTTCAATTCTCTAGTCTCATCTCCTCTTTGCAATTTCTTTTGTCATTCTTCCTCAGATCATGGGTAGGTTGTTACTCAATTTCCTGTTATTTTTTTCTTAACTTTTTTCACAGCTCTTCATACTGTGTTGTAATTGGCCTTTTTAGATCTTCACCCACTCCACTAGACTGAGATATTCAAGGGCAAGGAGAGTATGTTACTTATTTAGAAGAGAATAACATTTAATAGATGCTAGATGAGCAAATATATTTAACTCCAGCCCACTGGACGTAGTTTAAGGTGGAACTCTAAAGACTCCTCTCCATACCCTCACACAAAAATTTGCTGATCCGTTTTTCTAATGACAGGCAAATAAGAGGTATATTTTTCGTTGGTCTGTAATAGCATTCCAGCTATCTGCTTCCCTGACACCAAGTACACCCCATCATTGCTTATTTACTATCTGTAGCTCTTTGTTTCATTGTCAAGATTGCCCATTTGTCAGCTGAATGAGCAGATAAAGAAACAAGAAGGGTGTTTTCCTAATAGGGCAATAATACAAGATGTAATTGATCTGTGTTTCCGGTTTTGAAAACCTCATTAGCTTCATTATTATTATTTTGTGCTTTGAAATAGTCCTTCATTTTAGTGCCTTTTTTGTAGAGAATATTCCTTAGTTTTTTCCCCATATTTTATTTGCCCAATAACTTCAGATTTATTTTGTTCACTTCCCAAAAAGCTTCTGTTGGGATTTTGATGAAATTTTATTAAATGTGTAAATTAATAACTTCAAGGGAAATTGAATCTTTACCAACATTAGTCTGTTCAGCTGAGTTGGTCTCTTCATTTTAGATTTACCTCTCTCAAAGTTGTTTATATTTTTTGCATAGGTTATAGCAGATCTCGTGGTATTTTTCCTTGTGCATAAATTTTTGAATATATGTTTGCATGTATGTTATCAATAAAATATATGCAATAATTTGTTAATATCAGAAAAGTTATATCTCGGAGAGAATTTCCTACACAAAACTATTTTACTTGTACTTAAGAAACCAGCACTAATTTCTTTTACTTTGTTAATTTTGGTTATTTTTGAAAATTGTACATTTCATGGAGTTTTTCTATTTTTTTATCATAAGGAAAAAACACATTGCTATAAAATATCCTAGAGCATATTTTAAATTTTATATATGTGTTTCAAACTTATTTTTATGTTTTCAATTTTTCTGAGCACTTTTGTCTGTTTTAGATTTTTTCCAATTTTTTTTAAGAGGTAAGATTTAGAATTATTTATATAACCTTATATTTATTGTTGATTTTCATTCCTCTGTTGATTCCTCTCACATCATAAGTTGAATGCTTTGTTTATTCATTCTTGATTGATATGTTTAAATGCTTTTATCATGTCAGAAGTCTGCTTTGGCCAAATTTCATAATTTCTAGTGTTTTTAATTATTGATCCTTAAATAGGCTGGGTTTCTTTCTCAAATCACTGATTAGATTTTCAATTTGGGAATTTCTGGTAATATAAAATATAGCCTCTATTTCTGTGTTCAGAGACTGTAGCCTGAAAAGAAAAATTGCTTTAATTTTTTTTTTCATTTTGGGTTTATATTTATTTCTTTTATATAATCGTGGGCTGTCAAAGAGCAGTTGCTTTCTTTGGTGCCATGTGTAAGGGAGTATGTGCACATTTATTTTTTTATGCTTTGCCAAGCTGCAAGTTAGATAAAAAGTGCTACAAAATTCCCACTACAATGATATTTGTCTATTTTCTTCTTTTTCTTGTATTTCAAAGTTGTGGATTTTTGGCTTTTTTTACTTGTCTGCTCAGTATAATGGTTTAATCATGTCTTCAGTAAGACTAATTTCATCATCATACATTGTTCATCTGAATCTCTCCTAATGCTTTTTACCATAAAGTCTACTTAAAAAAAATATTTTCCTTTTATTTGAGCTGTATGTTTTAATTTTTGCCTAACCTGTTTTTAAATGTAACTCTTGACTTGGTCTAGTAGTAGATTAAAACAGATGATTTAGTGTTACAGCTTCTACTTTTGATTTAGTATCTGTTTCCTAAATTTTGCGACTTCAAAATTGTTACATCTTGTTAAAATATAATTGGAAAGATCCTGTGCCCACATTTTAGATACCCACTTTAAGTTCTATTAAGAGTTGTCTTGACATATCTCATAAGTATTCTACAATCACGTTTGTGCTAGGAAGTTCCGAAAGCTGATCTGTCCATCGATAGGTCATGGGAGTCTTCCTTGGGGGCTGTAGATTAATCATCAACTTTAAGTGTTTGGTGTTATTGAGGGTAATTAAAATTTGGCATTCCCAACTAAAATTAACTTGTCATCAGACTTAGAGAAGCAAATTCAAACCTGTTGTTCACAAGTGTTCATGTCTCTGCATTCTGATCCCTGTTCCCTATCTTTGGGCCTATTTCCTCTGACAAAGCGAGGCTGGGTTATTAAGTGGGTTACAGAACCTCACATCTTTTTAAAGGAGTCTAGATCGGAGGAAATGTAAAAGTTGCTGATTTATATCGATTTGCCACTTCAAAAATATTTCTTTCAAAGAAGTAAGGGAATAGGGATCTTTTTAGCTTCCGCGCATTTCTTCTGCTTTCTAATTTTGATCAGCATTGATGTCAGTTACTTTGACTCATCAGTAACAGCCTTTCCCTCTCATTAGTGTTTCTTTATTACTTTAGGGACACTTCAACATTTTGTCCATCAATGCATCAGGTCTCTTGAATGGTGATTTCTCTGATTTCATTCTCTTTGATTTAGAATTTTTTTTCTTCTGGTATATTCCCCCCACCCTCTAACCCCTACACACTCCCCAGATAAATTGCACCCTGCCTGGGAATGAAATTTTTATAATAGTCTTTTCCCTTGAGGATTCTGTAATGTTGCTTTAATGTCATTTGTAATCAGGAGCTGAATTTCATGAGTTGCAGCCTACTATGAAAATACAGTTGGGAAGGGAAACTCGTTCTATCATGTATTAGATATGTAAAATTTATCTTAGATTTTCTAGATGAGGAAATGACTTCTCTACCTTATAACGTGAGGATCAATTTAGATAGGCCAATACTCTTTTATAAACTTTAAAAATGAATATAAGCATCCTAGGGTCCCAGATTGATAGGTAAATAGATAAAGGATAGTACAATGTAGACTTATGGAAAAAAATCAGAACAAATTAATAGGGGAATTGAGGAAGAATGATGAAGTTCACTGAGACAAGAGGATAAGGGAATAGGATCCTGAAGGATGATATCCTGGGGTGGGTTGGTGCTACATGGAAGGGCATTCTAGGTGAATGGAATAGTATGTGCAAAAACTCAGCACTGTGGAAGGCCAGGAGATGTGATGCCCAACATGGAAGATTGACTGTGACGGGTAGATTAGAGTGGTTCTGCCAAGATGCCTTCTACCATCGATTGTTTCACTCATGGCCCCATGTAGGGTAGCAATGCTAGGGTATTCTTTGGATGATGATGGAAACTGATTAGACCAAGAATGGGCCCCTGACTCAAAGGTGGCTAATCCATAGGCCAACCAGAAATGCTAAGGTAGCCTAATTAAAAAGGTTTTTACCTAAAATTGACCAGTCAGACAGGCTTCTTCACTAATTCAGGGAGGGGTGTGATAAAATGTAGCAAAGGAGCCTATGCAGGTCATTAGGAGAGCAGTAGAGGCTGGCTGTTGTCCTGACCTGCTCCAAATCCTGAGGACTCTTCCCAATTCCAGGCCATGTATTAACTTACAGTATGCTCTCTTTTATGAGGCAGCCTGCGCAGATCTCTTCCAGAGAGACAAAAGTGGCTTAATCAGCCTGTCAGGCCACTGATGAAAGAAATGCGGAAGATAAGTTAATCTGAAAACTTATTTCTGAGGTAAAGTCGATAGGAGTGACTGACTTATCAACTATGAAAGAGGAATTCCCTAAAGAAGTGGACAAGGGTGCTTTCCTTCTTACCAATCATTATTTTTATTAATATATTTTACAAGACTGCAGTTGAAATAATATTAAATACAAATTTTTTTATACAGAAAGTGTAATAAAGTTAAAATAGTTCCTTGTAGTTCATAGCATTATTGCAATGCTTACAAAATTTTTGCATAGAGTGTGCAAGGATCGATGTTACTTAAAACAAAACAAAAGTTCTTCCTCTTACATCACACCCAAACCCAGAGAAAAATAAAACAAACCCAAAAATAACCCAAAGGCTGAACTCAATTGTTTTATGGGAATGGGGTTCCTTTTTCAAAATCTCCAAGCAGATGGGACTTCTATGCCCTCATCTTTTCTGTTAAAAGCACCAGAATCTGGCTTCTCCAGGAGTATATCTAGCCAGCATGATTATGGATGCCTCTACCTTTTAAAACATGCCCTCCTTAAGAGATGTGTTTCTCCTTCTTTGTGTCCTCAAAAGGGAGAAACTTGAGTGAAGATGTGGCTAATACATAAAAACTCCATCCCCCTACTCACCAAAACGCTGGATACAAATTAGGTTAATTTTGTGTCCACCGCAAATTCAGGTGTGCCAACTCTTCTCTTTACTTTGCTTACATTTTCCCTTCTTACCAATGAATCCGATTTCTGGCTCTGGTGATGTTCATTCCACGAGACTCATTAAGGGTATCCAATTCTGATTTGCCACTGGAACACATACACCAGTAAAAGAAAATTCCTGAATGACTTACCCTAAAATAGGGTTTTGACATTTTTGAGCTCATGCCTTTACTCAGATTTTATGTGGTGGTTGAACCACAGGAGCATTAGAGGACCATGGCTGGCACTGGGGCTGTTGTCTGTTGGGAACAGTGAGAAGCACTGTCTCCAACCACCCAGTGGATCACCAATGTACTGTTGAGCCAGCAAGAAAAGCAGGATGAATCCCAGTCTCTTTGCTGCTGTGGTCTCTCAGCTCTGGGTGGGGGCAGAATGACACTAGGACCTTAACATGGGCACCCTGGTTTATAATCTGTTCAGATGGTCCCTGGCTGAGTTAATTCTTCAAAATGATTTTAGGTCTTTTAACTCTTACATATCAAACCCTAGTCCTTTTGCTCAGAAGATCAAAGTGCTCCAAAGCCACCAAGTTGTATGAAACTTCAGATGTACTCATCTTCTCATTTAGTAGCTGGAATGCCACCAACCTCACTGCTTAATCTAGGACACCAGTTAAAACATACAGGTTCAAGGTCAAAGGGAGCCACTGTTCAGACAAGAATGGGCAAATGGGTCCCATTTCCTGTTCGGATTAACTGATAGTGATGGCCTGAGTGCTTGGGCAAGAAGAATTCCTGCCAAAAATGGAGAGGGTTATGGCGCATTAGTGATGATTGACAAGGTATGGGGTATGGTTCTCAAGCCATTAGTAGAGCCAAAGTGGCCAGTTTGGGTATTGAATGCATAATGCTAACTGAGTTCTGGCTAGTCCTATCTTCTTAAAGGGAAATAGAGACCACAATAGAGACTGAGCTTCCTTCTACTTGATTCTTCCCCTAAGTTTTGCTAACAAGTAAAGGTCATGAAGTATGATAACCAAGACCTCACTTAAAATAAGATATTTGTTTTTTGAATTGAGGAATAAGAGAAGGAGATGTATGTGTGCAGAAATGCTGACTTGCTTGGCCCATGCTTATAGATCACTGAGGATTATAATTTTCTCTTCAATGTAAGGCTAATAACCCAGGCAGCTTTCATTTTGTAAGGACAAGAAGTCTGACTTAATAAGAATCACACACAGAACAACATTTTTGTTGTTGTTGTTTTGTTTCACATGCTATTGTTCAGACAGGTCACTTATATTTTCACTGCAGGTATCTCTACTTTTGTAGTAGATGCTGTCATGGATGAGAGACTATCAAAAGAAGGGAAATAAAAGTTTTACAGCCTTATCCATCCAAAAAGTTTAGTTTCAAAGCTGGTAGGAGACACTTCTCAATAGCTGGAAAAATAGTTTGACATGTTGGTGACTTCATATCACAGTAGGTTAGAGTTAGACCCACATTCTACTCTGCCGTTGTCTAGCCAGTGGCTTTGGGCAAGTTTCCTAATCTCTTAAAACCTCAGTTTCCACATCCATAAATTGGAACTACAATGGAATTTAACTCAAAGGATTGTGTTGAGGGTGAAATAAGTGAATGCATATAAAACACTTAGCACAATGCCTAGCAAATAGTGTTCAACAAATATCAGTTAATAAAAATTATTACTGGAGAATAGAATCCAACTTTTGTCATATTAAAGTAGGCTTCAGGTCCAAGAAAACTGCTTTGATCTTATGTAAAGTTTTGTAGGTGGGATGCTTGGGGACAAGATTGAGAACTTTGCTCAGATTCTCAAAAGAACCTAGAACCTCCAAATTTAGAATCTCCTGAATTGGATGAATATGGGGATTAATATACCAACATCTTCCTCGTCAACAAATACCACCCTCCTGCCTTAGGACACTCCTTTGCTACCCTGCTCCTATGTAACCTAAGTGCTCAGCTAGGAATTTCTCACATCAGATGAAGTCTGAGCTAACTCTGATTTCACCAACATAACCCAAATGTAGGAGGAGACTGTGAAGACATTGACAACAGAGAGACTACTAGCCTACCTAGTACGTGGAGTAAATTTTAGGTAAAACAGATGTTTCTGTCTTCATGCTTGCTGTATTTATCTGACCTCAGCTAGCACTCTGTGATGAAACCAAAACCCCTCATTTGCTACTGAGGGTGTCTACATGCCTAATGGAGAATTTGGGGGTGCTCTGGGTTCCTATTCTATAGACAGGTAGATTTGGACTCTAAATATACTTCTTGCCTACAGCAAGTTCTCCTTTGTTCTATTCCAATGGCCAAACTCAAGGACAAGGAACTGCTATTAGGACTTGCCGGGCTGTGATGGAGAACCAGTTAGCAATGTTGTTGGACCACTGAGACTGTTAAGGGATGGATTGGATACCATCAATACTGTTAGGACACCATACCACCGAGTGCATCAAAGGGCCCCACATTCTGGAATTGCTCTCTTTTCTCAAAGGAAGATGCTAATTTCCTACTCTGTCAGTATCTGTAACAAGAAGTGCGTGTGTGGCGGGGGTGTTTGTGTGTGTGTGTGTGTGGTAAAACCAAAGCAAATAGCATATGTGAGCATGGGTCCCCCTAAACTGGAGATTTTTTTTTTTCCACACTTGTGCACTAACAATACTCAAAACAAAGACTTCCCGCAAATAATGATTTTCCCTTTGCCCATCCAGCCCTGCCTTGAGAAATTTCAAGGACTCTGTTATGAAGAAAGCTTTTAAGAACCACAGAAATCCCATTGCTTTTGAAAGGGCTAATGTGTGTGGTATGGTGTGCTGGGTGAAGCAGCAGGCTTCAGACTGCTTTATCTCTTATCAGTGGGTTTAGCTTTGTGAATGAGAAATTCAGAGGCAACTGTATAATTTTAAATTCAGATTGCCACAAAGAAAGAGATGCATCTGACATCCCAATGCAGTAGTTTTGACGATTTTAATGGAAATAAGGTGGAAGTGGGGGAAACTTCCCCTGAGGAAAAAGTGATGAAAGACTGAAAGACATTTTTATCTTTGAGATAAAAGGCCTGTTTTCTAAGGTGGTTTTTTTATTATAACCTCACCCCCACCCCCCACCTGCTAGTGGGCCACGTATGCATGCAAACGTATCATTCTAGGAGGTGCTTCATTATCCTTTTGGGGCCTAAGATTTCCTGGTGCAGGGGAAAGAGAGCGAACCATCTTGTTTTGTTCACAACTGACTTCAATGAGATTCTCACCTTTCACAGAGCCTTTAAAAATAAGAATCAAGAGCTTACAGGGATCTGTTCACCAATTTGGTCCAAACATCATGCTACCTTTTGCCTAAAATCAACAAAAGCAAGATATTCTCACATAGCTGCTTCTGCGGAGGGCAGTGTTGCCGATTTAATCCTCTTTTGGTTGAATCCAGATAAAATGCAGAAGGGCTCTTTAAGTGATGTTGACTGGGGTCTGGTAAATGCTCCTGGTTGTTTTCATTAAAAAAAAAAAAAAAATCTTTCTTTTCTGACAGGAATGCTCATGCTTACAAAGACTCATTCATTACTGATGCTGTTTCAGTAATATAAGAATGGATTTAGCAGTAGATTTGTTGACTGAAGGAACAGATCTCTGGTAGGAACTTGTCTTATGACACAGAGGCAGAGATGTTGGAATTCAAAAATTCAAAATAGGTCTTTTTTTTTTTTTTTTTTTTTTTTTGCGCTCCTGCTACACCAAATAAAAAAGACCCAAATTCTTGGAAACAAAATCAAACTGGCATTGATTTGGTTTCCCCACTAAACACCTTCATGAAAGATGTTTACAATATTTTCTCTTTCTACATATTTTAAGATGCTGCTTTCAGTATTTCTCCTCCCCCCATATTTATTATTCTTCCAATATTATTTATTGGTCCCACCAACCCTTCAGGCCAGGTGGGGACACAGGAATGGCGAGTGCACTGGAGGTGTAAATAACTGATCGATGGATGTCCACAAGACACGTTTGGTCAAAGATACTCTCTAGAGGACCACAGAATGAGCATCTTTCTGGAATATGTGATGGTGAGTTGGAAAACCTGTGACACTGCAGAAACAGTCCCTTTAGAAATTCTAAATTTAAACCATAGGACCTCTGCTTTTCTTCTGGCCCTCCAAGATACCAACTCAAGGAACCATTCTCTAATTAAGGGTCCTAAGGAAAAAAACTATTGGAGGAGCACAGTTTTCCTTTTGCACGAAGTCTTCCCCTGACTCCACCCTCCCTTTTTCCACGAATCCTGTGAACCTGCATTTCTCAGACAAGTGGATCACTTTTACTCAAAACATAAGGGTTAACCTTCTTCTTTAGGCAAGAATTTATATTCCTAAGCACACACAGAAATGTAGGGTGACTCCACGCTACTGTGGAGTTTGCTTTCCCTCCAGCTGTGTCCAACACCTAGCACAAATGACCTCTATGTTGGGGTCAGCAAACTTTTCTGGAAAGGTCCAAAGAGTATTTTCTGCTTTGCAGGCCATGAGGTCTCTGGCACAGTTACCTGACCCTATTGTTATAGAATGAAATCAGCCACAGACAACATGGAAATGAATGGATGTGTCTGTGTTACAATAAAACTTTATTTACAAAGACTGGTGATGAGCCAGGTTTGGTCTAGGGACCCCAGTTTGCTGACCCCTGCTCTAGAATTAAACTTTAAGCAGTCTTTGGTCTATGGTTGCTGGATATACAATGAAAATCATCCAAAGGAAACTGACCTAAAGGAAGTTAAAGCCAATTCAAGTTTATAAGCTCTATCCCTTGGGTAAAGGAACAATTAGAAAGCCTCATACCAAGTTTCCACCTGCAGAGACGCCACCGTAAGAGCTTTTGAAAACCTTTCTCATATGCTAGTAGTTTAAGACTGAACTTTTAAGACTTGTTGAACAGATAACAAATAGAACAGAGTGCTAAACATATTTGGAGATCACTTTTTAATTAAAAAAAATCTTCTGAAGACTATTAGCATACTAGAACTTCTAGAATATTGATTCACTTGAACTCTTTTGTCACGCCACCTGCTGTTTAATATGCTGGAGTGTGATTTTCTAGAAGATATTATATAAAGATTAGAAAGAATCTCACTTTTTAAAATGAAAGTTTATCGGATTTTAATGTAAAAGGTTTTTTTTCCCCAGAATTAAAACTTTCTCTTATAACCATGGACAAATATTCTAGTTGGAGGAAGTTGGGAGAACAAAATGTACATTGAGGAACTTTGAATGCATTTTACTGATTTCTGTAGTCTGAACTGAAATACATAATTTAGTCCATGCCAGGTTTCCTGCCTATTACCTGGTATTTTGTAGTCAGTTAGTACAAATGAAAATCAGAATTTTTTTTATCATGTCTGTCCCCCATAGGTGCTTGATTTCATTCTTGGTTTGCTATTATTATTATTTTTTCTTATTTGTGATCTGATTCCCTTTAGGACTGAATTCTGCAAGGGATCACATCACTATGTTTTATTGGCATAAAATCCCCAAGGTTCTGATCTCAGATTTTCCCATGATGATTAGAACAAAATCAGAGGAAAGAGGTTTAGGGAGCCTTTTGTTTTCTTGTCATCCATAGATTCTGTACTTGGGATGGCAAAATGCAAAGATGGTCTGTCTGCTTAAAAACATTTTGTGTTAAGGTATTTAGCCACAGAGGGCCTCACGGCTACTACTGTTTGTCTGAATGACATGGGGAAGATGTTCCTCGTAGCCAAGTGGGGGTGGGGGGGCGGCTCTCCTATTTGGCAAAACCCTGTATGTAGTACATGTAGATGCTAGCAGTAGGATTCTACAGGACATAAATAATGCCAATCCAAAGCAACTTGACACCTTCTTAGGGTTTTCCTTTTTAGCTTCTACTGCTACAAACTAAGTAGTCTTGCCCTTGAACAGCTCAATTCTTCTACATGGGATACAGAGGAGGAGTGACTGGAGGGAATATAGGGTCTGGAAGCCAGCAGAGCTGCTGGTCAGGCTAGGAAACCTCCCCCCTGTTTGGCCCCCACCCGCTCCTAAGTGACTAAGCAACACACAGCTTACTTTTATATCCTTTGTATGCAAACCTCAGCCTGATGCTGGAGTGTCCTCTCAAAAATATCAAATCTGTTATTCATTTCCTGTGACAAATCTTCCCCCACTTGTGAAGTAAGAAAAATTAAAACCTTGAAGAAAACACAAATGTCATTCGGGCCTACAAATACAACCTCATTTAGGATCGTGGGGCCACTGCTTGGCAAATGGCGTCCGGTACTGTCTAAGCAGTTATGACTCCATTTGGGCTCCTGTGAGACCACTTCTGTCAGCCACTTGGTTTGTCTACCAGCTTTTAAGAGGCCCACTCATGACTGAACCATTCCCCTCCAATCACCCAAAATAAACTACAGTTGTAACAACAAGATAAACAGGATGTGCTTCTCCTTGCTGAGTGCATTGACTTAAGGCATAGGCACATTTCCCCCTCTTTGAACAGAGATGGTGTAATCCCTTGTCCCAGCACAAGAGCTGGCCAGGGTGACCCTGGAGCACGATGATGAAGGTGGAGGGATGAGAGGTAGCTGATGGCGGGAACCAGGGAGGTGCTTCCACGTATCGAGTCATGATGCTGCTGGGCCATGGAAACACAGTGAATCTGAGAGAGACATGTGACTCAGTTTATATTAATTTCCAGTGACCATTTCTGGGGGCATGCATTTCAGATCTGTGATTCTTGGGTCACTATTCTTGGAGAAAACATAATGGTGGCCTTAGGAATATGAATAGCCCAACAAACATATATATAAGAAGATGGAAGCCAGAGTTTGTGCATGCCTTTAGAAAGAAAAGGCGAGTCTCCAAATTACCTACCAATCCCAGGATACATAGAAAAATTAATTAGGTTTTCTATGCTGTTCTTAATTAGGTTTCTGTCCCTCAATGGCTTCTCTTCAGGTAGGGGTTCTTCTCTTAATGATTTTGATGGACCCGTTCACTTGGGGCTGGAGTCTGCTGGATAAAGTCAGAAGTGAGGATGAAACAGACTTGGAGCCATTTTGTCCTTCAAACAGAGACACACCACCCATGTATTCTTTGCCTGTCAGGCCACGGAGTCGCTTCCAGCAGACTGAGGAGCAGCTGTTATCCTATTTTGTGCTGATTTACAACTCCTATTTTGATTGTGGGATAATATGTGATTTTTGAAGGAGGCTAGCAGGAGTTGGGTGAGCAGTTTAAACTTTGCTGAAATTCATCCTCCACATTCATGCAACTACAGAAGCCCCAGTACATTTGGCCCTGAAGGGAGAACAGCCCTTTGTGTTCCTGCAGCTGACTTCTGTGGCACTGCCCCATCCCTCGCTTGAAAGGCGGGATGTGGGCCAGCCTTCCTAAAAGTAAAAATGGAAACGAAACGTCTATTTCAATACAAGGGTCTCACTGCTCGAGGGTGACTTGGAGATTCCCGCCATCACTGCCCTGTAATGACACTACAGGGGAAGACACGTGGCTCCTCAAACATGTTGGTGAATATTCGGTTAGGTGTCTGATACACTGTGTGATTTGGAAGGGTGTGAGGAATGTTGGGCCTGCATCAGTGTTTTTGATCTTATCATGTAGGTGGTGGGGTTGACATGGAAATGACGGTGTATCACAGGGTCACCCATGGTTCCTTTTGTACTGAAACCTCATTTTATACAGAGGATATATATATATTTATTTATATATATTTATATATATTTATATCCACCCACACGCATACACACACACACACACGCACACACACACGCACAAGGTCTTTGATAGGCTTTCTGTGTTCTAGTAAAAATAGCTGGCAGCCAGGGTCTAAAGCCAAAAACGGCCTTTCTGCTGCCGACAACGTCCACTATGGATGGTCTCTCAAAGGCAGACACTTGTGTTTATCTGACAAGTGGAACCAGCTCCTGCCTGGGACAGGAATAATCTCCCATTGGCGCAGACGCAGATCTCGAAGACCTTCTGCCTCGTTCCTGTAGGTGTGTAGGATCCGTGAGGCAGTCTAGGTAGTTGGATTTTCGCAGCATCTAACTTAATCTAGAGAGAGCGAATAGGAAGGAAAGAGTAGTTAGAAGCTGCCATCTGTTTTCTTGACATTCAGAGACAGGAGATGAATGTTCAACCTAAATGAGCACCTACTATGTGATGAATATTCTAGGCACTGAGAATTCAGCGTTGAACGCGACAGATAAAATCTCTACCCTCATAGAAGCTTATGTTCTACCAAGACAATGACGCGCTGGTCTATATTAGCAAAAGCGTGTGCAAAGGTATGTCATGCAGATGATGAATTGAATCCCAGAGTGAAATGAATTTGGAAAGGCCGGGTTAACCGTATCTTTACTCTGGGATCTTCAGACCCTCAGCTAGGTCTGTGTGCTGGGAAGACTGCGAATATGCCGTACTTTCCAGTCTTAAATGACTGTTAAGATTATAATCAGTTCCTCCGGAATCTGGATTCTGAGAGCTATAATCTGCGTAGGTAATGTAGTCACTATTTCTAAATGTGTGTGATTTGGAGTTTGGGGCTGTTTGAAGAAACCATTTTGATAAGTGAATGCTTTATCTGACTAGCTCTTTTAAAACAAATACAGCAAATGACCAGTCAAGAGGTGGATTGGGTGCACACAAGCAGGTGGAGATGGATAACCTCTGAGCAGATATGAAAAGTGGAACACAGGTTTGCTTTAAAAAATATATACCATTTTTTCCTCCATTTAAAAACCCTTAAACTGAAAGGTTCACTTCTGAACATAATGAAGACATTTTTAAAAGTCTGCAGTGTAATCCTCTTCTCCTGGGGGTTTGGCTGACCTTGTCTACGCAAGTGTAAGAAGCTAGCTATGCTGTTCACCAAAGTGGGATTATATTGGGCAGAAGAAGGAATATGAGCAGTCCTCCCTCCTCTCGTTGCCTGCTCCTACCCTGTTTTAGTTTTGCCTTGTCCTGACTGGGGATAGCTATTGGCTCCCACTCTCCATTCTCAATTAGAAACATACAAGGTAAAATTTAAAAAGGACTACAAGCAAATCACGTTCAGCTTGAGCCAGGTACATGTGACATATAGCTTCATTAGGCTGGTTACCTAAATCTTGCTTTTGGGTGAGAGAAGGAGAATTCAGAAACCGCATTCATCTCCATAGCCAAGTGCGTAATTCTGTCCTTGTAGTATACACTATTACCTCAGCACTTCACAAATACTGAGTCCTCACTCTTACATGTAGTGGGTTAGGCTTACAACTGTGCTGTTTAACATATCTGCTCCAGACATGAAACCTTCTGATTGGCTCCTCTTGTGAGAAAGGTAGGATCAACTTCCGTGCTAAGGGAGTCTGGAGAAGTTGTGGGGAAGGTTGGCTCGTTGGCTCTGTGTCTCTCCGGACCTGCATCTGTCTTGCCCCTACCTCTCCGTCTTTGGACTCCAACCTCAGCTCGGTTCTGCAGGTGGCTTCCATATTGCCGGCTTCTGCATTAATTTCCACTCCTTTGGGGGCCTCCATCACCAGAGACCGGGTCGGGGACTCCAACCTGAAATACCCACAAGATGAAGATTAAAAACCCCAGTTCACTTTTTTTTTTTCTTTTAGTAAATTTGAGAGGAAGTTGCTGCTCAGAGCATTCACCCAAAATGGCGTTTCAGTATTTGATCAGGAAAGCTTTCCAGCTTTGCTTTACAAACCTGATCAAGTTGATCAGGGAGGAAGTTACCTATCTGGGCTTTATCTTCATTGCATGTCACAAAGATTGCCGGAAGGTCTTCTAGGATCTTGGCTTCATTTTCTCTTACACCAATTCAATTATTGCTCTATTGGTATAATTAACCAAATTCTTACGTAAGTTTTGTTTACTTTTAGAGTAAAGCGATCTTGGGTCTCAACTGTGCTTTCTCAAATTGGTAGATATTCCTTCTACTTCGAAGAAAGAAGCAGAATCAGATAGAGTTTAAAAAAGGGACCTAGGAGTTAGGCAGGCCTAATGTAAGCACTGGGGCTGCCACACTGTGACCCTGACAAGACTCTTCTTCCCTTTCCAGAAGTTCTCAAAGGCTCAGTTTTCTCATCTATAAAGTGTCTCAAATGGTGCTTGGCACATTGGAAATGCATTATATGTATTAACTATTGCCATGACTGCTGTTGGTGTTATTATACCAGCAAATCATAAAGAAATTTCAGGCCTTACTCAACTGGTTGTCAAAAGAAGAAGGAGAAGAGCATTGGTTGTGGAGGATGGCGAGGGTAAGGAATTTGAGGGCAAAGGAGCAGCATGAGGAGAGGTTTTGGTGATATGACTATTGTGTATCTTGACTGCAGTACTGGTTACAGGGCCTTCTGTGTTTGTGAAAACTCACATAACTGTACCCACAAAGAGTGGATTTTCTTATATGTAATTAAAAAAGAAAGGAGAGAAGGTGAATCAGCTACACTCCATGTTAATTATGATAGCAAAACAGGCTAATACTCCTTAGAAAGACCCTTGCCTAATCATTTATATGAAAAACATTAACCATCCCGAGTAGTCTAGATTTTAATACTATTGTCAAACAGCAGTGGACGAGGATCCCCTTCTCTGTTCACAAAGAAGGTATCCTAACTTAGGATGCACGGACCTCAGCATGACTCTCAAACAGCTCTGATTCTGATGAGTTTCCTGTGTTTTATTTCCGGGTCCCCAACTTCTGGATGGTTAGAACATGTTAACGAGGAACAACGTCCTCTCTGCCAACTGCTGGCTCCCCATTCTGCTCCCACCACACCTTGCCAACCCTCTCGGGTTTCAGTAAGTGGCAGGAACAACGAGCTGGCCAGTAGGGACACCACCACCGAGCGATCCCAAGCCCCATCCCACAGGTGCCAAGGACAATTCTTCCACGCTTCTCCAATGTGTTTGCATTTCCCCTGCAGTGACTCAACCAGAGTCCTAAAGAGGAATGACAGGTCTATAGCCCTGGTCAAAGATTGGCTTGAGCTTCCGCTGAACTCATTCTTTCCTTTCTGACCTCATCCTTTGTGATGGCAAAATCCCCCTGTCCCTACTGGCTCCTCACAGGACCTTCACCAAGTGGGTGCTGAGCTGGGGTGGTTCTGCCTCTAACATCAGCACACGTGGGGGAGGGGAATCTTGACACGAGAGCAAGAGGGAGTGACATCTGTGTGGCATAATCTTGCTTTGGACCTTCATCCAATTCAGTTCCACTCTTCCTGTGCTCGTGATCCTCTCACTTTTGAAACATGAGGGTGCTTTTGTGCTATTTTCTTTGTTTCTCTTCCATAAAGTCTGGATGGCTTACACAGTTTTTCCCGCATTTTCTAATGTCTTCTGTTTTTACTCATGTTGATACCTTGCCCTTTATGGCGTAAGTTTCCCTTCCGGTAATATTTCTCCTCTGCTCCAACTTTGTTCACCCTCTTTTTTTTTTCTTTTTTTTTTTAAGATTTTATTTATTTCCTTGACAGAGAAAGACACAGCAAGAGAGGGAACACAAGCAGGAGGAGTGGGAGAGGGAGAACAGGCTTCCTGTGGAACAGGGAACATAAGCTTCCTGTGGAGAAGGGAATCTGAGACCAAGACCTGAAACAAAGGCAGACGCCTAATGACTGAGCCACCCAGGCACACACCACCCCCCCCTTCATTTTTTAAGATTTTACGTTCATCCTCTTTCTCAATGGTACTCCTGTCATTCACCCTCCCCAGATGACAGTCCTCATGCCATCTTCTCTTTCACCTTCTTCTTTCCTCTCTTACTTGACCAGTTAACTTACAACTTCTCCCTACTCAGTGTACTAACTCATCTCTAACCTGGACTATTTGAGTGCCTCTCACATTTCATGTCTCATTCTTCCTTTTTGCCAGTGTACTTCACACATGGGTCTGTTTCCTGAAGTACATTGGGAATATGTCCCTTCTCTTCTCAGTAGGTGACACACACCATGCCAGGAGCTTTATATTATTATCTCATTTATTCCTCACAGAAATCCTCACAAAAATCTTAGTCTTGATTGTGCCCACAAGGACACAGAGGTAGGAGACTTGCCCAGGGTTGTACATCTAGTAAAAGGGCGGAGGCAAGATTCGAATCCAGGTTTAGCCAGTATGTTGTCCACTGTAACTTATCACTTCCAGAAAAATTGGACTTTTTTCCTGTCTATCAGGAAAAGGCCACCTTTTCATGGAATTAGTGCCTATATTTCCAAAACCAGTATCTGTCAGTAAGGGTAGGGTGATGGTCCTGTGTAAGGCTCAGTGACGCAGACTTTCCAGTATGCACTATTTCTCAAACCTTAAACTGACATCAGTGACATCAAATTCAGGAGAGGGTGTATGTGTTCATATTTGGTATGTAGCACTCGAATGATTCATAAAAGATAGCTGGGGTTAGAAAGAGCTTGACATAGAAAAAAAAAATGTCTGAAGCTAGGAGAACTTTATCAGATGAAGCACCGGCATTTTAGACGGGCATTAGAATTCATTTTACTCTTGTTCACTTCCTGCAGACTCTGAGATCAGCAGGAGGGCTCCAGGGACAGAGAAGGGGACTCAGTCTTTCTCTCTCTCTCTCAGCCTTGGAAGTACTAGGGAGCCGAGAAAGAGGGCTTCTCTGAAATTGTCTCCTACTGTGAAAGCTACAGTAAGGGAGAAATGACAGTGTTCTGGAAGCAGAGGCAAAAAGGTAACTGCATTCTGTTTCCCAGCCTACCTTAAACGTCCTTGGCTGTTAGGTAGACTTAATAGTTTATTAAGATAGGGGCGCCTGGGTGGCTCAGTGGGTTAAAGCCTCTGCCTTCGGCTCAGGTCATGATCCCAGGGTCCTGGAATCGAGCCCCGCATCGGGCTCTCTGCTCAGCAGGGAGCTTGCTTTCCTCTCTCTCTCTCTCTCTGCTGCCTCTCTGCCTACTTGTGATCTCTGTCTGTAAAATAAATAAAATCTTTAAAAAAAAAAATAGTTAAGATAGATACTCTTTATTGTTAATGTTACTATTTCCATTGTGGGAAAAAGCTCCTACAAGAGCCCTGTGGGGCCTGCATGGAGCTTGTGATGTCAACTTCTGGCCCTAGATAACCAGTCACAGCACCATGGCTAAAACGGCCTTGAGCAAGAAAAAAAATGGGAGGAGGCTCCCTTCCAGTGAGGGTCCTGCTGGGTCTTGGAAAGGACTACAGCTTCTATTAGAAGAAAGTGCTGCCCTCTTATGGCAGGACCGAAAAAGACGCAAAATGGAACTACAGCCAGAGAGGGAGGTCCAGGGGTTGGGCAAGAGTTCTCAAATTGAGTATCAGAATCCCCCGGAGGGCTTGTTAAAACACAGACTGTGGGCCTCCACCCCCAGAGTTTGTATATCGGAGGTCTAGAGAGGGGTTTAAACACCTGCAGGTGTGGCAGGTTGAAGGTGCTGGTTCTGAAACCAGACTTTGAGAACCATTGCTTTAAAGCAAAGGTCATGAGCTGAGGTGCCCACAAAGACGAGACAGGTGCTATAAATTAGTGACAAGTCTCTAAATAACAATACATGGCAGGTGATGGAAAGGCTTTCTACAGGGGGCAGCTTCTATCCTAAATTCGGCTGGTTACTGATGACCTTGGAGCTCTTTTTCCTCTTCCTACCACTTCCTTTTCTCCAGAGTTACTATTATGAATTTTGTGTTGACTGTTTTCTTGCTTCCTGTTATAATATCACTATAGGCTTGCCTCTTTATACAATGCATTGTTTACCACCATGTGTTTTTTTTTTTTTTTAAAGATTTTATTTATTTATCTGACAGATAGAGATCACAAGTAGGCAGAGGGGCAGGCAGAGAGAGAGAAGAGGAAGCAGGTTCCCTGCTGAGCAGAGAGCCAGACGCGGGGCTCGATCCCAGGACCCCGGGATCACGACCCGAGCCGAAGGCAGAGGCTTTAACCCACTGAGCCACCCAGGTGCCCCCACCATGTGTTTTTGAACTTGATGTAGAGCAATTCCAATTACGTATTCTCCAGTGACTTTTCTGCCCTCAACATTGGATTCCTGAGATGCCTCCATGTGGTAGCACATAGCTGAAATGTATTCAGTCTCCTTGGCATTCTCTATTGTGGTTTGTCCATCCCTCTGTTGGACATGTGGGTTGCTTCCAGGTTTTTGTTTCTATAAACAGTGCATCTACACATATTCTGTATGTGGTTCCTGGTGCCCATGTGTAATTTTCTTTAGGAAAATGTGGAGTGGGATTGCTGGCTCCTAGAGTATGCATAACTATGGCTTTATTAGATGTAAGTTGAGCACACCAGTGTACTGTATATAGTTCCCACTAGTAGTATATAGAGTTCTGGATATTCTACTCTCTTGCTAGCATTTGATAATGTTTTAGTGTGACATGAGTGTGAAATGGGATGCTATTGTCTTTTTAAAATTTTCATTTCCCAGATTAGTAATGGAGTTAAGCATCTTTTCATTTGTCTGTAAATCATTTGGGATTCTCCTTCAGTAAAATGTCTTTTGTCCATTTTAATTGTTTTTATTGTTGTTATTCTGCGTGTGTGAATTTTAACAATACTTTATATTCTGAAAAATAATTATTTAGCAGTTCTATGTACTTAGAATTTCTTTTTTGAGTCTGTGGTTGTGTTATTTCAGTCTGTGCTTAGCATGTTTTTAAGAATGAAGTTTTGCATTTTAATGATAAATTTATGATCTTTTCTCTAGGGTTTGTGTTTTCTGAGTCTTATTTGAGCAATCCTTCCATACACTGAGGCTCATAAAGATCTAATATGCTGTTTTCACATTCAGGTTTTGCTTTTTCATTAAGTCTCTGATTCATCAGCTATTACTTTTTGTGTATGGTCTGAGGTTGGGGTTGAAACAGATGCAGATCCATGATCTCATCATACATTGAAAAGACCTTATTTGGCTCTGTTGTATGGCATCGCCATATACCTATGGGTCTCTTTGGGGGTTTTCTAGTCTGTTTCACTATTCTATTTGTATATCCCTGTGACAATAATTAGTTATTTTAGTTTCCTTATTACAGTTTTCAAAGACTTTTAAAGTCCTCTATCTCATAAGGCAAGTCCTCTCACCTTGGTCTTCATGAATGTCTTAGCTTTTTCTCCACATTCTGCCAACAGTTGTTATTTCTTGTCTTTTTGATTCTAGTGTTTTGATAGGTATAAAGCAATATCTCATTGTGCTTTTGATTTGCATTGATTAGTCATGTTGAATATTTCTCACATGACTCTTGACCATCTGTATGTCTTCTTTGGAATACTGTTTATTCAGGTACTCTGCTCATTTTTTAAACTGGATTATTTTGTTTTGTTTTGGTATTGAATTGTTTAAGTTATTTATATATTTAGATATTAAACCTCTTATCAGACGTATCATTTGCAAATATCTTCTCCCACTCAATAAGTTGCCTTTTCATTTTGTTGATGGTTTCCTCTGTACAAAAGCTTTTTAGTTTAACATAGTCCCAACAGTTTATTTTTGCTTTTGTTTCTTTGGCATTGAGGAGACATAGCTAGAAAAATGTTGGTAAGGCTGATTTCAAGAAAATTACTGCTTATGTCTTCTTCTAGGATTTTTATGGTTTTATATCTCACATTTAGGGCTTCAGTCCATCTTATTTTTGTGTATGCTGTAAGAAAGTGGTTTAGTTCATTAATGTGCATGAAACTGTCCAGTTTCTGCAGCACCATTTGTTAAAGAGTCTGTCTTTTCCGCATTGTATATTCTTGTCTCCTTTGTCATAGATTAATTTACCATGTAAATATGGGTTTATTTCTGGGCTCTATAATCTGTCCCATTGATCTATGTGTCTATTTTTGTGCCAATACCATACTGCTTTGAATACTACAGCTTTGTAGTATTTCTTGAAATTTGGAATTACGATACTTACAGCTGTGTTGTTCTTAAGATTGATTTGAGTATTTAGGGTCTTTTGTGATTCCACACAAATTTTAGAATTACTTCTTTTAGTTCTGAAAAAAAATGCTGTTGGTATTTTCAAACCGACCACACCAAACCTGTAGATTACTTTGGGTAGTAGAGACATTTTAACAATATGAATTCTTCAAATCCATGAGCATAGTATGTCTTTCTCTTTGTGTCATGTTTGATTTCTTTTATCAGTGTTTTATAGTATTCAGAGTATAGTTTTCACCTCCTTTGTTGATTCTTATATATATTTTTTGGGGCACAATTGTAAACGGAATTGTTTTCTTCATTTCTATTTTTAGGGTATAGAAATGCACTAGATTCCTGTATATTAATTTTGTATCCTGAAACTTTATTAATAATCTGTTTTGTGATAGAAAACCCTAAAGACTCTACAAAAAAACTAAAACCCTAAAGACTCTACAAAAAAACTATCAGAAGCACAAAACAGATTATCAATAAAGTTTCAGGATACAACTTAAGAGTCTTTAGGGTTTTCTATGTACAGTTTCATGTCATTTGCAAATAATATATATTTTTTAACAATATGGATGCATTTCACTTCTTCTTATCTGACCACTGTGGCTAGAACTTCTAGTACTATGTTCAATGAAAGTGGTGAGAGAGGACATCTTTGTTTTTCTCCTGATCTTAGAGGAAAAGCTCTCAGTCGTTCACCATTGAGGACAGTATTAGCTGTGGGTTTTTAATATATGGCCTTTATTATGCTGAGATATGTTCCCTCTAAAACCACTTCATGAAGAGTTTTTATCATGGACATTCAATTTTGTCACAGGTCTTTCTCCATCTACTAGGGTAAGATGATTTTTACTTTTTGTTTTATTGATGTGGTGTATCACATTGACTGATTTGTGAATACTGAATTGTCCTTGCATCCCCAGAAATAAAACTCACTTGATCATGATGAGTTATCCTTTTAGTGTACAACTGAATGTGGTTTGCTAATATCTTGCTCAGGATTTTTGCATCTCTGTTCATTGGGGTATTGGCCTGTAGTTTTTTGGTTTGTCTCTGTTTTGTTTTGTTTGCAGCGTCTTTGGTTGTGGTATTCAGGGTAATGTTTGCCTTTAAAAGTATATTTGGAAGCTTTCCTTCCTCTTCTGTTTTTTTAATAGTTTGAGGAGAATGGGTATTAACTTTTCTTTAAATGTTTCATAGAATTCACCTTGTGAATTCACTGAGTTCTGGACTTTGGCTTGTTGGGAGTTTTTTGATTACTGATACAATTTCATTTTGTTCAGATTTTCTATTTCTTCCTGATTCAGTTCTGGAAGGTTATATTTTTCTAGCAATTTATCCATTTTTTCCAGTTTGTCCACTTTGTTGGCATATAATTTTTCATGGTAGTCTCATAATCCTGTGTATTTCTGTGGTGTTGGTTGTTACTTCTGTTTCATTTCTGATTTCAATTGTGCCCTCTTTTTTTTCTTGATGAGTTTGGCTAAAGGTTTATCAATTTTGATTTTTTTTTCAGTCTTTATTTCATTTATTTCTGCTCTCTATTATTTCCTTACTTCTACTAACCTTGAGCTTTGTTCTTTTTTCTAAATCCTTTAGGTGTAGGGTTAAGTTGTTTGAGACTTTTTTTATTTCTTGAGGTAGGCTTGTATCACTATAAATTGCCCACTTAGAACTTCCGCTGTGTTCCAAAGATTTTGGAGCATTGTGTTTTCATTTTCATTTGTCTCCATATGTTTTTGACTTCCTCTTTGATTTCTTCATTGATCCACTGGCTGTGTGGTAGCATGTTGTTTAGCTTATGTATGTTTGTTTTTTTTTCAAGTTTTTTTTTTTTTTTTTCTGGTGTGGTGATTGATTTCTAGTTTTATATTAGAAATTGTGATCAAAAAAGATGAATGCTATGATTTCAGTGATTCTTAAACTTATGAAGACTTGTTTTGTGTCCTAACATGTGATCTATCTTGGAGAATATTCTATGTGCACTTGAAAAGAAATGTGTATTCTGTTGTTTTTGGATGGGATGTTCTGTATATAGCTGTTAAGCCCATCTGATCTAATATGTCATTCAAAGACACTGTTTCCTTCTTGATTTTCTGCCTGGATGATTTATCCACTGATGTAAGTGGGGGCATTAAAGTGCCCTACTATTATTGTATTACTGTCTATTTCTCCCTTTGTTTCTGTTAGTATTTGCTTATATATTTAGGTGCTCCTATTTTGGATGCATAGATATTTATAATTGTTATATTTTCTTTTTGGATTGACCCCTTTTTAATTATGTAATGCCCTTCTTTGTCTTTTGTTGCAGTCTTTGTTTTAAAGTCTATTTTGTCTGATATAAATACTGCTACCTTGGCTTCTTTTTTTAAATTTCAATTTGCATGGACTATATTTTTCCAGTCTTTGATTTACAATCTGTATGTGTCTTTACATTTAAAGTGAGTCTCTTGTGGGCAGTAAAATAGATGGGTCTTAATTTTGTATTCATTGTACCACTCTGTCCTTTGATTGTAGCATTTAGACCATTTACATTTAAAGTAATTATTAATAGGTATGTACTTATTACCATTTTGTTCATTGTTCTCTGGTTGTTTTTGTAGTTTTTTACATGACATTTTGATACACATGTACACTATGAAATAAATCTCCCAGTTAAGCTAATTAACGTATCCATCACCTACATATCTCCCTTTTCCCCTACTGTTCTAAGAGCATTTAAGATGTACTCTCAGGGCAAATTTCAAGTATACAATACATTATTATATAGTCACCATGCTGTATATTAGATCTCTAAAACGTACTCATCTTACTGAAATTACAGCTCATAGCTGAAAGTCTATACCTTTTATCCAGTCTCCTATTAGTCAATATTTGGTTGTTTCCAGTTTGGGGCACTTTTGCACAGACCACCATGAACATTATCATACAGATCTCTTTGAGAATAAAGATTTCCTTTCTCTTCAATAGCTATGAGTGGAATAACTAGGTTATAGGATAGGTGTGTGTTTAACAAGTTTGTTAAGGCCACCTAAGATGACCCCTCATGATCCTTGCCTCTTGATACTTATGCCCTTATGTGATTTTCTCCTTAGGATGAGCTGGTTGTAATGACTTGCTTCTACATAAGTAGGCTATGAAAATTGATGACATGTTATGAGATTAGGTTATAAAGAGGCTACGGCTTCCATTTGAGTTTGTGTACTCTTCTCCCCACCCCACCCGCCACTCTGAGGGATACAAGCTGCCATCTTGAGAGCTGTCTGATGAAGATATCTAAGAAACTGAGGAATCAAGACCCTCAGTCTCACAGACTACAGGAAAATGAATCTTGCCAACAGCCACAGGAGTGTGTTTGGAAATGGATCCTCCCCAAGTCAAGTATTCAAAGAGATACAGCTCTGAAGCAACAGTTTGATTGCAGCCTCACATGAATCTTGAGTCAGAGGCATCATCACTAAGTTGCAATCAGATTTCTGATCCACAGAAACTATGAGCTAATAAATGTCTGTTACTTTAAGCTTTTAAGTTTTAGGGTAATAGGCTATGTAGCAGTAGAAAAATATAGTAAGAAACTGTCAAACTCTTTTCCAAGAGAGTTGCACAATTTTACATTCCTATAATCAACAGCTGTAGTAAAGTAAAACTTTTGTTACTTTGTAAAAAGTAGTTTTTAGTAAGCAAGTAAAACTATGTAAAGTAAAACTATTCTGATGGCTTGAAAATGGTACTTTACTATGGTTTCCATTTTTCTGATGACTAATTATGTTAGGCAGCTTTTCATGTGCTAATTGGCTATTCAAAGATTTTTTTTTTTTTTTTAAGATTTTTATTTATTTGAGAGAGAGAGTGTGCCAGAGAAAGAGCACGGGGGAGGGGGGGCAGAGGCAGAAGCAGGCTCCCCACTAAGCAGGGAGCCCGATAGGGGCTCTTTCCCAGGACCCTGAGATTAATACCTGAGCTAAAGGCAGAAGCCTAACTGACTGAGACACTCAGGTGCCCCAAAGATGTTCTTTTGGGAGGGCTCTGTTTAAATCCTATGCCTTTTTTGCAGTTGGATTATTTGTATTTTTATTGATTTGCTATGTATTTCGTGTAGAAATTCTTTTTCAGGTGCGTATATAGTATATGGTATATATCAAGTTTTTTCTCCCACTCCATGACTAGGCTTTTCTTTTCTCTCCTTTTCCTCTTCCCCCTCCCTTTCTTAAACAATGACTCTTGATGAATTTATATTTAGTATTTTTTGTGACATCTCTCATAAACCAACACTTACCCCAGGTCACAAAGATAGCGTCTTATGTTTTCTTCTAGAAGCTTTATAGTTTTAGCTTTTATATTAGATTTATGATACATCTTGATTTAGTTTTTAAGAATAGTATTGAGGTTCTCTCTTTCCCAATAGATTTATCCAGTTGCTGCAACACCATTTATTGAAAAGACAACCCTTTCCCCATTGAAGACCACTGGTCCTTTGGTGGTAAGTCCATTGGGCGCCTGGGTGGCTCGTGGGTTAAAGCTTCTGTCTTCGGCTCAGGTCATAATCTCGGGGTCCTGGGATGGAGCCCCGCATTGGGCTCTCTGCTGGGCAGGGAGCCTGCTTCCTCTTCTCTCTCTGATTGCCTCTCTGCCTACTTGTGATCTCTGTCTGTCAAATAAATAAATAAAATCTTAAAAAAAAGAAAAGACACTAAAAAAGAAAGTCCATTTATCATCTATTTGTAGATCTATTTCTAAAGTCTATTCTGTTCTATTTACCTAGACTCCTGCTAAATTGAGTTATCTTGATTATCATAACTTTATAATAAGTCTTAAAATCAGGCAGTGTCAGTCCTTAAACTTTTGTAAAAGGAAAACAGATTCTTTTGGCTATTCTATATTCTTTCCTATTCCATATGAATCTTTAAAGCCTGCTGGGATTTTGATTGGGACAATGAACCCATAAATCAATTTTGGGGAGAGTTGATATCTTAATAATATTAAATCTTTAATGGATTTTCTTTTTTAATCTAATAGCCCAAATTCACTATTCTTGATTTATGTCCTGTTGTTATATATTTTGGTTTGTATTCTTTAATCCATCAAGATTACTGTAGATACAGTGTTCATTTACATGTCCATGTATTTTGTATTTTCATCATTTGTCATCTTAAAATCTCCTTTTTTTTTGTTTTAGACATAAAAATATTACATAATTAATACATCACAATGTATGAACTTAACTGGTTATTGTTAAATCTGAGCTAAGAGTAAATGAGGATTCATTTATTAATCTCTCAACTTTTTTGCATGATTGAAGTTCTTTTTTATTTAAATTCAATTAATTAACATGTAGTGTATTATTAGTTTCAGAGGTAGAGTTCAGTGATTCATCAGTCTTCTATAATACCCAGTGCTTATTATATCACATGCCCTCTTTAATATCCATCACCCAGTTACCCTACCCCTATTTCTTTCCTATGATTAAGTGTCTTAAGGTTATCTGTTTAGTCTTATTATTAGTTTTATTTTTCCCTCCCTTTCCTCTGTTCCTCTGTGTTGTTTCTTAAATTCCACATATGAGTGGGATCATATGATAACTGCCTTTGTTTTTAACATTAAAAAAAAAATCCTTGCTATTTTCCTCTGGTGAGGGTCTGCTGGGGAAAATCTTTAATTTTGTGTTTTTTTCTGGAATAAATCTTTAATTTTTGTGCCCTCCCTTGTGGGAGGTATTTTGGCTAGATGCACAACTATGTTGACAGTTATTTTCTCTGGGGAATTGAATATACTCCTTTGTATTCACGTTTTCATGGTTGTGGTTAATAATGAAGTCCGCTGTCAGTCTAATTTTAATTCTAGAACTTCTATCTGATTCTTTTCTCTCCTGCTTTTTATCTTTAGTACTCTGGTATGTTATTCTGATGTGTCTAGATGTGGATTTCATTTTATTCTACCTGATTTTTTTTGGGGGGGGGGACTCTCTAAATTTGTAATTTTGTGTCTTTCATCACTTCTGGACAATACTCAGCTTATATTCTTTGAAAATTGTTTTTGTTCCATTCTCTTACTCTTCTCATCCTGAAACTTGAATTAGACGTTCTTACTAGAGCATTCCTGTAATATATGTCTCCCCGTTTTGGGGTAATTTTCAGATATATTTTCATGTTTCATTTTTCATCTATTTCTCTTAGTATCCATTAGAGTTTTACTTTTTGAGATTATATTTTCATTTCTGAAAATTGTTTCATTTTCTTATTTATCTGTCATTCTTCTATCTCTTTATATTTTACTTTTTTTTTTAAAGATTTTATTTATTTATTTGACAGACAGAGATCACAAGTAGGCAGAGAGGCAGGCAGAGAGAGAGGAAGGGAAGCAGGCTCCCTGCTGAGCAGAGAGCCTGATGCGGGACTCGATCCCAGGACCCTGAGATCATGACCTGAGCCGAAGGCAGCGGCTTAACCCACTGAGCCACCCAGGCACCCTATATTTTTTCTTTTTAATTCAGTCTTTTGTTTCTTCACTCACAGTAAACATACTTATTTTATATCTTTCTCTGATAAGTCTTCTCTTGGAAGCTTCCACTGGTCTACATTGGCTGCCTTTTTTCCCTGCTTGCTTTTCCTGCTCATGGTGCCTTATTTGAGTATTTCATATTTTTCAACTGCGGGTTCGTATTTTTCTTAATCCGCAGAAAGTACTTGAGACCTGTATTTAGGGTGCTTTTCTCTAGAGAGGATTTGCATTTTTTTCCATCAATCATTGGTGCCACCATCAGCTTGGGCCCACTGTAAACAAGTTTCTTTGCTTGAGGTTTTATAACCACCCAGGTAATATACATTCAGGTTATAAATCAGAGTAAGGGCCAATTTGGAGTTACTAAACTTTGGAGCAATGTTTTCTTTCCCTTCCTTTCAATGCTGAGATTCAAAATACATAACTTCCCTTGCAGTCTTCTGGGTGGAAGGGTTGGAGTGAAGACTACATGGGTTGAATTCTGTTACACTGAGGGTTTGGTACACTGGGGTCCAGGTTTCACTGTGGGGTCTCTAATGAGACTACCCACTTCAGGTGGGCCCTGTGACGTATTTTGCTTCCATTAAAACTGTAGCTGAATTTCATCTAGTTTAGCAAAATGTGTATAGTGATAGCTGGACTTGATGTTCAGATTATTTCTCTAGATTCCCATGCTATTTTAGTTCTTGGACTCTGGAAAATCCTAATTTCCAGCTCAACACATTTAAAATATTTTAAAGATATTTTTCTGTTTTAGTTTCAGTTGTTTTCAGTGGATGGGCTGCTCAGGGTACGCAGACTACCATTCTGTTGCACCAGAGGTCCGACTGTCTGATTTTTTTCAAAAGAAGATGGAAATTCAAACTGTAGAGTGAAATCACCTCAACTTTAAAACTTGGTAGCTTATTACTATTTTATACCATGAATGTGCCAACTTTTTAAGAGCTGGATCTGGTCTAAGGGTTGCCAGTTTGCTAGAAAACTGTCTAGAAGTTTATTGATCAGAGTTCAAGCAGAGAAAGAGAACCTCTGTGAATAAAATATATATATCGGTACATTATAGGAACTTAATGTGACTTAGTGTCTGATCCTGGGTCTGAAGTCAGCAGGACAGGCAATCAGGAAGGGAAGATGGATGTGAAGTGGGGGAGAGGATGAGCTGGAACCCACCAGGAAGAAGTGGTAAGACACTGTCATAGGTACCAGTTCAAAGGTTCTGATTCAGTGGTGGAAAAGCTGCTGCCCTTCTTTATGAAGCAAAGCATGGAACTGGTGCATGAGTTGGAGGGGGTTAAAGACTTGGCTGCTGCCTCACACTGAGAGGGTAAGCTGGCAGGTGACCTCCAACAGTGCCTGGTGCCCTGCACTGGCTTTCTAGGATAAAAGGAAGATACCTGCTATTTACCTCCCACCCTCCAAGCCTCACACAGCCATGCTAACTCAGTGCAGGGAATTCCAGGAAACATAGTTCTAACTTAGCTGAATTGGTACAATATAAATCCACCCCACATCATACCATTTTATTTTTATTTTTTTTAAGATTTTATTTATTTATTTGACAGAGATGACAAGTAGGCAGAGAGAGAGAGAGAGGAAGGGAAGCAGGCTCCCCGCTGAGCAGAGAGCCCAATGCGGGGCTTGATCCCAGGACCCTGGGATCATGACCTGAACCGAAGGCAGAAGCTTTAACCCACTGAGCCACCCAGGTGCCCCTCATCATACCATTTTAAATGGCTGCTTTGATTTGAACATACTGTACTCATTGGAATTAACTTCCAGTACAGAAACTAGTAGAAATAAAATAAGCACCTGTAAAAAGTGAGAATGTGGGCTTTCTTAATTATATTGGCTCTACTATTGAGTGAGTTACTTTGAATTCAAGCCCCTCATATCTGCAGTTGGTATTTAAGTTTTGCCAATGAAGCTGCTGAATTTTTAGAGATAGCTCTGTCTTTAAACCCTGAGTTGAAAAATCTAGGCAGAATATTCTAGGGTTCTGCTCTGCAGATTTAAGAAATGGATTGGATATTCTCATTTGAAGGCCATTTCTCTCAGAAAAGCAGTGATATTTTGTCCTTTAGAGCAAAACTATTTTGAAGTTTGCTTCTCTAAAAGGCAAGTCAGACCATCACAAAAACATTCTTTTGAATCAGCCCCTCTTTTCCAGTGTAGAGCATGGTGACATATTTAATAAACATTTATTACTCTAGGCCTAAGGGGGCACAGTGAAGTGGCCTATATCCCAGACTGGTGTCTGGGGCTGGTCTCCAAGGTCCATGAAGAACTGACTCACTTATTTAGTTAACATTGAATTCCTAGTACATGCAAAATGCTGGGGTCACAGTTGTAAACAAGATAGCCCTAATCCGTACCCTAGTGGGTTTATGTGCTATGGAGAGTGAGAGACATTAAGCAACTTGTTTATGGTGGTGAAGAGTCCTTGATGGAGAAGTTATAAGGACCTTATAGCTGCGGACCAGGTCCTGGAAGAGCTTGAGTCTAGGAAGCCTTATGCTGACACCTGAAGGATGAGAAGGGGTTAGCCTGGTGAAGATGAGTGTGTCAAGCAGAGGGAGCCACATGCCTAAAGACTCTAAGGACAAAATAGTTTTTTTAAGTGAAAAGAAATTCTTAAGAAGACTGATAGAGAATGTGGTATTAATAGGAGGAGGTAAGTCAGGCAGGACCTTGCAGAACATGGTGAGATAAAGGATTTAAAGAGGAGAGATGGTGTAGGGGAGAACATGGTTGGTGGTGTAGGGGTGATCATGGACAACATGATCAAATGTTCATGCTGCAACAATGACAGTGATGGTTAATTTTGCGGTCAGCTTGACCAGGCTGTGGCATGCCCAGACAGTTGTCAAACATTATTCTGAGTCTGTAAGGATGTTACTAGATGCGATTAACATTTATATCAGTAGACTGAGGAGACTACCCTCCCTAAGGTGGGTGGGCCTCATCTAATCAGCTGAAGACCTGAATGGAACAAGAAGGAAATTTTCCTGCCCTCCGACTGGAACTTATACCATGTACCATCTTGAGTCTCCAACTTGCTAACTGCAGGTCTTGGAACTTCTCAGCTTCCATAATCGTGCAAACCAATTTTTTTTGATACATCAAATATATAGGATATAACATAGGACATGTATTTCCTCTTGATTCTGTTTATTTAGAGAACCCTAATACTACACACACACACACACACACACACACACACACACACACACACACATTTTTTTTTTTTTTAGTATTTACATATATGGCTACAGAGTGGATATAAGTGGGGTAGAGGGGCAAGAAGATGGTAAAGAGAGCGGACAGGAGTTATCCAGGTGGGAGAAGATAGTGACTTGGATTTGATGATGGAGTGGCTCAAAGACCTGTCGAATTGGGGGGTTGGAGATTTGAAGTGGAAATGTGGACTTGCAGGACTAGAGATGGAAAAGTGGGAGGTATGTTTGGTCACCATTGGCAGTGTATTTCTGTAGTGCTGAGTTAATGGTTCTGTCCACAATGCAGGAGACATATTTGAAAACCTAGTCAGATTCTGTGGACTTGTTTTGAATGGTGAGACTAGGCAGGTGCATAGCAAGAACTAGCTGTCTCCACCAAGTAATGATGGTGGCAGCCTATCATAGTGAACATTTCCTAAGAAATGTTCTCTTTCTATAGCCAGAGATGAAGCAAATTCCGGACCAGAGTTCCAAAGTGCCCAGACTCTGTTGCCTTTTGAGGTAGTTTCACAGCACTTGTGCAGCCCAGGGAACATGACAACGAGAAATGTGGTTGTGTCTCCTAGGTTTATGAAGCCCTGGAGAAATGTTTTCTTTATTGAACCATGATTTCCTGGCACATTTCTACATTCATTTGTAACCTTTCCTTCTCTACTCAAATTCCATTTCAAGTACCTGTAAAACATGTGCAGCAACTGTGTCCCTGTCTTCCTTGGTTACATTCAGAAGTGTCATGAATCAAAAAACCCCACAAAACTTTAAATGCTATCACAAGGTCTGCTTTTAAAACTCGGAGAATAATTTATTTGCTGTTGGCATTATCAGTTTGTTCTCTCCGTTTCAAGATCATTTTTTGTTGAAATTGTTTTTGTGGAAACAGTGATTACTTATCCAGATTTCTCGTTTTCATTTCCTTCATCATAAGAATCTACATTAATCACTTCCAAACCTAGACAAGCTTTTAGATCATATTTTGCTCCCATCCTCGGAGAATGGAGACAATGGCTTTTGTTACTTTAGGGAGAGATCTTCAAAACATCATAAAAACCAAGTAATATATGTGGTATCTCAAAGAGACGAGGGTTAATGCTAGCCTCTCTGAGTATATTCCCACTAACACCAATACCTCAGGATTACTGTGGGTGTTCTCGGTTTGAGGGAAAAAATGACATAGAAAAACTTACGTTCAAAAGGGACACTATTTAGAAAAAGCTGGTGGGTGGGGTTTGTAAAGTTGGTGGTGGTTTTGTCCATTATAGTGGTTGCTTTGGGGGAGCTCTTGAATTGGCTGAGGCCATGGCAGAGAAATTTTAATTCAGTCAGAATCACACAGGGAGTGTTCAAAGCTTGGGTCACATCCCACACAAATGAAATAAAGTGCCAGATTTATAATCTATAGATTTAAAAATTATAATCTATAGATTTAAAAAAAAATTCTCTGTGTGGTGATGGTTGAAAACTATTGGCTTAGATTGACTTAGCAGATGTCTGTGTGTGTCAGAAGTATAGAAACTTTAATATGGAATGCTACCATCCCATATGGGAAGAGAATGGTTATGGTATTGCTTCTGGCTGAAAAGTAACCCAAGCTGTGAGACAGAAGCTAAGTTAATAAACCTTGATAAAATGAAGACCCGCCGTACCTACTCTGGGGGTCCAATGTACTTCCCTGGCCAATTGTATTTCTGTGTTGCTGATATGATGATACTGTATATATGAACCTGCAGCAAATCACTGGGATTCTTTACTCAAGGAGTGTGTATATTTCTTGATCAATTTCTTCGTTGATCTTAAGTTCACTGGCTCTCTGAAATCTTCAAGAGCTCAAAGTTGAATTCCTAGTTCAAGGAAAGTGCTTTAAAAATTGCTCTCATATTTTACCCAACAGCCACTTTGGTGAACCTGACCTGTAACAGTATGATGGGCCAGTATGTTTAAAGTATATTGAGTATATGTAAAGTAACGCTGAGTGACATTTTGATGCCAGACAACTTTTAGGGCATGGTATTGGTTACCACCATGTTTAACACTATGGCTCCTTCAGTTTTTAGCTTAAAAATGTGGGGCGCCTGGGTGGCTCAGTTGGTTAAGCATCTGACTTTGGCTCCGGCTGTGATCTTGGGGTCCTCAGATGGAGCCCCATGGGGTCAGATGCCTCACTCAACAGGGAGTCTGCCTGTCCCTTTCCCTTTGCCCTGCCCTTGCTCTGCTCTCTCAGGAAAAAAAAAAAATGCAAAATACTCCCTCTGACCTCATTCTTCCGCAATCCTTGTGATTCATCCTTTATTTTTGAGTTAAACTTTTATATAGTGTGATTCAAAGGAACCTCAGAGGCCTCAAGTGAAAGCCCAGTGTCCTGTTCCAGGGCCAGATTTAGGTTCACATACCATTAGTGAATGCATACCGCATGCCCTGCACGTTGGGTGCTTTTCATGCTTTTCATTTTGTTCCATCTGGTATTCAGTACCAACCCCATTTGGGAAAGAAAGCCATGGGGCCTCAGAGAGGTGAAATGTCATGGTCCGGACCACATGCCTCAAGACTTGTCTATCTGACCCAGGCCCCCTGATTCCTAGTCGGTAGGTATTATAATATTCTACGGTTCTGAATGTTGAGAAGTAGTTCTGCCTGTTGGATGGGAGCCTCATTCTAAAATCGGTGATGTGATCTGGAACTTTCATAGGTTAATATTCCAAATAAAGACAAGCACCCTAGTTATTCTGAGGTTTTCTTTATCTGGGCTAAAGAAAATCTTCAGCAGATGCTCCAGCGGATACACTGGCACAATCCTCCTGGTCATCCTGCCTGGAGCAGATGGGAGGTCCACCTGCCCCATCCTCTAATCTCCTCTTGGTGTATCTGGTTTCGCTTAAATCCCACTTCGTTAGAGAGGCCTTCCCTGACCTCTTCTATCACTCCATGACAGCCCTTCCTGCCACTGAACATAATTTGTAATAATTTGTCTGTTTATTTGATTTAATCTTTTCCTCTAAGCTCTGGAAGGGCAGTAATTCCACTAGATTTATGTCTAGCGTCAAGGACACTGCCTGTTGTACAATAACTTGTTGTCGAATGGATGTCCCTCTTAGATTCTGTCACCTATCACTGAACACAGTGCTCCTGTTGTAAGTGTGATCTGGGACCCAAGGAACCAGCCTCTCCCCTTATCTTCTCCGTATGTTTCTGGACCACTTAGTGCAGTCCAATGACATTACAATTTGTGGTCACCTTAGTGTTCTCTCATACTGAGTTTAGAACAGAAAAAAAAAATCCCTCAGTATGTGACCCATTTTGCCAGTAACCGTCTCATTCTGTATTTGTGCTGTTAAGGGCATATTTTGTCCCTTGTAGTAAGTTATCTTTTAGATTTTCTATGAGGGCCACAGTTTCTCCCCCCTACCATTTCCTCCCCATTAGATGAATATATTCATCTAAATCTCTTGGGAAGGAATATAGTATATATATATAGTGTCTATATATAGATTTAAAGCCTGAGATTCAGCATCAGGGTTTGTCTAAGCACCACCATCTGCTGGATGCTTGGTCTTAGAAAAGGGGCAGAGTGTTTTTGAGAAGTTCAGTAGGGCTACCATTCTCTCTCTGAAAGGACTGTTACGAAGCCGTCCTGTGGAAACAGAGGCAATGCCTTAGTACAGTTTATGGCACACAGAAGCTGGTGACAAGCGGTAGTTTTGTTACTGTAGTCATCCAGATCAAAATTCTGTCCCACCTATTCACTCCCTCCTAAACTGGCTGGACAGGCGATTGCCTTTCTTCCACATCTCTAATCACCTCTGGCGTTCTTAAGGCTTCACCATCTGCAAGAGGCATCCTGGTTTACACAGCGGCAATATCACAGACTTCGCAAAAAGCCTGAATGCCAAGAGTAATATAAATCCAAGAAGCTCAGAGGCAGGTGGCTGAAGAAGTCCATTCTTCCTCCACGGTATGTTTCTGACTTTTACAAGATTTACTAGAATGTCAGTCACTCTGAGAGGGGGAAAATCTCGACAGATTCTGTAGAATCCATCAATGACTTTTGCGAGGGGAGAAACTAATCACAAATACCATGCCTTAGGAGTCTACCAGTGCTTCCAAACAGTGGGTGGTTAGAAGCCTGGACTCTGCAGCAAATTCTATTTCTCAGAAGCTGGGGTTTCCAGGGTGACTGCAGAGGAAACTACAGCCATCATAACGGCCCGTCCCATGGGAACTCTCTCCATCGTTCTTCCTGTGCTCTCCCATTCTTCCCACTGAGAGATGCTTTCTCATGTGAGAGAAACTAAATGATTGATTTGAATATCAAAGAAATGATGTACATTTCCACGCTCCCACTTCTCATTCAATGACAGTAATGACATTCTTCTCTGAGTTAAACTGGTAACACAGGTAGCCTGAAATTGTATCTGAAAGCAATATGGAGAGAGGCCAATGGTTCCGTCTCAGGCTCACTATGGTGAACGGGAGGATTATATTATATATATATTTATTATACTGGAGCCTGACCAAACCTGAGGGCATGGTTCAGAATGAGTTGTGAATGTTTAATAATGGTCATTAGTAGTACATAGAGAACCTGCTATGTTTTTGGACTTTCCCATGGTTCAGGGAAGTACATGGTCAAATCTCTAGTGAACAGAGGAGGTTTGCCCAAGGCCACCCAGTTCCTGACTCGCAGAGGTGAGCCTCGAGTAACCAGGACTGGTAGGCTTCCAAGTAGCTTTCTCAAAACAAATATCATAACAATTAGCAATTGTCATAGAAGATGAATAAGTTCCTGTGGGGCACAGGACCCACTGAAAGGCCAGTGCTTCTGTGAAGTCTTTTGCAGTCAGCTTAAAAAGTTATATGATTTAGTGTTCTATAGCATATATCTCTATGTAATGGAAAGATAATGATTTAATTCATCATTGGTTACATAACTTGGCCTCTCCCTTAAAATTTTCAGGCAAAACATTGTCCGGGAAGATGTGTCAAGTTTGGCCCATGGCTTCTGTCTGCTAACTGGAGAAGCACCGCACTGGAAAAAGCAGAGTATGTAAACACGCATTCTGGGGTCTGACATTCTACTCAGTAGCCGTGTGATCTTGGATATGTCCTAAGCTTCTCTGAGCCTCAACTTAATGAAGGTAAGGTTGATGCTTTTTTTTTTTTTAATTTTATCTATTTTAAGAGATGGAGAGAGAGCATGAGAGAGCACCAGCTGGGGGAGGGCAGAGGGAGAGGCAAAAGTGGACTCCCCACTGAGCAGGGAGCCCGACTCGAGACTCGATCCCGGGACACCAATATCATGACCTAGCCGAAGGCAGATGCTTAACTGACTAAGCCACCCAGGTGCCCCAGTAAGGATGATTCTAATAGATGTTTTATAGAGCTGTTACAAAAAAATAGATGTTCATTTGGTGCTCAGCAGAGGTCTGGCCTATTCCACCATGCTATGGTTGTGAAAGTGGGAGAAGAAAAGCTCAGAAGCCTGGTTGGTTAGTGGAGATACAGGACAAAAGTACTTACATACTTTTCTGCCACTACTTTGATATTTCAATTGGTTCCCTGTCATATTAAATCATATGTAAAAGTATGATTTAATTTCAATCGGCCTATGGCCTTTGGGATTTTTTTGCTCTTCATCTCCATTTGTTGAAGAACTAAATGGAATGGTTTTAAAGCATATAGAAGCTCACAAAGTTGCACAACTCTGGCAATGAGTCTTGATCTGTTTATACTTCAGAGCCTATAGTGGAGGGGGTGGGGGTTAGAAGTCCATTTTAGCAGGGACTATAGCTCGTGGTGACAATACTGCACATTTCTCTCTTCTCATGTGTATGTCAATTTTATCAGAAAACAAAGGAAAGTGAAGACAAAAAATGCTTTTCCCTTCACTCCTGCTTTTTACCATGGGATTTAAATAAAAGCTCACCTTAGAACTCTGAATCTTTCCTTAAAAGAGGCAGGGTAGGAAGACACTGTAGAAATGAGAATAGTACTATTTGTAATATTCCTTGAGTGCAAGAAGCACTCAAGATGTAGTCCAAGTGTTGGCTTAAATCCTTAATGTGTTTCATCCCATTTAATGCTTGCTACAACCCTAAGAGATTTGTCCTATCATCATCTCTACTTAGCCAAAGTGATAGACCTCATAGTCCAGAATCGTTGTCCCTTAGGGCTTTGCTCCAAACCTTTCTGTTCATACACATAAGAGATTTTCATTTGAGAAACAGAAAATAAACCAGAGTCTTGTTGTAAGGCAACCCATAAGAATAGTAAAGGCATGTGGCCATAAAGAGAAGGTCTTGTTCTCAAAGGAAAAATCACAGGATAATAATGTGCTTTCCTTTACTCAGTCACAGCAAAGTAAGTAAAAGCTTCTGAGAAAAATCCAAGAAAGATATATAGTATATACTATATTTTGATGTAAAGCATATTCTTTACATGGTACAGATATCTCTGCTAACAATGGTATTTATCAAGATTATTTATTACAAGGCATTAAAATAAATCTTTTTTTCAATTACTTTCTAATGAAATGTTCCAATTACCTTTTGAATGGTGACATATGGCTGTAATCAATTCCAGTGTGGATAAATCTTGCTTATACAAGGTTTCAAGGGCTCCCTCCTGAACTACATTAATTACTGATGTAAACAAAGATAGAGGATTATTATAATATTTATCGATAAATCCTGAACCTCATTGCAATATAGTTCTCTGGGTTAGATGACATTAATCAACAGGTAGTTTCCAACAGTTATGGTGCAAATCTGCTATAAAAGGGATGTTTCTACAAGCCCGTTGATTTTGGAGCATGTTTATTAATGGGGTTGAGTTCTGGGATAACCAGGGAAGAAGCCCTAGAGTTGCTTGCTGTACATAGTGACATCGGCAAAATAATGCTTTTAGGCAACTGGTGGGCTAACAAACGAATAACTACTACAGGAAAATGTCAACCACTGTTCCAAAGGGCTCTGGGGGCTCCTGATGAAGAAGAATGAGGCTTCCACCCATACCAAGCCTGGGAAGTGCCTCTACTTCTTGCAAAACTTTGTCCTGAATGGGGTTTTATTTTAGTAAGGAACTCAGAGGTGAGCAAGAAGAAAGTACCATCACTGTGAGAAGCCCAGTTTTCCAGCAAAGGAAAATATTTCCACCTTGCTGTTGAGACCACCACTTCCTTCTCATTCTGTAACAGCATGTCACTATTGGTTTCAAAACAGGGATTTGCCATGAAGTCATTCTTCCTCGTCTCTATTCACCTTTTGGTTTTTAAAAACTTCCCCAAGCTTTGGTTTACCCATCTCCTATATGAGGATAATACTAGTACTGACCTCATGGGATTTGGGGGATTTGAATGTAAGATACTTCATGTCTGGCCCATTTCAAGGGTTCAGAGATATTAGCTATTTCATCATTGATGGAGTCAAACAATTTAATATTCCTGAGACAGAGAAAACCTGTACCTGTTCTTATGTCCTCAAACTCCCTTCTATATTTTTCCATCGAAAGGAAACTTGTGTAGAAGGTGGAAAGTGATTCATAAAGGGGAATACGTGGATTACCTTCCCTGTTTACATGGTGATGAGTGATTTATACACATACTTTTACTTAGTCTGTGGCTTATAATGTTTGTCAATTTATTCCCATTTTATATGTGAAGAAATTAAGACAGAGAAAAAGAGATTTATATTATAGAACACATAGGTAAGTAGCAGAGATGAGATTCAAACCTAAATCTAACTTCACAGTTTCTGGGGTTGGGGGGGTAGGGTGGAGGGGGGCACCTGGGTGTCTCACTCGGTTAAGCCTCCAACTCTTGATTTCAGCTCAGGTCAGGATCTCAGAGTTGTAAGACAGAGCCCAGTGTCCAGCTCTGTGTGGAGTCTGCTTGACCTTGCCCCTCCCCATGCTTGCACACAATCTCTAAATAAATAAATAAAATCTTAAAGAAAGAAAAGAATTTAGTTTCTAGGATATGCATGGAAATAATATGCTGATATTCTTTTGTCAACCTCTGCTGAATGTTTCCCAACAGTCTGAACTGCCTAAGAACTTGGGGGTTCTTGCGTGCTTAGGTATTAAAGAGTTGACTGGGAGGTCGTATGGGTCTATCTACGTTCCTTCACATCTGCCTGTACTTGTATTAATCAAATGTTGCACACTGACCATCAGCTGTCTCCTCTCCGGGTATTTACTGAGGCTTTACTACGCACGATGCATTGTATTGACGCTATAGTAAGGTCCTTCTTAATCACTGTTCCTCTTTTGTATAAGAGGAAACTGAGGCACAGAAAGGTTAAGTAACCTGCCAGTGTCCATACAGCTAGGTCAGTAGCAAAACTTGGATTTGAACCTCAGCACTCTGGTTCTAAAGTTAGTGTTCTTTCTACAGCCTCTCCTGAAAAAGACAAACCTGTATACTAACACCTGAAAAAGCAGAAAGCATCTACTTTCAGAGAAGTAGAATGAGGTGGATGACATGAGTGGTGCGGGGGGGAGTACCGTAGAAAAGTCTCCCAAGAAGAAAGTCAGAGGAGATAGGAAGGGGAAGGAGACTGCTCAAGGTAGGGTAAGCACAGGGACTTTGAAGAGTAGGGTAGGGTGGGGATGGGTAGAAGTGAAAGATAGGCAAGGAGGTGAGTAAAGACCCTCAAGACCTTTTGGACCAAGGAAAGGAGGATGGGATCTGTCCTCTCAAGGGGGATAAACAGGGAGCTACAGGCTAGGACTGTGTTTAGAGAGACACTCTGGTTTCAGGCTCAGAAAACACACCGAGGGGTGACAGACAAGGGAGAGTGGTCAGACAGGTTCAGGGGTTAGCATGAAGGGAGATGACATCCAGATTTATGTTTTCATGTTGCCCATGACTAAGCATGAGAAGCAAGGATGGATTGGAGCGAAGGTGCTGGCCTGTGGGACTCTCAGGCAAGATGAACATGTTAGTGGGCAGCTGTCTTCTGGGCTGGGGTTTAGCACCATTACAACTACTGTGACGGGCAAGGTCACAGTAATCAAGGATGCAAATGTCTGAAATATTTTAGGTATTTTCGGAACTTTTAAGCATAGTCATCTTCAAGATGTGCTGCATAAAGGTAACACTTAGAAAACAAAATCAAACAGGGACCTAAATATAACCAAGAAGTGGAAACTCTGGGGTGGAGGGAGGGGGTAAGAAGTGGAAACTCTGGGGAGAGGACGAAAATTTGAAAAGAAAATCTTAAGATCTAGTGCTGGATTTTATTAGAGGCCAGGTTGGTAACAGAAAAGAGAGTAGACGAAGTATAAGATTAATAATTAACCAAGGAGAGATATGGATATGCAAATTAATAAATCATCAAGATAATTAAGAGCTGATTATAAAGGAGGAAGTTTTTTTTTTTTCTTCAAAGCCTGGAAGATCATTAATTATACTGTGTTACAGATACTTTAGTCCCTTGGTCAGGCCTGCTCTGCTCCCACAATTTTTGCTGTGGGTCACGTGAAGACTCCCTTTACTTACTGGGTGTTTGGAGTAGGGGAGGGGCACTTTGTGTCATTGACAATGAAAGAGATAACTGCCTTACTTCCAGATGGAGACCCAATTCCTATTTATGGAACCTATCCGGCTCAACTACCTTTTGATTCTGATACTCCTGTTTCTTTCTTTCTTTTTAAAGATTTTATTTATTTACTTGACAGAGAGCAACAGCTAAGAGAGGGAACAAGCAGAAGGAGTGGGAGAAGGAGAAGCAAACTCCCCGCTGAGCAGGGAGACCTACTCAGGGCTCGATCCCAGGACCCTGCAAGCACGACCTGAGCCGAAGGCAGCCGCTTAACCACTGAGCCACCCAGGTGCCCCTCCTGTTTTTTTTTTTTTTTTTAATTTTTTAAATTTCTTTTCAGCGTAACAGTATTCATTGTTTTTGCACCACACCCAGTGCTCCATGCAATCCGTGCCCTCTCTAATACCCACCACCTGGTTCCCCCAACCTCCCACCCCCCGCCCCTTCAAAACCCTCAGATTGGTTTTCAGAGTCCATAGTGTCTCATGGTTCACCTCCCCTTCCAATTTCCCTCAGCTCCCTTCTCCTCTCCATCTCCCCATGTCCTCCATGTTATTTGTTATGCTCCACAAATAAGTGAAACCACATGATAATTTACTCTGCTTGACTTATTTCACTCAGCATAATCTCTTCTAGTCCTGTCCATGTTGCTACAAAAGTTGGGTATTCATCCTTTCTGATGGAGGCATAATACTCCATAGTGTATATGGACCACATCTTCCCTGTTTCTTTTTAATACATTTCCATAACCTGCTTGGAATAGACTTCTTTATAACCAACTGATTCTATGCTAAGACAGCTTTAATCGGATGCCCCAGTGGTTCTAAGACCATCTATTAGTCTTAGCCCAGTCTTTCTTAGAGAAATGGTTTTATAAGACCATGCCTCCAATATACAGTACTCCTCGATCAAGCTTGACCCTTCCCTGAGATAGCTATCATTCTTGGCATCACCATGCTAGACAATTCCTTGAAACTCCAGACATTGTTTATCTGCCCTTCTGTTATTGTGTTTCATCTCAGACATCCAGACTCAACAAGCCCCCCGTTTCAGCATGGTATTCCTCTTACAGTACTTACTATCCCAGTGCGTGGCACCACCATTCTTACTGACCAGCTAGGATCGTTTCCTGACATTGCAGATGTCCTGCAGAGCGCTATGTGAAAGGCTTAGTAAAAACAAGCACCCTAGCATATGAACCTTAAAGAAGTTACAGTTTACTGTGATATGTACCAAGGACATTCTCAGCAAAGCTCTCTGCAAGGTCTCCAGCTGGAGGATGTTTAAGAAGAGATTTCTCAGGTTGCTCCAGATCCCCCAGTGGATGGGCTTGGGCTGGTAACTGTGGTTCTCTCTGTTCAGGGTGAGGTCCTACCAGGATGCAGAAAGCCCCAAACGGGGACTTTACATTCTCTAAATGTCAACATTCTAAAACTTCAGTGCAATTAACTTGCCTATTTGAACAAGGTTTTTAGAAAACCTTATCACCTAGATTAACATCCAGTTATGCTATTTTCCTATGCTACAGGTCCATCCTGCTCCCCATCCGGAAGTTACATAGCACTGGTGAAGCCTCCTAGATGAGCATCATATTCAGTTATGTACCAATGACCAGTGCCTGGTGGTAAGCAGTTGGTTATCTTCCATAATAGATGGCTGGCAAGGTGTCCAAGGGGTAGACTGGTGAGGGATTACACAGCCCTCTTGTTCTCTCTTGACTTCTAAATTCAAATCACATGATACCCACTGGTTTTATTTTCTAGATCTCTTTAAGTCTGTCCTCTTGTTTCCATACCTATTGTGATCAACCTGGTCCAAGTCCTTAAAATATTTCCTGTGGACCACTGTATAGTTTTCTGTCTTCACCTTGGTTCCCTCCAACCCATTCTTTACATTGCAAGGAGAGTGATCTTTTCTAAACAGAAACTAGATCACGTTATACACAAACACACATACCTGGCTTGGAACACTTCCATAGATCCTCACTGCTTGGCTGCTTGGAGGCTGAAGATGGAAATTCCTAATATGGCCCACCGATCCTTGCATTACCTGGATACTTCTTAACTCTCCAGTTTCATTTCTAACCTTGATCTTCCACACCGCCTTCCTACCCGCTCTCACACATACCGTGCTCCTCTCCCACGGACTGCTTACCAGCATGCTTCTCTGCCAGGGACCTTCTCCAACACATCTGAAGAGCCCAACGCATCATTCTTTCCTCAGGAGAGGCTTCTCTCATCATGTGACTAGCTCAGTTCCCTATTCCATACTGACGTAGCATCTTGAATCCTCTCTTCATACTGTTTGTAACTACTACAATTTTACATATATTTGTGGGATTATGCTTTTGCCCCTTCACTAGATTATTAGGTTCAAAAAGGGAGGGATTTTTACCTGATTGTTTTATTCACTGCTATATCTCTTCGGGAGTATGGTGCTAGCAACGTGTGGGTCCCAAATCAACATTTGTTGAATAGAGAGTGAAGAGAGATGCTCGCTGTGGAAATCCTAATACCTAGCTCATAGATGGGAATCTGCAGGCACTAGATAAATAGGTAAAGGAAGAAAGATTGAGATTACAGTCCAGTCAATGACTCCCTCCGTCCCTCTTGCCTCTCAATTTCCGATAATCATGGTGTGCCTTCCCTTTCATACTTTGTAGAAATCTAGGGGAAATGGAGCATTCAAAAATGTAATTTCATCCAGCTCTAATCTTTCCATTCAATTTGATAGTACTGGCATTCAAGGAGCTTTTAATCCTTTCTAAGCAAAGGGTTCCTTGGAACTCCACTCCAAGTAGATACAGTTTCTTTAATGTTTAATTTACTAGCAGGTAAGGACTACGCAAAAAGCTTTTACTCTGAATGTGGGTATATTTGTGATTCAGAAGCTGACTGGTCATTTAGTGGGCAAAGTGGAAGAAACAAGATGGCTGAGTTTGGCCAGCTGAGGCTGGCCAAAAGGCGATAGAATATGTCTGTACTGTATAGCTCCAGAGGTTAGTCAGAGAAGAAGGGTTAGGAGTAAAGGGGAGAGAGATTTAGTTTGTTGTAACACAAAACATTCCATAAATGGAATGGGCTGCCTTATGATATGGTGAGGCCAAGAGCTGAGGTTGTTTATAAAGTCCCAATGGCTAGTTGTCAAGGAAGTGACAAGAATAATTCCAGAACTGGATGTAACATTGGATAAGATGACCTCCACACTTTCTTCTCCGAGATTCTATATTTGGTGTAAAGTACATGTTGCATTTTAAGCTTGGGAAGAGGTAGTAAAACACAGTATGATAAGAGGAGCTAAACAGCCACAGAAGAATTTATTGTGGTGAATTCTGAGCTTGTAGCCCAGGAAACAGGATGAACCCAAAGCCCAGAGTAGTGGCTGTATAGATTTTATGACAACACTGTCACCAAGGCTTTGATTATAGTTGTGACAAGACAAAACTTATTAATGTGTGAGTGTTCACAGCTTTCCCTCCTCCCCATGTCCGCCCCCAAATAAACTTGGCCTTGGATGCTTCGATTCTCTCTTCCATCCTGTTCCCTTCCCCAGCAGAATTTGTCATAGCTAATAAAAACCAAAGAGAGGGTTGGAGAAGGATCGACCGCTCCGTAGACTGTAGTATTGGCAGAGTGGGCTGGAAACGAGTGCGGATTAGCTGCCTTGTAGGGCTGGCAATGGATGATGGTGTAGACCGTGAGACTGGTTCCCCGTTGTGGAATTCCTTCTCAATTACCCTGGCCTGTCCCCTGTGATGTTGCTCTAGGAATAAGCTATGATGGACTCAAGGTTTATAAGGATCATACAGATATTCTCAAAATAATAATAATAATAATCCTATTTTTCAGATGCCCATTACTTTTGTGATCAGTGTGTTGACCCTGTTCTTCAGGAGTCCAGCATGGGAGACACGGGAATCAAAAGACAGTGTCTTCTTTTCTTTTCTTTTTTAAAAATTTATTTAGTTGACAGAGGTCACAAGCAGGCAGAGAGGCAGGCAAAGAGAGGGCGGGGAAGCAGGCTCCCTGCTGAGCAGAGAGCCCCATGCGGGGCTTGATCACAGGACCTTGAGATCATGCCCTGAGCCCAAGGCAGAGGCTTAACCCATGGAGCCACCCAGGCGCCCCGTGTCTTCTTTTTCTTTGCCAACGATTTTGTTGTCTTTTTCTTAGTATAATAGGAAGCAATCAGCAGAGAACTTCCCTATGTTCCCACCACCCAACTAACCTATGTCTGTTCTCACATAATCACATGCTTTCACTGTGCATGGACTTTCCCTGCTCCCAGGGTTAAACCCTAAACTTACTCTCTAGATCTCTCCCCTCCTTAACTAAATCATCTTGCAATTCTTTCTCCTTCTCTATAGCATAAATTTTCCTTTCTCTCATGCATCATTTTCATTAGCATACAAACTTGCTGGTTAGGGGCGCCTGGGTGGCTCAGTGGGTTAAAGCCTCTGCCTTTGGATCAGGTCATGATCCCAGGGTCCTGGGATCAAGCCCTGCATTGGGCTCTCTGCTTGGCAGGGAGCCTGCTTCCCCCCACCCCACACCCCGCCTGTCTCTCTGCCTACTTGTGATATCTGTCTGGCAAATAAATAAATAAAAAATCTTAAACAAACAAACCAAAAAAACCCTTGTTGGTTAATTTCTCTCTCTCTTCTATCAAAACTCCTAAAATTTATACTTGCTCCATTGCTATCATGAGGACAAAGTCAGTGGTCCACTCAGTCTCAGTAGTCATTCTCTCAGCAGTATTTGATAGCAGTATTTGACATTGGTCCTCCCTCTCTCCTTCTTGAATGTTCCAACACTTGGCTTACAGGACATCTCATTTTTTTATCTCATTAGCAGTTTCTCCTCTCTCTGACCTCAAGTCTGACCACCCAGATGATTTCCACCAGTGTCCTGGCCTGCTTACCAAAACTGAGTGGATGACCCTCACATCGACATCTCCTGCCCAGGCCTCTACTCTGAACTCCACAATTGTGTATCTGCCTACTGAATTTCTCTACCTGGATAGCTACAGACATTTAAGACATAACACATTGAACCAAAACTCCTTATTCCTGTTCCCTGGCCTCTAGGTCCTTCCCTTTTCACAGCCTTCCCCATCTCTGTGGACTGCAACCTCATTTTTCCATATGATTATTGGCCATAATCATTGGGCTTATCACTAATTCCTTTCTCTTTCTTATAGTCACACACTAGTTCATCAGGAAATGCTGCTTAACTTTTTTTTTTTCTTTAAGATTTGTTTGAGAGGGCGCCTGGGTGGCTCAGTGGGTTAAGCCTCTGCCTTCGGCTCAGGTCATGATCTCAGGTTCCTGGGATCGAGTCCCGCATCGGGCTGTCTGCTCAGCAGGGAGCCTGCTTCCCTCCCTCTCTCTCTGCCTGCCTCTCTGTCTACTTGTGATCTCTCTCTGTCAAATAAATAAATAAAATCTTTAAAAAAAAAAAAAAAAAAAAGATTTGTTTGAGAAAGAGAACAAGTGAGCAGGGAGAGGGGCAGAGGGAGAAACATTCCCCACTGAGCAGCGAGCCTGATGCAGGACTGAATCCCAAGACTCTGAGATGATGACCTGAGCCGAAGGCAGACACTTAACTGACTGAGCCACCCAGGTGCCCTCTGCTGTCAATATATATTCTGGATCCAAGCTCTTCTCAAAATGCCTAGTGCTACCACTCTGGCCAGGTCACCATTTTACCTTCCCTGGATTGTGCGAGAGCCTCTTTACCTGCTCTTGCTTTCCTCCCTGCCCCTCACAGTCTTTTCACAGAAGCCAAATTTTTTTGAAGGTGATGGCACATCTGGGCCAAAGCGATCCTTGGATTGCCAGCCTTATGAGCCAAAGATACCTCTGAGCAAATTTAGAAAATAAACAAACCTTTCTTGAGGAGAATACAGCCCTCTGCTGGCTTGTCTTTGATACGTGGTAGCCCTCATTTCACTGCGTGGCTTAAAACCCCCAAGTGGTAAGCATGTCAGCCAAAGTAAAAGGTCCAGTTTTTTTTTTTTTTTAATTTTTTTCTTAAAGATTTTATTTATTTATTTGACAGAGAGATCACAAGTAGGCAGAGAGGCAGACAGAGAGAGAGGGGAAGCAGGCTCCCTGCTGAGCAGAGAGCCCGATGCAGGGATCCATCCCAGGACCCTGAGATCATGACCTGAGCCCAAGGCAGAGGCTTAACCCACTGAGCCACCCAAGCGCCCCCAAAGCTCCAGTTTTTATAACCATCCAGAATGCCTCCGAGCATGGGGCCCCTTGCTGCCTCTCCGTTCTCACTGAACAAAGCCTGCAACCACACAGCACCTTTGGACTCTGTTTTCTGTGGCTGGACCACATCTGCCCAAAATGCCAGTAGATTAGAGGGCTCCCCTGACCACCACTTCCACTAGGATCCACCCCCTCCCCAGCGCTCACCATGCTGTTCATCCTACTATTTTCCCCTATTACTTACCTTACATCTGTTTATTAGTTTTATGGTCTGTAGCTTCTACTTGCCACACAGTGTTCAATAAATAGTTGTTGAATTAATGCCTGGTGACTGTTCATTGGAAGGTTTGATAAAAGTAACGGATACGACTATGATATCTCAAAGATCTGCCGCTCTTCAATCCCTCTCAGAGAGAAGTTAGGGGACCGAGCTCCTGGGATGACCAGGGCAGAGACCGAAACCTGTGGAATCAGTGTGGCTGGAGTTGTAGCCCATCTGAACCCACTCCCCTTCCTTGGAAAGCATTTCTCTCTAGGTAGGACTCTGGAAATAAGGAATTCAAAGGGACACTTCTAATTCAGAGGTAAATAAGGGATCTTGTGACCGAACTACTAGTTTGGCTTATTAAAGTCTAAACACAAACCTACAGCTAGCAATAGAATGTTTCTTTGACCACCCTTGTCCTGTGTGCCCAGGGCCTATGCTAATCAGGTTTCCTCACTGTATCCGTCCATCCATTCCCCACTGCCTACCTTCCTTAGAGACCTTAAGGGGATAGCTGTGACTTGGGATGCTGGGAGAACTCTCCTTTCATTGTATGACCCGTCTTAAAAATCCTGGGTCCTATCTCCTATTTGTATCTTAACACTACTAAACATTTGGATAGTAATGAAGAATCACCATCCACCAGGCTTATGCATGTAGGTACTGTACCCTGTAGGGCCCTATCTTCCCTCCTACTTCAACAGGTAGCCCGAGGAGACTGAATCCTGCTCTCAGGTCTTTAGGTTACTATACCAGTAGACGCTAAGTAGATTACCCTTTATGAGTGGGCCTTATCTAATCAGTCCATGGCCTTAATAGAAAAATACTGATCTCCGTAGAAGAAAACGGAATTCTGCCAGGAGAGAATGCCTTGGGACTCTAACTACAACTCCCCTGGGTCTCCTGCCTGTTAGCCTACCCTGCAGATTTTGAAATTGTCAAGCCTCCATAATTGCGTGAACCGATTACTAAAAACACCCCTCTCCCTATACATGTATGTGTAGACATCCTGTTCTGTTTCTCTGGAGAACCTCGACTCACACACAGTCTGATAGGAAAGATATGTATTATTCAAAAGTCACAACTGTCAATGAAAAAGTATCACAGCAAATACCACTAAGGAGAAATGCATGGAGTTAAAGAAGTGTAAATCGGGGAGATTCTCCTTAGTTAGGGAAGTCAGAAGGTGTCCCTAAAGGAGTAGCTCATGAGTTGTGATGCCAAAGGTAAGGAGGGCTCAGGATGGCAGAAAACGACATTATAGGCAGAGGTGAAGAGTTCGTACAAGGACTTGGGGACCGTTTCCTTTAATCTTTCTAGCACTTGGAGTTGGAAACTATTATTGTCCTTATTCTATAGATGAGGAAAACCAAAGCACATGGAGGTGAAATATGTTGTCCAAAGCCAGGATGGCAGGACTGGGATGTGGGGGGTGGGGTGGACACTGGACGCCGAGCCCGTGCTGTCAGCTGTCAAGCCACAGTGCGCTAGTCCTACTGGAGAAAACAGCAGGGGGCATGCACACTGAACTGTTTTCTGACTCACCTACTACCGATGGACTCAGATGGGAAGGCTGTTACCTGCAACTCATCCACTTATTCCTCATGTGTACTATCCCCAAAAGTCTGGGTCCTTTGCTAAGTGTTGGGAGTTGAGATGAATGAGACGTAGAATCTAGGAAAGTTCAAATGAAGGAACAGACATGTTTGTGTGCACAGAAGGAACCTCCTTTGCAAGGGGAAGGTGGCCCAGAAAGAAAGATGCTGTTTTAATAGGCATGGAGATGCAAAAATGGCGGTCATGAAGGGAGGGTTTGCTTTACTCACAGATCCCTAGAAACATGAGGGGTTCCAGGCAGGGGAGCCATATGGGGAAGCATCAGGGTCAGTCTGGGGGCAAGAGGTTTTAGTTCTGTTTCCACGGGCAGGAATGGTCCAGGTGGGGTAGGCTTAGCTGGCTTGACCAACTGTAGCAGGCTCTGGGATGTAGGTGCTGTCGCTAGCTGTGTGGCCGTGGCCCTGGGGTGACTGGGCAGGGAAAGACTGGTTCAGAGCGTGGAAGCCTAACAAAGGTGGTGGTGGGGAATACGGACTCTAGATCTGTCAGTTTGCACACGACAGGTGTGCCCTCAGGCAGGTGAGTTGTGTGCCAGGCCCGTACCTCCCAGCAAGGCCCCTTGATGTCAATGCATCAGAACACAGAAAAAGGGAGGCTTAATATTCATGCAGAGGACTATATCAGGAAGAGATGGGATGAGGGTGGGTAGGGAGGGCCACACCATGGACAGAGCCACTGAGGCATGAAGGTGCCCGGTGGTTTGGGGAATGACAGAATTCGATATAGCTGAAGATCAGGCTGTATGAGGCAGCAGGGGAGATGGAATTGGACTTCAAATACCTTGAAGAGGAACTGAGATTTTACATGTAAGCAATGAGGCACCATTAGAGGCTGCATGATCAGAGCTACCCATTAAGAGACAAACGGCATGTCTCGGCGGTATCCCACCTACACCGACCACTGAAAACCGGCCCGGCTTTTCCTAGCATTGCTTCAAATGGGGGGACTCCCTTGAACTACCCATTTGCTGTCAACCTAAAGCCCAGGTGAAAATGCCTTCGATGTTTCCCTTTTTAAAATATTCAATGTATTAATTTCACACATGAAGAGAAACCATATTAAATCTCACTACATAATTAGCCAAACCACAAATACATTTTCAGAAACAAAGATGACTCATGTCATTTCCTAATTAAACCTTGAAAGGTTTAATTAAAAAGCATAATTTGGAGAAAACTAGGAGGAATTGGGGCTTAGCAACGTGAACGTGTACATAGCACAGAGCTGTCCCACCCAGCCTCTGCTGAGGGTGGAAGGAGCCGTCCCATGAACCAGGGGACCAGCCCTTTACGGGGGGCTGTGCTGTGCTCTCCTCATGCAGAACACACCATCTCAGAGCCAACAAGGGATCCCAGGAACGGTAAGGAGCAGCCCTCTAAGGAAACAACATTCTACTACTTCGGTGCACTAGATGCCAAGAGCACACGGGCAGACAGGCAACACAGCAAAATGGGGAAGACGGCGGAACCCAGGGAGGGCTTCCTCTCCGTCCGGCCCCAGGTTGGCCTCTTTGTATGAATATTACAGCACTTCCTCACCTCAGTCCGTGACACGGTGGGATTACGCCCATTTTTCACATGGAAATCGAGGCATGGAGGCATGAGGCAGAACTAAGACAGCTTGTCTGACTGGGACCCTCTCTTTGAGCTGCCTCTGGAACTGGGTGAGAAGCCAGTGAGCCGCCCTGGAACAGAAAGCCCACACTGGAATCCTGGCTGTGGGATTTCAAGCCTCCGTGGCTCATCCCTGAAAAGGGGGCCAGGAAGACCTGGGAAGGTAGTGGTGAGGTTTGAATAAAAGAATGCACGTGCGTGGGCGCCTGGGTGTCTCAGTTGGTTGAGTGGCTGCCTTCGGCTCAGGTCATGATCTCAGGGTTGTGAGATCGAGCCCTGCATTGGGGAGCCTGCTTCTCTCTCTCCCTCTGCCTCTCCCTAAGCTTGTGCTTGCTCGCTCTTTCCAATAAATAAAATCTTAAAAAAAAAAAAAAATGCACATGAGCCTGACACAGGGAGGCACATGACAGATAGCAGCTGTATCTACTGATCCCTACACCAGAACTACCAGCCTCATCCACAGGCCAGGTTAGTGGCTCCCAGTGGAAATTCTGACAGAGTATTTAGGAACACTATTGGGGGGTGGTGGTGGAGGGGTAGTTCAGTGGCCAGTCAGCACTGAAGGGGAATCCCAATATTGATGCTGTCCTGCAAATTTTTCTAGTTAAAAAAGACCGTGGATGGCAGAAAATATATTCAGAACAAACACTGTTTTCTTCTAAACAATGTTGTTGGCATCCTACTTAAAACCAGGTGAAGATTTCCTAAATGCACTTAAGGATTAGTTTTAAAATCCTTACCCTGGCTACCTATGAGGCCCCGTAGGACTCTCACCAACCTCATCTTGTTCCCCTTCCTTTGCTAAGGATATCTTGGCACAGGGGCCACCCTCTGCTTTTCCGACAAGGACTCCATCTACGCCAGGCACTGGGCAAAGCCCCGATATGCGGATTAGCTCATTTAATCCTCACAATAGCCTTACGATGTGGGTACACATGTTATCTCTGCTTGACAGTCATAGAAAGTGAGGCCCTGACAGGTTAACTGACTGGAGGACCACACAGTTAATGGGGGGCGAAGCTGAAATTCAGACCCAGACATTCTTGCACCACGGTCCCAACACTCCGACTCCCCACTCCACCATATCCCCCAGTCTGAGCTTGGCTGGATCTCTGAGCCACTCCAAGGAAATGTTTGTTGAGTGAGGCCAGACTGATGGTGACGCGGGAACGTGGCTTAGTCACTGAGGATTGGGAGAAGCCAGCACGATGAGCCTGCCCCGTCTCGCCCACAGAGGAGACAGTCTTTAAATCCTAAATGTGCCGTGAGATGCATCTACCTCTCTCTTCAGTTGTCCCCTTGCATGGTCCTTTGAGACTCAAATTCAACTCGAGAAACAAAACTGCCCTTTGCTGATGAGCTTCTATGAGCCTTAAAGGCTCTCATCCCCGGTCCTTTCCATTTAGTCTAGAGTCCGTCAATTTACAGTAATTCCATTGAATTTAATCTTCATTATTCATCTTATCTATTCCCGCCTTCCCCTTCCCGTCATTGCCTCTTAATTAATTTTCAGTCCAAGACGGACGACAGGCAATACAATGACTGACCAGACATGTTAGAATGAATGCAACATGCTTTCGTGGGGCTTCACGACCATGAAGGCTGAGCGGCCGTGTACCAACGTCAACTGTCATGGCTCAGGGAGCCCTTTCCTGGGCCTGTGAATGGTGAGCTCTAAAAGATACAAGCTCTTTTTCTCCAGTGAGAAGAGCACAGACCTTCAGCCCCAAGAATTCATGGATGCAGATATAGTGAACACAGGCCTGACACCAATGATCTGAGAGGAATTTAAGACAAGGGATCAAAAACAATTATTGCAAGGATGCACATTCTCTATCAAAGCTTTGTGTTCTGAATGGCTTGTTTGGAAAAAACAAATATGCTTCAGGTGACCCTCTCTCTATGTCTATGTCTACTTACTGACTCTGTCATATATGGGATAGGTTATATTCAATCAAACAGGCATGAAAATCTCTTGAAGTCTCAACTAAATTAATGCACGCAGTCTAGTCTCCCTATTCAGGAGAGCTAAGGCCTATAAAGTCCCCGTGAACACTAAGAGAGCAAAAACTGAACTGTTACTCTTAGAGGAAATACAGGTGAGGTTCCTGTGAGCCTCTGGTCAACGGATCAATAACCCTGTTTTATGTTTGAAGACATGCGATACGCATATTGTTGATTCATTAACAGTGAACTCATGGACAGCGCCGTAACTCGTGCCCGAGGAAGCTTATTAACACACGTACTTTCCCCATAAAACATAGCATAGCCTCCTTCTGCTGAAGAACTCCAGACAGCAGCTCAACACTATGCTTGGGTGCCATTTTAAAGAGCAAAATCACACAGTAAAGTGTCAGTAAATAAACCGCAAGAAGGACACATGTTTACTGCATGAGAGCTGAAGTAAGGCAGGCTTGCCCCGTTAAACCTCAGATGGGAACATGCACACTGAGTGACTCAAATTTTTCACTACTCTGCCCACGTCCACGAATGACCAGAGAAACAACAGCAAGCATTGAAGCGGGGGTTACATATTTTTTCATACTTACTTGTATTTATTTTGTATTCATTTTTGGGGGGGTATATGTGGGGATACATATTTTTGATGCATTTTGCTTTGGAGAGTTTCAGGAAGTCATTTCAGTGAGTAGGTGAATTAACAAACACAGGATCCGTGAATAACGGAAATGGACTAAATAGTAATCTTGTGCTTTCAGTTTGAGATTCCCTTCACAGACACGGGAGTGAATAGGTAACTGGAACACTTATTTGACATGGATCTGGACCCATTTACTCCTCCCCTATGAAGGGCACAATTATTGAGCTCCTTGAACTGATGTTGGATCGGTGCAGGGATTAGGATCAGTTGATGTGTCATGCACACTCTCCTGCTTGGTTGAGAAAATACTAGAAACTGGTTAAGGTAGCCAAGTGGTGGTGGACATTGTGGGGAGACTCCTCTAGCTCACAACAGGATCCTTTAACTGCTTGGTCACCGTTAACTGCAACTAAGCTTACATGTTTATATATTCATTCAGCTGATGGGATTGTAGTACTAAAGAAGCTCCTCATGAAGCTGACATTCAAGTTCGGGGATGGGGGTGGATAATAAACAAGTTAAGACTGTTTTCCCATTATTTTAAGTGCTATGAAAGAAACAATGAGAGGATAGAGACCAACTGGAAAACTAAGCTATTCTGGTAAAAAAAAAAAAAAAGTGGGGGAATGCCTATCTGAAGGAGCCCATGAAAGGACATGTGAACCCAAGGGAAGAGCATGGGCAAGACAGGGAGGAGAACAAGAGCTTAGTGTCCATCATTAAGACCTGGGCTCATTATGCCATGTGGACTGAGGAGCAGGGGGAACACTGAGCAAAATCAGGTCAGGGCCTGGGGACCGTCTTTCCCTGGAGTCACAGCAAGAAATAAAGTTCAGCAATTACCACTCCTAACAGAGAGGGTCATCCTCTGGCAAAATACAGTAGAGTAGAGACCACTTATGGAGCAGAGCCCAGACCACCTTGATTTTAGCATTTCCTAAGAAACTGAATGCTCATTTTTGGATTCTGTGAGGAAACCCAGTAAGGTTATAGTATTTTCCCCATATAACCTGAATCTGTCTAGTTTCTTTAAAAAAAAAAAAAAAAGATAAAGATTTTACTTACTTGAGAGAGAGAGAGAGAGAAAGCATGACTGGGGAAAGGAGACGGGGGAGAGGAAGAGAGGGACAAGTAGATTCCCTGCTGAGCGGGGAGCCCAACGCAGGGCTTGATCCAAGGATCCTGAGATCATGACCCAATCTCAGCCAGTCAGACACTTAACCAACTGAGCCACCCAGGCGCCCCAGATCTGCCTAGTTTCTAATCAGTGCATCAGATGCTTTTATCTAATAGGGAAGCTGCTTGGAACAGGTAAGTGGGCACATTACGTTGGCTGGAAACATAAACTTTATCAAATATAAGTTGATAAAATAATACTATCTTATGTGATCTCCATAGCATGCCTGTATACCAACAGCTCATCTTAAATGTCTTCTTAAAGATCTGCCAAGCCCGTAGTGTTACCTTCATTTGCAACCACCAGTCAGACTATTAGCCTATCACACCTCTGCAGAGATACATATTTTTGATGTATTTGACTTTGGGGAGTTCCAGGAAGTCATTAAAATATAAAACCTGATAAAAAAATTGTATGTGCTGGATTAAAGCGATAATAGTTGCTCCCAGGGATCTCTCACTGAGCAAAATCAGGTCAGGGCCTGGGGACCACCTTTCCCTGGAGTCACAGCAAGAAGTAAAGTTCAGCAATTACCACTCCTAACAGAGAGGGTCATCCTCTGGCAAAATACAGTGGAGTAGAGAGCACTTAGGCTGATGCTGATGGCTGCCAGAGCCGCTTGCATCAAAATTTATTTTTTTTTCCTTCAGTTTCATTTTCCCTCTTATCTCTGACTGCTCTGTGAGGGAGATATCGAAAGATACATTTGCAGGAACTTAATGCTAATCTGGCAGGAAGCCATCCATATTGCCTGCGCGGTGTTTACTAAAGTAGGATGTTCTAGAACTCCACCTCTACGGGACAAATTCTGTGAAGACTCTTAAGAGTATTGCTCAGAGCTGGAAGGTGAAGGTAATTCTTATTTATTTATTTATTTTAAGATTCATTTTTTTGAGAGAGAGAGAGAGAGAACACGCACAAGAGGGAAAGAGGGGGAGAGAATCTCATGCAGCCTCCATGTTGAGTGCAGAGCCTGACGTGGAGCTCGATCCCAGGACCCTGAGATCAGGACCTGAGACGAAACCAAGAGACAAACACTTAACCAGCCGCACCACCCAGGTGCCCCAGAAAGTGAAGGTACGTTTTAAAGTGTCTGGTGAAACCAAGTCATACTGCCCCAGGCCAAAAAAAATTATTTCTCTCAGAGAGGTAACACTTGGGTTGGTTTTTCCAAGGGTGTTAGAATTGGTAAGTGTATTCAGTCGCTCACTGAGTGTTTACTGAGTATTTGTTCTCCATCATGAATCATGACTTGGTCTATACAGAAATATGCACACATTAAAAAAAAAAAAAAAAAAAAAAGTAAGCTTCCTGGCTTTTTCTACTACTACTCGAGAAACCAGTGACAGAGCTCCCGAGAGAAGAATCAAGAATCTCCATATCACAGGCACTTCCTATTCATCAGGCCCAGATTATGACCTGTATTTCCTAGTGGAGAAGACTGCCAAGCAAAAGGGAGCTTATGAAGCAAGCACACTTTCCCCAGGTGCCGTAGCTGTCATGCCTTGTGAGGGCTTTAAGAGGGAAGAGCCTGGATCCTTTTTCCATGAGCCTCTCAAGCTATTTTATCAGAAGTCCTTAATGGTTGGCGGGCTGTGAAGGTGGGGTTCAGAGAAGTAGTCTGCATTCCATGCTGACTCCCTTCCTGGCTCCCCAAGTAGGGGGGAAATAATAAAAGCGACAGGAAGTTTCAGTTGTTCCAGTCTTTGCCCATAACTCAGATCACCCAAACAAAGGATTTCTGCTCTTTCTAAACCCAAAGTTTCTTGCCTCACTGTGTTGCTGACAGGTGGAAAAAAGGGGAGAAATAACAGGTGTGCAAGAATGTGAGTTTATAGAAGTTGTGGCTTGGGTGAAAAGAAACCAGTTCCCCATAAGCTCTCATAGGTACAGGTCATTGCAATGCTTTTCATAGTACTCTGAATTCTTTCCCCCAAGACCTCAGGCTTACTCTCCGTCTTCAGCACAAACCCCCTCCCCTCTGCTGCTTTCCAGATTTTCTCCCAAGGTAGAGCTGGTGACGCTTTAAATTACCCTGACCCTAAGTGCTATGTACTTCGTATGCATGTGGCTTCTTTCACTACGATACTTTTTGCATGGGGAGGATGTTCATCACTAAGTAAATGAGAGTGGGGAGGTGGGAATAACTCAACCTTACTAAAACCCTCTGCTCCTTCTGATCAAATTTCAAAGTGTATTTGTGGCTAGTTCACGTCTGTGTTCACAATGGGAATGCTCTGAAATTTCAAACTCTTCCTGGTTTTTGTCACCATGTGGTTTTGGTGATCTCTGCATTGTGTCCTGAATTTAGAGATGTTCCATGTTCTATACTAATCTATTCTGATGACTTTCCCATCTGCTCAATTCTGCCCATTCAAACACAAGCAAGAAACGTGTTTGAAGACCAGGGTTTTATCCTGCAAATTAATGCAAATTTGGCATCCGTTTCTGAATATATCTATTATTATGTATGTATGTGGCTGCTATAAACTTCAAGTAAGGCTGATGTTCTAGAAGATGGGTATTGTTTATATTCTGAAGCTTATCTTACACTTTGCACTCTGATTCATAAGCCGAAGGGGGAGAACCTAGCTTACAGAATGCCGTCTTTCACCTAGACCCAAACCAGGATAAAACAAAACATAAATTGGACTCTTTGAAAAGTCCTTTTAGGTCATTAAGCCAATGGTGCCAAAAATTTATTCATGCACATCACACCTGCCCTAATATTTACTTATCATTTTTTAATGAATACTTTTTTAAATTTTAAAAGGCTATTCTGCTCTATTATCATTAAAGGAAAATCAATATTCCTTGCCCCAAAGAAGATACCAAATAATTAATTCAATAAAAATACAATAATGTTTTTGCCAGAAACTATTACATACTAAAAAGTTCTGAATTTAAAAGTTCTGATCTCTTTGCTTAAAAAGTATACATATACAAGGAAATATTACTCAGCCATTAAAAAAAAAGAACGAGATCTTGCCCTTTGTGACAACAGGTGGACCTAGAGGATATTATACTAAGTGAAATAAGTCAGAGAAAGACAAATACCATATAGTTTCATTTTTATGTGGAGCCTACAAAACAAAACAAAGTAGAGAGAGAGCCACAAATACAGAGAATAAAGTGTTGGTTGCCAGAGGTAAGGGAGGATGGGCAAAATGGGGGAAGGCGAGTCAGAGGTATAGGCTTCCAGTTATTGAATGAGTAAGTCATGGAGATAAAAGGTCCCGCATAGTGATATAACATAGTCATTGGTACAATAATAGCATTGTATGGTGACAGATTGTAGCTACATTGGAGTGAGCATAGCATAATGAACAAACTTGTTGAATCACTATGTTGTTTATCTGAAACTAACTGCATATTAACTATAATTCAATTTTTAAAGAGTAGAAGTAACACGAAGTGATTTCAAAATAAGCACTAGCAAGACTTTATCCTTGCCTTGATCAGGTGTAGAGTTGAAAACAGAATGGCTCTGTTACTCCATTATTTAATATACCACCTACCAGTCTATTATCTCCAGTGACACCAGTGGTATGCTTTCTACACTTTGGGAAACATTGACAGTACTGTTCCTTTTTTTATTGTTGAAGAAAATAACAGCTTAGAGAAATTAAATGAATTGCTTATAAATGACAGAGCCAAACTTAGAATCCCTTTTAGGTCCTCAGTTAAGTGCTTTTTCAAGTACACAACAATTCTCATTTGTGGGGAAAAAAATGACATTTACACATTATTTCTTGGTCTCCCTGTCATGATCATTTACCACGGTGATTCAATCTACATCATTGATAACTTGTCCAATAATCTAGCTCAGAATTCTTCTCATGTTAAGTTCATCTCTAAAAGGAGAGGCACAATTGTTTATTTTCAAAGATAAATATTCATAAATAAGGGAACTAATTCATATTCATTTGATTGTGGTTTGTTGTTTTGTGTTAGCCCAAGGGCCTGTTATCTAGAATAACCATGAAACTTTTTAAAAGAGAAAAGGTGGGGCACCCTGTAAGATCTGATAATGCACTAAAATGTATAAAACTGGAATAGATTCAAACATTCTTTACCGAGAATAAAAACTACAGTGGGTGAAGATGATGTGAGTCTAAAGAAATAATTTTACTGAACAGGCATGAAACCTATTGTTTCATGATGTGCTGGTTGGCACAGACTTACACTCTAAAACACCACCCTATAATGCAGATAGGAATAGATGGAAAGACAAGTGAAAACAAATACTAATTTTCATATAAAAATGTCTGGCTTTTGATCAAAAGTCACGCTACCAAGACCCCAAAGTCTGTGTTTTGTTTATGACTATGTATATATTTTTATATATGTATCTGTGATAGAATATCTTAATATAATATTGATAGTGCTTTTTTTGGAACACAGGCTACTTCCTGTTATTCTGTGACTCTTCTCCTTATTCAGGTGACAGATATTGTAGTCTATACAAACTATTTCAAGAAAGAATGACAGAGCTGGGGCGCCTGGGTGGCTCAGTGGGTTGAAGCCTCGGCTTAGGTCATGATCCCAGGGTCCTGGGATTGAGCCCCACATCGGGCTCTCTGCTCAGCAGGGAGCCTGTTCCCTTCCTCTCTCTCTGCCTGCCTCTCTGCCCATTTGTGATGTCTGTCAAATAAATAAATAAAGTCTTTTAAAAAAATGACAGAGCAGTATGCAGGTAATGAGTCAGTCACGTTCTTGGCTTTTAGATCTCAAAAGGTCTAGGTCAGAGTATAAATAATGGGTTCTTTTTTTTTCTTTAAGGATTTTATACATTTATTTGACAGAGATCACAAGTAGGCAGAGAGGCAGGCAGAGAGTGAGGGGGAAGCAGGCTCCCTGCTGAGCAGAGAGCCCGATGTGGGGCTCAATCCCAGGACCCTGAGATGAAGGAAGAGGCTTAACCCACTGAGCCACCCAGGCACCCCAATAATGGTTTCTTAAAGAATAATTGAAGAGTCAAAGTAACATATCATCAAACTTGACCAACACTCTCTCAGAGGAAGGAAATAAAAGGGTAAGTCACAAGAAAAGAAGAAAGTTCAGACAATGAAGAATTTCTGAGTTTATTTCATGCCCCACGAAAGTCTAAGTGCAGAATAGGGCAGACCATTGAAACCTCCAGCTCAGTTTGGAGACTTTGAGAACAGAAAGAAATGTAGCCTCATCCTTTTCCAAAGTGATCCTTTTCCAAGAACCCAAGAAGAAATTGTTGCCTGATGGGCCCAACAGACAGAGGGCATTTTAGTGTGCGTCTGAGCAGGGCACAGGAAGGAGCGAAATTTTTTCCACCATGTAAGTGCAGCAGAAAAGTGACACGGAGTATAGATGGAGTGCTGGGTCTTATTGTCAGGATTATGGGGATGCAATAAGATACTGCCAGAACCAACGAGAGAGGATCAGGAGAAATAAAGGCATCTCGGCAGATGTCACGGTAAGTGAAGGACAAGGATTCAAGTGCCACTACCCAGAAGCCATATCATATATTAGTCTGCCTAAAACTGAGACGTACAACCAGAGTGAGAAGGATGGCAGATAGTGATATGCTGAATTAAATAATAGATCTACGCTATCTAGAAAAATCGATGTTCTACAGAAATGGAAAAAAAAGGTCCATTTGTTTTTTATTCCAGGTTGGAATTGTACCTGCTACAGAAACATATAATTTGAGATTTCACACCCAGAAGATAGACAATACATTATACTACAGCCTCCTTCATAGAAATGGGAGAAAAATAGGGTTTAAATATATCCTTCAAGTGACCTTTACCTTGGAATTTCTGACAAAATTGAATATGATTGTACCAGCTTGACTGGAGTATTTTAGTAAACATATTTGAACTCACCATGAATAAAAACAAGGTACTATAAAATAGTGGTGAAGGGCAGGATCTAAGTCGCATCACTAGTAGAGGATTGGCCAAGACACAAAATCAAATATTAGAGTTCTTTAAAGTAAATTAATAAGGGATTATTCAATACCTGTGATCAAGAATCATGACAAAGAAACTCATCTTCTTTGAGGGGTATGCAGTGTCTGGGCAGGATCGATGCAAACTAGTCACACACAGCTCAATGCCAACACTCAGAATATTGAGTTCTTCCTAATTAGTATAGGCCATAGCCCTCTGACTTTCTGGTGGGAGGGGTTAACAAGGCTCTTTTGATTTCTGGATCAAAATGGTAATCACCTTTAAACTGATACCTTATATTTTTAAATCTTTGGATTTGTTATCAAATTGGCTTAAGTTGGGGTATGGTGCAGGAACAAGGACCCAGAATTTCAATGGCTTACAAAAAGCAATGCACTGATATCATGGCAGAGAAGAACAGAGAGGGGCGCCTGGGTGCTTAGTTGGTTGAATATCAAGACTCTTGGCCTCAGCTCATGCCTTGATCTCAGAGTGGTGAGTTCGAGCCTTGTGTTGGGTTCCACACTGGGTGTGGAGCCTCCTTACAAAAAAAAAAAAAAAAAAAAAAAAAAAAAAGGACAGAAAATGGCAAACCAGTCAATGGCCAATGGCTTTTGAAGTTTTTTCATACTTCATTGGTCAAAGCAAATCATGGAGTTCCTGATAAGGGCAGGCATGTGCAAATCTCCTCCAGAGAAAGGTGGCAGATATTTTTAATCTACCATACATACTCTTATGTCTATGATTACAAGTGGATTTTCTTAGTAACCTACCTATAAAATTATTTTAAGAAGGAGATGGCTTGATTTACAAATTCACACTTTAACTTGTGAGAAAAGAAGTACCTACTTTGATTAACTATCATATTAAGGATGCCTATAACAGCATTTGATATGTAGAATTCTTTAATAAAAGTCTGCCAAATCATTACTATGCATGGATTATTATAAATTAAAGATCTTCAAGGAAGAACTAAAATGTCACTTCTTTTCTTCCAATCTATCTCACACTTCCACATCAGATTTGGTTCTTTGGGTTGATGTTAACAGAAAATAGCTGGTGTGTTTTGAAGCTAGTACTTCATAATTTTTTTGAGCTAGGTAAGCTACCACCAGGTAAATTGTAGTACCTGAAGGAGAACTACATAGACATCTTCCAGGTATTGTTAGCTGCATTAAAAAGATACTAAATTATGGGGAAATGTGCAGCTAGCTTTCACTATATTTGAATGATGTTATGCAATTCAGACCAACATTTAAAGCAATATAAACTTGAAGACACTGTTCTTTATCTTGTCAATCATTGTTTAATTGATACCTGCTTTACTAACAGACTTAAATAACCTACTTTCCTATTGTAAGTATTTGCTGAGTTCAAGAAATGTTTATAGTTTCTACTTTTGAGCATTTTGAATATAAAAAAGACCTTGAGGTAGCAAGGTCTATTATTTTTTTTTTTCTGTTTGCTTCCATTTATCTAGTTACAGTGCCCATAATTTCTTTGAGTATCCACCCCTCATATTCAGGCAGTATGATTTGGATGGCTCTACCTTTACTTCCAACCCAGGAAGTGACATGACTCATCCCTGGCCAATCTTGAGTATTGTACTCTCTTGGCTACTCATTAATGGTTCAGGAATAAATATGCAATCCAAGTTGGGTTGGGGTTTTATTCAAGGATTTTTATTAGAACTATTGAGAAAAGATTCTTTCTTTCTTCTTCTGGAGTGAATTAAAGGGTGGGATGGAAGCCTGGGAGGCATCTTGATGGAACTACAGGAGAGCCTTCCTGAGAATGGAACTCACACCAGGGAAAATAGCTCAAAAGTGGTAAGAGTCTAGAGGTGTTTTGGCTACACATTTGGGTTGCCTGGACCCAAAAATATGTCTGAAGCATATTATTCCCTGGGTTTTTCAGTTATGTTAGCCAGTCACTACTACTCTCCCCTATCCCCGCACCATTCTCTTAGAAGTCTGTTTGAGTTAGGTCTTCTCCCACATGTAACTAAAGCTCTTACTAATATACTTATCCTTCTGGTAGACATAGTTCATTCCCCTCTCTGCATATGGAAATGACCCAGGAGGGGATAGTGGGTTGGGATCACAGGATACCATATCATTTTATATAAATCACAAACGTAGTACAAAGCCATGGTTTGTGGAAACCTTGCTCTCTTGTGAAGTATTAATGGTGGAAGAATATAATAAAATCCATACTGGCACAGATATTATCTGATCTTTACTTCATTATTTTACATTCATTTATTCCTGTGCTTTATAGTATAAAGAATTCCTTATTTCTGTATTCTCAAGATCCAACACTGTACCTGGCCCAAATAACATATGTAATAATGGTTGAACAAAGGGATGCATGCATATTCCTTATTAGAATTGATGTCTAATATAGCAAAAAAATGTTATCAAAGTTGAATTCTTTTATTTCAATCAGTTTTGTAGTATGAGCCACTGAGTTACTAAATGTATATTAAGAAGTAATCCTATTCACAAAACTTGCCAGTCACCAGCTGTTGAATGGCTTAGAAAATATGTGGAAGGCAGGAAATTCCAGGAAGAAGGGACAACTTGAGTAAAGTAAAACAAAGAAATCTTGGCAAACTTAGAGATATACGTCTCCTGTTCCAGAATCACCCACAGTAGATTTTAAAGCAGCATTTTTCCTTTTCAAAATATTATTTAAAAGTATCTTTTCCACAGTTGTCAATAATTATAAAGAGTCTGAGGTTTCACCCCAACTGCAAGCTAATAAGATACCTGCTACAGTTCCATGGATGCTGGCAGAAGACATGAGATGCCTAGGTCAGAGACAAGGAACTCTTACTCATGGCACAATAAGCAGCATAAGCATCATCATGCCTCTGTCAACTTTCCTTGCCCCAAATGTGTGTGGAGCAATACAGATGGTCCCAAATGGGTATCTGCAAATGCAGTGGCTTATGTTACAGGAGGAGAACCCTGAGATTAGGAAACCCAAACCTTTTTTAATGGGCAATAACTTGCCTGTTCTTTGCTCTGGAGGGAGATATTATTATTATATTGTAGATTAGTAAGGCTGCTCTCTGCTCTGGAGGAGATGCTATCTATTTCCTAAAGCTGTTCATCATATAAATTTCCTTGAGAAGTGAGTTTGGAGTTGAAAGCTAAACATAAGACATGCAGTAACACAGGAGACCCATGAGAAATGCCTCTCACCAACAGTAACAGAAATAACAGAAAATCTAAATCAAAACAGTAAAGTCTGACTTTATTAAACTTTGGATATTTAATTTCCCCTCAAATAGAACTCCTACAGAAAAGGAAGTTATATAAAGCCAATTTGACTCTGAAGTATCCTGAAGAATAAAAAGCAAAAAGCATATTGCTTTTTTTTGGTTGTTGTTGAGATTCATTTTCCAAAGAAACTTAGATTCTTTTGAGTTTGGTTTCACTAGGTTGCATTTCAATACGCTTCTTCCTGAGTTTGTTTGGGGAAGACTTAAGGAGGGGAAAATGTCCACATTTTTGCTGGGACATTAACTTGATGCCCAGGTAGAATTTATGATTTAAGAGTACAAGAGTTCATGGAGAAAAGGATTTTGAGCTGAGAAATGAGTTAAGAGGACTGGAAATACAGGTCTGTATCTTTAGAAGGGGAAAATTGACCAAAGCAGACGGCCCACTGGCATGAATGTAGTAAACTATAGTCACCTAGCCCTTAAACACTGTTTTAAACAAGAGTTGGAGTGTAATTCACTCCAACTACTAATTATTATATTAGTTATAATTATATTAGTTACTTCTAATAGTATTCTGTAACACCCAACACGAGTGCTTCTAAAGCCAGAGAAGAATCAGGAAATTTCAACCAAGAAGAGCTTTACCCAAACATGTAATGTTCATAAGTAAGGCCAACAGAGGGCACAAGATCATTGAGGTTTTGAGACTCAGATCATAGACACCCCTAATCTTTAAAAAAAAGTGGGGGGGATGTTTATTGGTTCTATGGATTTCAATTTATCTATGCGAATTTCTTTTGGATTTACCTTTTAGTAAAAGTATAAAGACTCAAGAGAGAGTGAATCTGTTTAACACCACCTTATTTAAAAGACAAACATAGCTAACACATGCAAATGCTATCGTTTTTTAGCTTTCTTTGTAAACATAAATGACAACAGTAGTTCTTGCATATCTCCAAGTTCTCAAATTCTAGAAGGTACTAGGAATCCTGTGACTGTGTTCTCCCAGGCCGGAATGTATTATCAAAACATCATTGTAGAATGAGAATCTGGGGAAGTCTCCTTTTAAATCTCTTCAGAAGCTTTCCATTTCAATGAGGATAAAAACTTACCTTCTTAAAAGCATGAATGGTCCCTTCCACCAGCTGGTCTTCCCTGGGTGCCCTGCCTCACCTTGATGAGATGATTTAGGGGAAATAAAGGATATGATGTGACTTTGACTGAAATATAGAAAATAGAACAGTCAATTGTGTAAAACAGGAGGATGAGTTCCCTGGCTATTACAATAATCCAGGCAAGGGGCAGGAGAGCAGCGGTGACAATGATAGGAGCTGGACATTATTTTTAAGAGAAGCGACAGGATTTTTCTGACAAACTGAATGTAAAGATTGAAAAAAAGAGAAGTTTTTGTTTTTTTTTCAAAAGGAAGAATGGAATTTCTCCTTACCAAGATATGAAAGATCATAAGAGTTCAGGCTGGTAGAAAAAATCAGGAGTTCAAAGTTCACATTTGAGATATCTATTAGACATCCAACAGAGAAAGCAAGTAACTGCTTAGGCACAAAATCTGGATTTTGGGGGAAAAGTCTTGGCTAGACGTAAATAACTGAGAGTTGTCAGCATAGAGCTGGAATTTAAAACCATAAAACTGGATGAAACCATCAAGGGAATGAGTATAGATAATGTCCTGGGTTGAGTCCTGGCGAATAGTAGAGGACAAGGAGATGAGGAGAAATAGCCAAAGACATCTAGAAGGAGAGGCCAGCAAAATGGGAAGAGAACCTAGAGAAGGGGCAGCTGCAGCAAGGAAACTTTTAAGAATGAGGAAACCACACCATGTCAAATGCTGCTGCCAGATTTAGTAAGGAAAGGACTAAAGAAACTGACCATTAGATATGGCAACACAGAAGAGAGGGGTCAATCCAGGTTTTGTGGGGTCCAAAGCATATATAATTTGGGGACTCTTGGACTTACATATAGGGCCTTATCTCTTGGGGACTAGGTACAGGACCTCGAAAGGGCTTGTCAAAATGAGGATCACTGAAGCCTAAGCTCTACTAGTTTCAAAGCAAAGTCGCCTCTGGTGATGGTTGCTGATGCATGTGGAAAGGATGCTCTGGAGTGGTCAGGAGAGCCTACTCATGTGAATCAACAAAAATAGAAGGGAGCAAATGAAGACAGAGAGTAGAGACAATGCTTTCAAGGAGTTTTCCTATGGGGAGAGGAAGAAATGGGGTGGAAGCCAGGAGTAATATGGAGGTTAGGAGAAGGTTTCTTTTTCTTTTGTTTTCCTTCGCTAGGAGATGGGAGTATAAAAGTTGAAGATGCAGGTGAGGAGATGGTGGTCAATTGATGGACTGATACCCCTGAACTGGTGCAAGGGAAAGGGGATCCACTGCAGGAGGGGAGGGGATGCTTTAGAGAGATGATTTTCTGGTAACTGAAGGAAGGTAGATGATAAACACGCAGCTAGATGTAGTCACAATGTGTGTAAGTTCTCTTTTTATTGCATTTTTTTTTTTTTTTTTCCTGGTAAAAGGAAACAAAGAAGAGAGGGAGGCCTGTTGAAAGTCTGGAGAGAAAGACATATGAGGTATCTCTCTAGGGGCCCATGACAGGGAATGGACTGAGATAAGTTGGGAGGGTATCTGGACTGCACTTAAAATCCACCTGAGGTTAGGGCTCACAACCTTAGAGAAAGACTGGTTTCTATGACTGTATTTCTCTCTAGCTATTGTTTGCTGCCTCAGTGAAGACAGAAGTTAGGTAGATTATTAGATTAACCAAGGATTGTGTTTAGTAAGGCACTCATGACAGGGTGGGAGAGGCAAAGGTCAAGTCCACTTTCAACATTCCAACTAGATTAGACTTACTTCATTTCTTCATGATGTTTTCTCTAGATCTTCCTCGACTCCCCTATAAACTCTGTCTCCCATTCTATCTTGGCTAATTACTGGTTTATCGTAATGCCACTTCCTCAGGGAAGACTTCTTTTGCACAGACTAGACTGTAGAGGGCTCTCTGTCACTCTGACTTCCTTCTTCCACAAAAGACACTCCTTATTCAACTTATGTCCTTCATACATGACTGAGAGTTTCCCAAGACTGGAGATAATGTTTGCCTCACCCACGCATCTTGCCTCCATGGTTGGCATAAAGTATGGCTACATGTGTTCCAGTGACATGATTCATGCATCCAACATAAACACTGTCATTAAAACCAAACTCCTGCTTCTTGGGTTCCAGGATGCCAAGGCCCAGGACTAGGAGTGGCAGCCAGTGAAGCCACAGTAACAATGACCAAGAAGCAAGTGGCTCCCTTCTTTTCTATAACTTTCTGAAACAGTTCCAATCAAGTAAGATTTAAATTTAAGTTGAGCAAGCATTTGGTAAGCATTCACATGGTACTAGGACTTATGCTATGTGTTTTATAATTATTGTATCATTTAATTCTTAAATATCCTTATATGCATTCAGACTGTAGACTTAACATTAAAAACAAAACAAAACAAAACCTCTCAGGTGAGCAGGAATATTACACTCACTCACTGACTCACTTTAGGGATTTAATAGTTACTTACATACTGAATGGTTTGGCTGCCCAGATCTCTGCATTTATATAGCTTTTTGTTCCTTCTTTTAACTCAGTGGAGATCAAACCTTTGAGTGCATTAGAATTATTACACAGGTTTGAACATATAAAACCATGTACTATAGGTACAATTTAAGATTCCCAAGGGAAATTTTCTTTTTTACTGTAATTTGTTCTCTCAGTTCTCCTAGCTTTGAAACCTCATTCCCTTATAATTTTCTGTTGCTTAAGTATAATAACTCAATAACTAAGTGTTGAGTAAAAAAAATAAATACTTCAACCAGGGTAGTTTGCTTTCCCTCAGAGGTACTCAACAAATCCATTATTAGGAAGTTATTAAGTGCCAGGAAGTTGAGGGTACAAAGGTGGAATGCACAGTCTCCTGGGGATAGGTGAGCAAGAATGTAAGTTACAAGATAATAGTGCAGGCTACCTACAAAGGTACAGAACTAAGATGCTGGGGGAAGTCCAGGAATGGGTGGTGTTTCAGGATAAATAGGAGTTATCCTGATAAAGAGAATCAGGGACTGGGATTATGAGTATACCAGGTAAGGAAATAATGGGCTCCAAAGGACAGGGTTAAGGAGAAATAAAACCAGTCATTATAATTGTTCTGGGAATCACCTTACTTTGTTGTAGGAAAGAAACCTCGGTTTCCCTAAAGTTCTTCCATTAAAAACAGAATAAAACAAATCAAAACAAAACACAAAAAACAAAAAGAAAGAAAAGAAAAGCCTTATCTTCTTCCTGAGCTTGAAGATGTCTCCATCCAAAAGAATCAGACCTAAATGGCTTTTTTTGTAGTTGGACCCAGTGATGTAACAAGATGAAAAGCTGGTGACCAGAAAGTAATGGTCCTAAAACTTCAGGGTCCTCACTCCTGGGTTATTGGGAAGCCCATTTCATGTCACACTTATGTTCAGCCCACAGGCATAAGATGTGCTTTAAATTAGGTAAGTGACTCTAACTGAGATCTGGACCAGTGCCATTGAGAGAAATGCTGAGAAGTCCTTGACCACCTAAGAAGTACTCTCATGTATTTCTCAAGAGCTCTGTCCCCTATAGCACATAGTCACTTTGAAGAAACAGGTTTGTGTGCTGCTAACTTATCTTTCATCAAAACCTCATCCCTTTTTTTGGCTTGCTGAATTGAGAGCTAGGCCCTAACCCTTGGCTCTCTTATTCATAAGGATACCACTGCTTGATTATAATGCAAGATAATTCAGAAAAATCAAGAACAATGGTCTTTTGTTTGAGAAGAAGCCAACTGCTTTTAGAGATCAGGCAGAGATTCCAATTAACACCTTGATGAGCTAGGTAATTTCATGCTTAGAAGTAGAAAAACAACAAAATCACAATTGGAGTTATCAAACTTTGCATGTAGGTACTGCTAATAAAGAAATGGTCTTTTCTTTCAAACAAATTGATCTGTTTGATTTTGTGTTGTGTAGTGGTACTCACAAGCTGGTATAGCAGAAAGAGGGGGTTGGCAAGCCAGATGACCAAGAGGCACAGACAGAAACTTTAAAAAGTTTTCACCTTTTTCTGTTCCACTTTTTCTTAAGAAAATGGAGTAGCCCATTCTGTCATGATTCACACACACACACACACACACACACACAAAACACTCTCTATCTAGACAACTATCAAGCAATTTCCCATGCATCCCTGTCTCTGCTTAGTAATTCCTCATTCCTAAGTTTCTTTAATTCAGAATGAGTTTAGGGTCCTTCTTTCAAATCCATGTAAAGTCATGGGATGCCATATATGTTAGAGTAAGATACTAAGCATGACTTTGGCAATCACTGTAGCTGTAGTTTATTTTCTCCTTGATCTTTATATGCAACTATTAGTCTTAGCACCCTTTGAGAGGGTTTTTTTTTTGTTTTTGTTTTTTTGTTTGTTTGTTTGTTTGATTTTTAAGCTACTACTTATTGGATATTTCCTATGTGCCAGGCAACACACTGAATGCTTTTGTATATGTTTTGTCATTTAATCCTTATAATGAGTTAAATATTATTGACCCCCCCCCCTTTTGTAGAGTTAGAAAAATAAGGCTTAGAGAGTAATTTGCCCAAGGACACCCAGCTGGTAATGAGCAGAGCTATGACTCCAAGGCTCGTGTGTCTCCAGACCCGCATACTTGAAGACGCTTCTCCTCTGAAATGAACTTCCTATGCCATCATCCAACAGGGAAATCAGTTGTCTCCTACAGTAATGAGTAATCATCGCTAGAAATGCACAAAGAACAAACTGCATACCATCTGTTCAGAACGCCGTGGAAGGCGCTCATACATCACATAGCACATTGGGTGAGGTAGCATCTGAAATACCTTCCAACTGATAAGTTATGGTAAAAAGTTGGCATATTTTTGAAGTTGGATTTGGGATACTGAGTTGGTGGCCCCATTAGACCATTGCAGGTGTCATTAGGGAGGAAACAGATGGAAAGGAAAGAAGCAGTCACTCAGAGAATTCCTCAGTTTTTCAACATGTTATCCCTGCTTCTAGCCTGCTTAAAAATTGTCAGTCCTGCAAATAAGCTCTCATTCTGTTTGGTCCTGTCCTGTTGAGTGATTTCATGCCCTTAACGAAAATGTGGGGCACCCCATTTGAGCTGCAACAATGTCTCTAAATGGTCCTATACACGCTGCCATCTTACTGTTTTGTGTGAGAATACAGCTCCCCCACCAAGTTGAAAGATGTTCTCTAATTTATAAACAAGCAGGGAGAACAGCAGGACAGCAGAGCTAGGTCAATTATAATAGCAAATGTGGATGAGCTACTATCCCCAGAGAAAACCTTCACTACACACCACTCAAAAAAAAATTAAGATTCTGAAAAAAACCAAATGACCGATCTGAATACTAACATCCTCACCTCTCTCTATCTTCACTTAACTGGGAAAACCATCTTCTTTCTAAGTTCCATCAGTTTTTATTCCATGAAAATAAAATCCTAAACTGTATATTATAGTTAGTCCATCCATCCATCCATCCATTCATCCACCCACACTGTACTGTCCTATAGGCACTGTTCTGGGGCCTGAGGATTTAATAGTGGGACATGATGAAAATGATTCCTGCTCTTACAAAGGTCACTGTCTAGTGAGAAGGCACTTATGGCGAAGTATGAAAGATACGAATACATGGCAGGGACTCTTAACTCACATTTAGCTGATCAAAGAAAACTTCATGGAAATAGCTAATGACTAAACTATTTTGCAAAGATGAACTGATCTCTAGGCCAAGCACCTATGTATGAGATATAGGGGAAAAGACAAGGGGTGCCTAGAGAATTTCATAGTACAGGAAGCATCTGAGGAAGACAACAAAGTACAGGGTTGAGGGGAACAGAACAACTCCTATTAGTTTCCACGCATCTCCTCAGAAATACAGTCATGGGTCCCAGAAAGATAGGTCATTTCTTTCTTTCTTTTTAAATCTAACTAAAAAAAAAAAAAACAAAAAAAAAAACCAGCTATATTGAGATATAATTCACCTACCACATAATTCACTGATTTAAAGTGTACAATTCAATGACTTTTATTATATTTACAGAATTGTACAACCATCATCATAATCACTTTTAGAACATTTTCATCATTCCAAAAAGAAATTCCATCTTCCTTAGCCATCACTCCCTAAGGCAATCAGTTTTTAAACATGCAAGCGACATTCAGAAATAGAAAAGACGTAATTGTCGATTGCCATCTGTTGTCCAGAAAACAAACAGCCAGAAACTCAACTTGTGGAATCAAGAATGGCTTTCTAGGCCTTCTGCAACGGTGAGGTCTCCGTGTGTGTATATGTGCGTGAAGGCAGGGGAGAGAAGAGGGTTCTAGGAGACCCTAGGACAATGAGTCAGATGTTCCACTTTTAGCTCTAAAATAGGCTCACAAAACAGAAGTATTTATTTTCTAGAGCTGATCTTTTGAGAAAGGAGTTTGTCTTCTGTTGGTCAGTTTCTATGTTAGCAAAAAACATGGAATAGTAAAGAGGGAGCTTGGAAACTCCAAGCACGTGTAAGGACAGTTTTTCTATCCAAAACAACTGAACAAATGACTGCCAAAACAAGAACTGGAGGGGAAACATATTTAAAGTTTAGAATTTGCCTATGGCCCAGGACTCCACGATGCTGGACCAAGGATCATAGGGTCAAGCCAACTGGAACGCCACATAAGTTTGGGGAAAGTTCTCCATATAAAATTAATCACTGCTTAGTTTTACAGATAGTACGAGGGTAAACTAAAGATCTCAATGATAAATTCTAGGTGTTTCTGGTTACCTGAGTGGCAATGACCAAATGGTATAACTAGGGAAATAATTTTCCCTCTTCCTGGCCATACCAGGACTGTTCTATAGAGTCTCCAGGAGAAGAACATCTTAAAATTTCCCAAGTACTCCAAAGTGGGGATATATAGTGAAGAACCAACTGGTATTACTTGAGAGGTCTCATGGTTGAAGAAAATATAAATGATTCAGGTCCTTGGGGTAGGTACTGGTGACTAAAACCAGTGGCTCATCTCAAGAGACTGGATACATACTGATGGCCATGGATTAGACATCTTTCTCTAAGACAGGAAGATACAGAATTCCTCCCCATAAATTATATGTCCCTACCAACTGAATCCTATTAGTTTACTCCTTGAAGACTGAACTTAACTACCATCTCTTTATGAAAGCTTTACCCTAACTCATAGTAATCTCTGCTTTCTATAAATGTGTAGCCCTTGATTATACCATTTATTTGTCACCAAGAGACTACTCTGTATTGCTCATTTTCCTTCGATACTGACTCACAGAAAAATTGCAACTCCACATATTATATTCCATTTCAAGAGCAGAACATCCTGTGTAAATATTGGATTAAAATAACCCACTGGAAGTTCAGAATCCTGACTCTGGAGTGAGAATCACCTTCTTTTAGTTCTTAGATCTACTATAGCAGCAAATAGTCCAGTTTCTCTCAGTTCTAGTTTTCTAGTTCTATGAAACAGGTAGTTATTCACTTTACTCTGGGTGTTGTGAAGATTCAATGTGACAGGACAGTAAACATTGACCCATGTTTTATCTAGGTAGTTTCTTTCTTACTCTGGCCATTCCTCTAATCTAGGAGCCAGGCTGGTTTTGCTCACTGTCTCAGAGAAGAAACACCATGAGAGAAAGCAGAGAAAACAGGAGTCTTATAGTACCTATTTGTGTTTGAAAAGCTTAGTAGAGAAGATATTGGAAATGACTCAAGACATGATGAGGAAGAGTGAGCTTTTCTCATTTCTGGACCAGAAAAAAAGATCATACTTGGGGAGGGATGAAAGACAGGTAGAGGGTGACAAGTTAGGCATTGGCTTGTTCCTACCCCCTGTTCCATGAGCTGAGCCTAGAGAAGAGGGAAAAGGGAGAGAAAAGTTTGTGCTATCCAAAATATCCTAATGTTGGAAAGAACCCAGGAAGGGCAAGACTCTGGGTAAGATTAACTAACGGATGTATTCAGGCAGTAAGACTACAAATTGTTTTAAGGAGTTTTTCTGCCACCGTGTAATGCAAGAATAGAACAATTATCAAGAGTGGGATGCAGACAGCAGAAAGCATCTTTGGACATGAAGAAGACTTGCAGACCAGAACTCAGGATATCTCATAGTGATCTGCGATGACCAGGGACCATGAGATAATGGACGCCACACTAGATACCACATTAGATATTAGTGGGATGAAGATATCAAGTGCCATATGGACATGCTCCCTTTGTACAGAATGAGCCCTAAGGAAGTTATTCTGGGTGTCCCAGCTGGTAGTTTAAGTTCTGTCACTCTGTCCCACTCTGGTGGAAAGAGAGCTAAAATTAGATATGAAGTTGCTACAGAAAAATAAGGATTCTTTATCTTAAATATTTGTATTATATAACTCAAATTGAATTGTGGTTGAAATGTATGCACATGACGTGCCATAAAATGCTTGGCTATATGATGAGTTTTCAATATTTTAGTTATCAATCAATAATGGTTACAATGGTTATGTCATACAACACCTCTGGAGTGTAGACGGGAGGTCTGAAGCTATGGAATGTCAAATCTGTATTTTTACAGATTTAAATCTGTATTTTTAATATTAAAATAAACGTATTTTAATTTAAATCCGTATTTTTACAGATAAAAAAACTTTATTTTTACAAGTAAAGTTTTACTGGAACACAGGCATGTTCATCTTTTTTTTTTTCATATTTTCTATGACCGCTTTTGAGCTACAACAGATCTGAGTAGTTGTGAAAGAGATCCAATGCAAATCAAAACCTTTTGCTCTTCATAGAAAATGTTTGCCAACTCCTGGTTTAGCGTCTTAATTGCTTTAGGATATAGCACACAGATGCATACACTGTATTTGTCATTAGTCAGGTTTCTTCAGAGGAAAGAACCAATAGGTTGTGCATATCTGTGTGAGTGTGTGTATTTAAGAATTGGCTCATAGGATTATGAAAGTTGGCAAGTTCTAAGTCTGTAGGGTAGGTGATAGGATAGAGAGGTGTTGCCCTTTGAGTCCAAAGGCAGTCTGTGGGCAGACTTTTCTTTTATTCTGGGAAGGTCAACCTTTTTCTATTAAGGGCTTTGACTGATTAGATGAGGTCCACCAACATTATCACAGGCAACTGATTTAAATGTTAATCTCATCTAAAAATATACCCTCACAGAAAGATCTAGAATAATGTTTGACCAAATATCTGGGTAACATGGCCCAGCTAAGCTGACACTTAAAATTAACCACCACACATGTATGCATGCATGCATACACACACACACACACACACACACACGCACGCACACACACACGCACCCAGCAGTGCACTATGAAACCAAAGAGAGTTCATTCTGCTATCTGTATTCCTTTGAAAATACCACTCAACTTCTTTCGATTAGTTTGCAGTCAATCAGGAAGAAAGTATACGATCCACCTAGTACCCATTTCCTCAGTGCTCTGACAAAGAATACATATTTTCCTACAAAAACTCAAATTTTCTTCCAGAGAATGAAATAAAGGTAAATGTTTCACATTTCACATCCTGGTCTTTTGGTGTAGCACCAGCCTGAAAGGGCTAAATCCAAATGGATTTTTATTTAAATCAGCTGGCAACAAAGATGACACATTCCTTTTTTCTCTGTGGGAAAACCAGACGGGCCTAATTAATAAAATATATCATATCAATCTTCAATTACGTCTCAGTGGGGAGGGAGAATAGTACAGTTTGGAAGTCGTTAGGCCTTGGAGAATGATGTTTTAATTAAATAAACACGTTTTTATTTTTGTATTTAGGAAGCAGCTTTAAAAACAATGTACCAGGGTCTGATTTTAAGGGACAAGGACAAAATTAAAAATCTTTTTAATGAACATGCTATTTTCCCCCAAGTTTGTAAAACAGGATGAATGATATAGGTTCCATCTCTCTCACAGGGTTAGTGGGAAAAGCAAATGATATTTCAGAGAAGTTTCTGAAATTGTTAGTCTGTAACAACAGAGGATGATTAAGTGGTCAGAACACTTTAGCTGGCTAGAGTTCAGATTTGAGTATTAGTGCTCAAGAAGTTAAAAAAAATCTTCAGTGAATGGCTAAATATCAAGGCAAAGCAAAATCAGGGAGATAATTAAACAGGAGGCGGGACTGCACCACATTCACCTAAACTTTCAAATCCAGGAGTCAGCACTTCCTCTGAAAATTACAGTGACCTGGGTGAAAAGGTTAGTCCCACAGTGTGGACACCAAAGCTCCCACTGCTGCAAACCTTTAATGAGACAACATATTGCCACTTAGCTGTTGGGGATGTTAGAGTTACCAGACAACCACGGGACCTCTGGAGACCTTAGAGTTCATGAAGTCCAAGTTGTAATTGCAAATGTCTCCAGGGATGAGGCAGGAACTGTGAGTACAATATGTCAGAAGTCACTGCAAGGGCAGTGATTCTCAATGGCAGCTGGTCCTCAGCCTCATTGTTGGGAAGACAGTAAGGAATGGTGGAAAATAGGGAGAATAAGAGGACACTCAGCTTCCTCCCTGCCTTCCTCTCCTTCTTTCCTTCCTTCCTTCCTTCCGTTCTTTCTTTCTTTCTTTCTTTCTTTCTTTCTTTCTTTCTTTCTTTCTCTCTCTCCCTTTCCTTTCCTTTCTCTCTTTCTCCCTTCCTTCCTTCCTTCCTCTCTTTCTTTTCTTCTTTCTTTCTTTCTTTCTTTCTTTCTCTCTCTCTCCCTTTCCTTTCCTTTCTTTCTCTCTTTCTCCCTTCCTTCCTTCCTCTCTTTCTTTCTTTCTTTCTTTTTTCTTCTCTTTCTCCCTTCCATCCTTCCTTCCTTCTTCTCACTCATCCTTTCTGAAGGCAACAGCTCTATTTAGAGATTCCCAACTCTTTCCATGTTGAAATTAGGGTCTAGAAGATATTTGAAACCTCCCAATTTCAAATACTGGCAGCTATCTTAAATTTTAAAAACCACAACCCTCCCTGCCCCCATAATACATATGTTAAACCAAACACTGACAAGCTATCAAGTGCAATTTCTTAAATAAGTCGTGGGAATGTAATGTATAGCATGGTAACTACAGTTAATGATACAGCTCTGTATATTCAAAAGTTGCTGAAATCTTTTTTTAGATTTTGTTTATTTATATGTTTATGTATATATGTAAGCATGTATTTATTTATTTTTAAATATTTTATTTATTTATTTAAGAGAGAGAGCAAGAGAGAGTAAGAGAGCACAAGCACAAGCAGGGGGAAGCAGAGGGAGAAGCAGACTCTCCACTGAGCAGGGAGGCAGATGTGGGACCCAATCCCAGGACACTGGGATCATGACCTGAGCCGAAGGCAGACGAATAACCAACTGAGCCACCCAGGTGCCCCAAGGGAGTATCTTAAAAGTTCTCATCACAAGAAAAATAAGTTAAGGCTATGGAGGATGATAGGTGTTAGCTAGACTTATGTGGTGATCATTTTGCAATATATACAAATACTGAATCATTATGTTGTATGCTTGAAAGTAATATAATGTGATATGTCAATTAACCTCATTTTAAAAATGACAGTTTCTGGTAGTCTCTCCTTCTGATTGTCCTGCTGAGAAATGAGAGCAGAGAGACGTGAGCAGGCAGGGACCACCAGCCAGTCAATAGCCAGGAGCTACCGCCTTGAAACCATCTCCTTGTAATCTCTACCCTATGCCGGCACTTGCACTCACGTCCCCAGCATTTTGATTATTCAATGTAAATGTGTAGCTGCCTCCAAACATTCCTGAGGTTGAGAATATTTTTGTACTCTCACTTTCATCTTCCTATCCATTTCTCAAGACAGAAATGAAACTATCATGGTAGATCCAATGATGGTTTTGAGGTCAGACTCATGTTCTTCTCCTTCTTTTATTTTTTTCTTTCCTAAATGAAAGATCTCACATATTATTACTGAACAACCTACTGGTGCAGAAGCAGGGTAACAGAAAAATCACTTTCCCCCATAAAATAAGTCTATTGTTCAGGTAGTAGTGACGTTTATAGCATGATAGGATAGGAGCACGTGACCTTCATGCAGCAAAAATATACGTGCTATCTCATGGGTGATCCCTTCCAGATCCATTGTGGCTCCTCTCCAGTACCTCCTATTGGACTTGTGTCTGATTTGATTGCCAGTTTTCATCCAAATCCACTAGGGAAAGGGACGATTCTGCTTTTGTTTCTTGACCAGGAATCACGTGATCCTGAAAGTCTTGTGAGGAGACACAGCAAGGAACAGTCACCTCACACACCACAATAGCAGAAAAAAGGTGAGAGAGACCCACGCATTTCTTTGCTCAAGTCTGGGGATGCAGGATGCCCTGGTCTCTTTTGCTACAGGTGGTCAGGCCATGTCACAAGATTTCCCGCCTTCCCTATTTCCATGGTCAGAAATATCAGCTCTGAACTCACTCGTTCCCCTCCACATCTCTCTTCATGGTTTTTGGCAGATGAATCCAAATTTTGTGTAGCAACTGGACTCAGGTTTTAGAAACAACTTGAGTAGAAAAAGTAAAATCTCCAAAAGGGAATATCAGAGTTATGCTGAATAAGGTAGAGGAAGCTCAGGTGTATCGGAAGCCATGCTTCCTTAAAGCAGTAAATTATTCCTATAATCGTCTCCCCCGCCCCCAAGGCTGACTGGCCTCAGGTCCATCACTAAGCACACTTGTGCCTCAGCCTGCTGCATGACAATAACGTCTTGCCGGGCTCTGGATGAAAGGAGGCAACTATGCTGAGCACAATGTCTGATGGCAGGCTGGCGCGTGGTGACTTGCTAGCTGGGCCTGACGATACAGCATGGTACTTAGAGGAGCACACATTATAAACCATGTCCTTGGACAGGTGCGTGCAAGTGTGATAGGCTCAAGCTTCTTTTTAAATGAACCACTTTAACCTTTTCAAAAACAGCTTCCTCTGATTTTGTCTTCATATCACACACTAAACAACACTGAACAATTTAGAAGCATTTCTCGTATAACAACAGAAGCATGTGGGGCAGGATTAGAAACTGGTCAAAAAAAAAGCTCTTGAATGTTATGATATCAGTGGTCTGTTCTAAATAACATGGGAATGGGAAAGTGAAGTAAGGATTGGTTGGGTGTTAGTCGCTGTCGAAGCTGAGCGATTGGGACATGGGGGCTCATTATATCATTCTCTCCCTTCTGTATCTATTTAAATTTTTCTGTAATAAAAAGCAAAAAAATAAGCTCATGTATAGTAGTCAGTGCTTCAAATATTTCAAAATTGAGTATATTTTCCATACCCCATATCCTGGTGGTCATATGGCAGTGGCAAGTATTCGTGCCACATGTCCCCAACCCCTCATCCAAGATAGAGGTTAAGGGTCGAGCATGACACTCCTCATCTCCTGGCTCGTGGCAGCTGCTGTCAATGAGCAAAACTTGGTAGAGGAAAAGAAAACTCTTTACTACCCATGTCTCATAAATGAGGAAGGTCATTAGAGACTTAACTGATTTTTTTTTTTTTTTTCTTTTTGGAGGACCTTGTTGTGTTTTGGCATAATCAGTGCTTAAGATGACAGATAACTGGTATTTCAGGGAATTGGGCTAAATAGGAGAGACTTTTCTTTCTTTCTTTCTTTCTTTTTTTTTTTTTACATAGAACATCTAATTTGATTTCTATACAGCAACACATCTAGTTAGCTAGTCACAAGTTGAGATTCCAGCATATTGATGGGAACGCTACACATCAAAATTTCCTTTTCATCATTATATATTAACCATCTCCCTTTTTATATTCTAACACAGCTCATGTAATTTTGATGTGTGTTTTTATCTGACTTGCATTATCTATTTGGATGATGAAAAGCAGAGGAAACTCAGGGCTGATGTGTATTCGTTTTATACTTCACGTGTCCAGCCAATCTAGCACACACAGATGCTCGGGCATGTGCTGCTTCTGCTCCTGAGATCCACAGTCTAGAGGCTGGTAGCCGGCAGCCCAATGGCTGAATCCCACCTGACACTTGTGTTTGTATGGTACGCAAGCGAAGAATGAGTTTTATGTTTTTATTTGAATTTTTTAAAGGATTTTATTTATTATTTATTTGACAGACAGAGACCACAAGTAGGCAGAGAGGCAGGCAGAGAGAGAGGAAGGGAAGCAGGCTCCCTGCTGAGCAGAGAGCCTCATGCGGGACTCCATCCCAGGATCTTGGGATCATGACCTGAGCCGAAGGGAGAGGCTTTAACCCACTGACCCACCCAGGCACCCTGGGTTTTACGTTTTTAAATGGTTAAAATGAAATTAAAAGGAGAGTAATAGTTCATAATGTAAGAACCACGAAATTCAGGTACAGCTGTCCAAAAATAAAGTTTTACTGGAACACAGCCACACTCATTTGTTCGTGAATTTACTATGTCACTTTTTAAGCTACAGTGAGAGGGTTGAATAACTATGACCCAGACCGCATGGCCCACAGAGCCTAAAAGTCTTACTATCTGACCCTTTACAGAAAAAGTTTCCTGATCCTTATTTCGGTTCAAGTCTGTATGACAAGACTTTTTGCAATGATGGAAATGGTCTATAACTGTGTGGTCCAGTCGAGTAGCCATGTGTAGTGACTGATCATTTGAAATGTGCCTCCTGTGCTTGAGAAGCTGAATTTTTATATTTATTTAGTTGTACTTCATTTAAATTTAAACAGCCACAAGGACAGAGTGGACGGTACAGTTCCTGTCTGTCCACAATGGCAACCTGGGTCCCGTTTGACCTACAAAGATTATAGTCTCCTGCTATCTCCATAGCCTTCGGACTTTATCATTCGTCTTGTTTTTCCCCCCACAGAGCTGACCTTCAAGTTACCAAATGCAGTGTACCATTCTTGATACTGTTGTCCTTGGCATTTCCTCCACTTGAAACCCATGGGTTTCTTCTTCCTGTGCTCCTGAAATTTCTTCCTATCTCTATTTATTGTGGGCTTTTCTTAAAATGTAAGCATTTACTAACGACTTGGCCATGTCTTCTATTTATAATTGTTTTCCTGACAATAACTTCCACTCTCGAGGCACCAACTGTCATGACTAAGCAGATGGCTTTCATATCTGAGTGGTGTTCCCACAAGGCTGCCTGCTGTATGTCTCTATTTAAAAAACTCACCAGCGTACATGCTCAATCTCATTTCTAGCCACCCCTCTCCCTGAGCACACCCTCTTTTCTTAACTTTCCAGAAAAACTCCCTGTGGCAAGACTCACCTGCATAGAGTCATGCCTTTGTTACCCCTCATGCATCCCCATCTGTCTTCAAGGCATGTGCCATACCCTTTATACAGTCTCTATTCCCACTGTCGTTTGAGCATGACCCGTTTTGTTTCATCACGTTTAAGTAATAAAATGAAATGAAACATTGTGTAACAGCATTGTGTAACATTGTGTTAACAGTGTGTTAACAGCAAGGACTCAAGCCCTGATACCCGGATTTGAATTGCAGCTCTACTCTTCCCTAGCTTGTGACCTTAGGTAAGTTACTTCACCTCTCTGTTCCTTGGATCCCTTATCTGCAGAATAGGGCTAATACAGTAGTTGCTTCATAGGAGTGCACAATTTGAGGACTAAATGGCTACATCTTTGTAAAAGAATCTATCTATCCAGTAGGCTCCACACCCAGCGCATAGCCCAATGCCGGACTTGAATTTACGACCCTGAACTGAGCTCAAGACCTGAGCTGAGATCAAGAGTTGAATGCTTAACGGACTGAGCCAGGCAGGCACCTCTACAAAATTCCCTATTTTTTAAATATAGATGTTATGTTCTGGGAATGATAACTGCTGTTTGATACAATTAAAGAGGGGATGATCTATTGGTAATCTTTTACCAAGATATCACAGATGACTATAAGCAACGAGCCAAATTCCACTTCCAGTCTGCTTCTCCAAGCTGCCATAAATAACAGCAAGTGTTTGGTGCCTCTTCCAGATAGTTCTAGTTATTGGGAAAAACAGACATTCACTGATGACTCTTTCTGTGCTTTAAGACACGGAATTGATTTGAATTATTTCTTGAGTTTTGGATCATCTTCCCACCCTCTTTCCTGCTTGCTGCTTCTCTACTCAGAACGTCTCCTACACATCAAGTTGGCATATGCTTTCCAGAAACAGCTTCGATGACATCATCCGGCTGCCAAATGAGAGGCAGAAACCCCACATTCTCAGTCTGGATGGTCAGGGTTTCCATGTGTCTACCTCACTCACTGTTTTAGTATCACTATTCTCTTACCATCCAGGGATGATGCCTCCTACTTCCTCTCCTTGGAGATCAAAATCCCACCCTTCTCCATGACCAACTCCAATGCCACGCTTGCCACAACTCTGGCCCCAAATTTTCTTGCCTCATCTGACTTTTCTGAACATCTTGTCCATCCTTCCTATTCCTTTCTGGTATGGTGACTGCTCTTCCTGAACAATTTCTTTCCTTGGTACAGAGGCTGGGATTTCAAGTTTTGTGAATTCCATAGTGTTTTGCACATAGAGAAGGTGATCCATAAACGTGCGTCACATTGTCCCAAAGAAGCCTGAGGAGAGCTTTATCACTCAACAGAGATTTAAATACCAAATATCTATATGTGCTAGAACTGTGCTAAGAATAGCAAACATTTCAAAATAATTATCAAGGGATACCTGGGTGGCTCAGTTGGTTAAGCCGCTGCCTTCGGCTCAGGTCATGATCACAGGGTCCTGGGATCAAGTCCCGCATCGGGCTCCTTGCTTGGCAGGGAGCCTGCTTCTCTCTCTGCCTCTGCCTGTCCCTCTGCCTGCTTGTGTGTTCTCTCTCTCTCTCTGACAAATAAAATCTTTAAAATAATTATCAACACAATTCAAGACTGTAGGAAGTGGTGAGTGTGTCTCCGTGGGTGTGTGCTGGGAAGGGCTGGGAGGAGGTCAGCAGGATTCTTCATGCTTCCTATAGCAGCTGAATCTCTCTCTTCTGGTCACTCATGTGCTGAAATGCATATCTGGGAATTAATCTTGTAATGATGATGGTTATCACCTCTCCTCCCTCTATTAGGCAGCAAAATGGCGATCAGCTCGGGAGGGGCAGGACTTACAGTGACGGGCACTAAGGTAAGCTGGTTTTCTTGGCATGTTTCTCTTGTGCTGGAACCAGCCTTGAGTTCCTATCAACCTAGCCTGTCAGCAAATAGCGATTTATGACACACACGGATGCGGAGGGAGAGGAGGGTCAGTGAATGGAAGTGTTATATATTCTCCCGGCTGGGGCTGCCTGCTTTACCAGACATCTCTGTCTTCTTCAGTGTGCAGCTCTGATAACAGTGACATTTTGGGTCCATTCAAAGTTGAGGGAAGAGTCTCAGATAGCTATTCGGTTCAGTGACATGATGCCTGCACAAGCTGAATTTTCTGCCTCCGATAAACAGCTCACCACCCCCTTCCTCTTCGTTCTGTTTCATGATCCTTGCTAAACGGTTGTTTAAAGAGGAAAAGAAAAGAACATGGAATGGAAAGACGGGAAGCAAAGAAAGTTTGTTACACTTGAATGTACGTCTTTTTAATTCTACGGATTTCCAGATTGCCTAGATCCAGAGCTAAGGCCACTGTGCAATCCTTGGGAACCATCCCTGCCAGCCCCACAGCCCCAAGGTGCTCAAATGCCAACTCCTTTTGCTAGGCAGGGGGTGGCCGGGCTGGGTTGAGAAGCTACAGCCACCTAAGGTGCTACCATCATGTGGGTTCCTTTCCTCGAAATTTTGTCTCTGTGTTCTCAGCCTCTGGTCATCCCTGCTTTTTTGTTAGTCCTTTTCACTTTGTCACAGTGACATGTTTCCCTAAATTTATTATTTCTCCAGGGGCCAGCTCCTAGGGGTCTGCTGCATTGTCCGGTGAGGTGTGTGAGAGCTCCCAGAGCCGCCGATCACTAGAGCAGGTGCCTCTGACGGACGGGCCCTGTAGAGAGCTGCCTGGAGCCTGGGATAGCTTTAAAAATGGGGCTGCCCCCGGAAAGAATCAGACACGTTAATACATCACAGCTGCAGTTGTTCGGGCCTGACAGGGGTTCACAATGAGAAGAAGAAATGGCCAATTTTAAGGACTGGCCCTGGGAAGTCCTTTGGATCAAATTCTCTTGGGGCTTTGGCTTTGCCTGTAAAAATTCCCGAAAGCACAGCTGAGTGGAGATTCAGAAAAGCCATCCCCGCTTCCTCAGAAGAGTTAATTAAATTGGTTAATCCTGAAGCACCAGGCTTCTATCGCTCGGTGAATCTAAAGCAAATTGAGTGATCAGGTAGAGCTTTATCCCCTGGACACTTATACACCCGTTAGCAACTGGGTAAACTTTGTGTCAAGAACGATGGCTGTTCTGTGTTCAGCGGGGACCCTGTTTAAGGATGAAGACAGCTGAGGGACTCTGGTGTAGAAGATACCAGCCTGCCTAGAGAGACTATCGGAGTTCTGACAAATGAGGCAGCATCTCTGCTAACAACAACCCTGGCTTCTGTCACGGCTGGTGGGCAAATGAGGACAAAGGCAGGAGAAAAGTGCCTTTGGAGATTACCATAATCCTGATGTTCTCTGGGTATGTGCCTTCTGGAGATGCTGGCGGAAGAGCTGATCATAGAAGGCATCACCTAGCCTAGTGTCTTTGGACTCAGACAAGCCTGAGTTCAAATAGCAGCTGAGCCATTTACTTATAGCATGACCTTCATACACTCCTCCAGGTCTGTTTCCTTATCAAGGAAATGGGGACAAAAATGGTACCTCTTAGAATTGTTCTAAAGATGAAAGGTTTTGTACCATGCTTAGTGTATTGTAGCCACTATTCTCAGTAAATTCATGGATGTGTACTCTTCGTTCTAAAGTGTTTTTTTCACAGACACAGAGAAAAGAGTGTGAAAGTCAAGCCTCATGGCCTAAAAGAATATGAATGCACATTGACATCACTTAAGTGAACATTCGTTAAGTAGCTAGTGTGGAAATTGGCTACTGACAAGACACTGAAGTCAATGACAACATCCTTGTTGTCTTCCCAACCAGACTACCAACTTCTCAACAAGCCACATGTTCAGGAAGAAGACAGGAGGGTTCCAATGCAGCACACAAGCGAGCTGGCAGTTTGGGGGACACGGAAATACTGAAATTCCTTGGAACGACCCCCAACCAAGCACAGAGATATTCATGGGGAGTGCTGATAGCCTCTTCCTCTCCAACCGCGCCAGAGCACACTTGGTCAAATGGTTGGGAAATACCCCAAAAGCGTCCTAAGTGACTACATGCCCAACTCCACTTCCCTGAAAGAAAGTAGCAGAAGAACAAAGAAGATTCCGAGACAGAAGAACACCAGAGACTTGCTAGCTCATACCTGCCTTCCTCAGTGTTTCCTCCACTGTCTTCCATCTCTCTATTTACAGTGTTGTTCACAGTCAGAAGTCTGACTCGTCTCACTAACAGCTGCCCTTGGCCGAGCAGCCTGGTCCAGCTGCTGGAGCCCTTTTCACCACTCTGGTGTGGTAGCGGTCATCTCCGCTCCAGGACCCACTTCCTTCAGCACACGCCCTTTGTTTTAATGGCTTTTTCATTCCACATGCAGGATGTGACCATCTCTCCTCTTTTGAGAACCATTTTTTTTTTTCCTTTTTGGCTTTTGACAGGAACTACCCTGCCAGCTCCTTTTAAGAAATCCTTGAGGAGGACACTAACTTTATGTATGTCTTTATTCACCTTTGTTCTTCTCTGGAGATGTCATCCACTCCAGCCCCACCTCCTCGCTTTTGCCCTTCACTTCTAGTCCAGCTTACTGGGTATTTTCATTCATCTGACTCTCTGTTCCCTCAAGAAAAACTAAAAACTGAAGGTATTCCTTAAGCTCCAACCATCCCCAACCTCCTTATTTCTCTTAGAATATTCTGAATGTTCTTTTAGGCTGTCCACCTTAGAATGATGCTATTCATTCAATAAATATGATTAATATGTCCTAGAGTCTGGATAGTGTGAATGAGGCATGGTGTCCCTATCTCTCTGAAGCCTAGAAGGGGGAAAGAGACACTTCAGCATGGACACATGACACAGAAGAGTAATTGCTATGATTGTGTTCAAGACTAGAACCAGTCTGAGGGTTCAGAGAAGCCGCACAGGAGGAAATAATATCTAAACTCAGACTCAAAGAAAAGGGGCAGTTATACAAAGGGTTAGGGTTATACAAAGCATTCCAGGCAGAGGACTATTCAAAGACTGAGTGGGAAGAAAATGAATTTGAGAATCTTCAAAGAATTCACCATTTCTTTAAGGAGTTAATCCCATTTACAACTGCACACAAAACCATAAGATATCTAGGAATAAACCTAACCAAAGAGACAAAAATCTGTACTCGGAAACTATAAAGTACTCATGAAAGAAATGGAGGAAGACACAAAGAAGTGGAAAAACATTCCATGCTCATGGATTGGAACAAAAATATTCTGAAAATGTCTATGCTACCTAAAGCATTCTACACATTTCTTGCAATCCCTAGCAAAATACCATTAATTTTTTTCAAAGAAATGGAACAAATAATCCTAAAATTTATATGGAACCAGAAAAGACCTCCAATAGCCAGAGGAATGTTGAAAAAGAAAGCCAAAGTTGGTGGCATCACAATTCCAGACTTCAAGCTCTATTACAAAGCTGTCATCATCAAGACAGTATGGTGCTAGCACAAAAACAGACACATAGATCAATGGAACAGAATAGAAAGCCCAGAAATAGACCCTCAACTCTATGGTCAACTAATCTTCGACAAAGCAGGAAAGAATGTCCAATGGAAAAAAGACAGTCTCTTCAACAAATGGTGTTGGGAAAATTGGACAGCCACATGCAGAAGAATAAAACTGGACCATTTCCTTACACCACATACAAAAATAGACTCAAAATGGATGAAGACCTCAATGTGAGACTGGAGTCCATCCAAATCCTTGAGAACACAGGCAGCAACCTCTTTGACCTCAGCTACAACAATTTCTTCTTAGAAACATAGCCAAAGTGATGGAATCAAGGGCAAAAATGAACTATTGGGACATCATGAAGATCAAAAGCTGTTGTACAGCAAAGGAAACAGTCAACAAAACCAAAAGACAACCAAACAAAATGGGAGAAGGTATTTGCAAATGACATATCAGATAAAGGGTTAATATCCCAAATCTATAAAGAACTTATCAAACTCAACACCCAAATAACAAATAATCTAATCAAGAAGTAGGCAGAGGACATGAACAGACATTTCTGCAAAGAAGACATCCAGCTGGACAAGACACATGAAAAAGTGCTCAGCATCACTTGGCATCAGGGAAATACAAATCAAAACCACATGAGATACCACCTCACACCAGTCAGAATGACTAAAATTAACCAGTCAGGAAACGACAGATGTTAGTGAGGATGTGGAGAAAAGGGAACCCTCCTATACTGTTGGTGGGAATGCAAGCTGGTGCAGCCACTCTGGAAAACAGTATGGAGGCTCCTCAAAAAGTTGAAAATGGAGCTACCCTATAAGCAATCACATTACTGGATATTTACCCTAAAGATACAAATGTAGTGGTCTAAAGGGGCACATGCACCCGAATGTTTATAGCAGCAATGTCCACAATAGCCAAACTATAGAAAGGACCTAGATGTCCATCAACAGATGAATGGATAAAGAAGAAGTGATTATATTTATATATATATATATATATATATATGCATGCAATGGAATACTATACAGCCATCAAAAAACCCCTGAAATCTTGACATTTGCAATGACATGGATGGAACTAGAGGGTATTATGCTAAGCGAAATAAGTCAATTAAAGAAAGACAACTATCATATGATCTCTCAGATATGAGGCATTTGAGAAGCAGGGTGGGGAGGCTGTGGAGGGCTAGGGAGGGAAAAAATGAAACAAGATGGACCAGGGAGGGAGACAAACCATAAGAGACTCTTAATCTCATGAAACAAACTAGGGTTGCTGGGGGAGGGGGAAGGAAGGGATAGGGTGGCTGGGTTATGGACACTGGGGAGAGTATGTGTTATGGTGAGTGCTGTGACTTGTGTAAGACTGATGATTCACAGACCTGTACCCATGAAGCAAATAATACATTATATGTTAATTTAAAAAAAAAGAATTCACCATTTCTGGAGTCCATAGTGCAAGAGAGCAAAATGGGTCAAGGTATGAAAGACTATTTAGTCTCCATCAAATGTACCATAATCATGACCACATGGACTTGGAAGCCCACCATGTTATGCTTTCTTTCTTGTCACAGCATTCTTACTTCATCATCTTAACCTCTCCCTTTCTTGTGCTCACCCTTGATGGCCTGAACTCTAGTGTAGACCATAAAGTGCTCTAACTAGTATTTTAACTAGTACTCTAATGTAGACCATAAATTACTCTAATTAGTACATAGTTTGGCAATTCATAATGTCTTACCCGGGAATTCATTCATCTACTCATTCATTCATTCATTCATTCATCCACCCAGCCCCCCGCCCCCACTCATCCATCCATCCATCCATCCAGTGCTTATTAATCACCTACTATGTGCCCAGTCCTGTGCTTGGTACCACAGAAGAGTAAATAAAATGGACTTTGTTCCTGGATTATGACCTTAATCATAGTTTTGGCAAGCAGCAAATCAACTGGTAAATAAGTGAATTAAAATTCGCTGCACTGTCTGGAATATTCTATTATTTTAAATGTCTCTCTATGCTGGTACTATGGTTTGTATATCACACCTCACAGAAGCCTTATGAAATGAACCTATTATGATTTTTCTTTTACAGGTAAGGCATCCAAGTGGTTAGGTGATTTGCTGAAGATCATGTGACAAGTGTAAGTGCACGACTGAGCCAGAGACTTAACTCAGGTCTGTATGACCCCAAAGCTGAGAGCACTGTGCAGGTGTCTGGGTGCTGGTTTTGTTGTTCTTGTTAATTAAATTCTCAGGGAGTTGGGATTTTTTTTTTTTTTTTTTTTTTGGTTGAGTAAAGACATCTGGACCTGTGTCAGGCACAATGAAATGTGTGAGCTGCTTTAATCTAGCAAAATATAATTGTGTCTATAGGATTACCCATCTCCTTTCTTAGGGTGAACGATGCTGGCTCTGATTAATCCTCATTTGTTTATCTCACATTCAAGAAGTATTTAGTGAATAACTACTATGTGTTAGGCAGGCACTGTGGTACACACTGTTGGTAAAAAAGAAAGAAAGCTGACTTGCCTTCATGGTGCTTTTGGCTCACCAGGGATACAGAGATGAATAAAACACGTCTAAAAGTGAACGTTCAAGAGGAAACAGAAGTAAATGCTGCAGAGCCGAAATGTGGGGCTATAAAAGATTAGGGCACAGGGTGGGGCATAAGGAGGTGATGCTTAAGCTCAGAGTAGAATTATATGAGGCAAAAAGAAGGGAATCTATAAAGTCTTCGATGGGAAGATCTGTGTCTGTTTCATGAGCTGATATAGCTTATCAAGTCAGTAAAACCTTATAGATGGATGATATTCAGGTATTTCCTTCCTGTCCCATGTGGTTTCCTTCCTAGAGGTAAACATTTCTGTACACTGGGTGGAAGTGCTTTTGAGACTTGTGCCTGACTATCACCCACTCAGATGCCTGCACTCCCCACTATCAGAGAAACACGAGTGGAATTGGGCCTTTTCCTCCATTGCAGGCTTTGGAACTGACCTCGTGCACTGAAATGTGTCAATTGTTCTAACACCTTCCGACTTCTTGGGGATTCTGAGTTAAATCCATGTAAATGTGTGCTTCGAGGAGGATGCACAGAAAAGGGAAGGACGTTAAACACCCATTAACCCACCACGTGCGTGTGTACATGCTGTGTCGATGCTCTCGAGGCCCTCGGCGCTGATGCCGCACCCAAAGCCATCCAAAATCATTTAGCACTGTCAAGTGTAAAACTAAGCTTCCCCCAGTCCTTGACCCCTACTGCCTCAAAGCCACAAGACAACTCAGCCCCTGCTGGTCAAATGATGTCCTCTGTCTCTCTTCCCAGTTGGACATGCTGGCTTCTTCCTCATTTCCAGTTAGTTTTCTGCCTAGCACTTTAACGGTCCATGCCCACGTCTTGGTTACTGTGTTGAAACTCTAAGGCAGCTGTGGCATAGGCTGGAGATACTGCCATTTTGGCGGGAGCTGAAAAGATTTTTACATTTATGCAAGTTGATTTTGGAGAACAGGGGTGAAGCACCTTGTGTTGAAGCACTTTGTTTTGGCTTTTTACTATCCCAGCATACATGTTTTCTACAGATTTCCTTCTTGCTACTGGCCCACACCGGAAGCCATCTGACATGTACACTTGTATGGACACCTTCCGAAATTTTATTTTTGAAATTTATTTTGAAACCTCACACACGTCACATCCCATGAGAAAACATGACATTGTATTTCTCAATGAGAAGAGATCTGCAGACTTACAACTAAGGTGTTTCTTGTCACTGTAACCCCGGTGCTGTATCTGTTTCTGACATCTGTTTTGGACTGACATTTCCCAATGATCTTCTCTCTTTTGAAAATTACATATCCTTGAATAAATCGGCCACGTGTGTCATATTTGATCCTCAGTAAGTAAAGTGCTGGGAGATGTACCAGACAGAAAAGCACACCTAGCTTTTCACTCTTTTTATATATACTTTAAGCAGGTTTTCATTAAATCCAGTGGCAGGGAACATGTTATTTAGCTACAGTGAACTCCTTCATTATGCAAGCCCTCAATTAAATAAAAACCTACTGAGATTACATCATCACCCTCGTGACAGCATTTGGTTTGGCTACTTTATTTGAGGCAATCCATTTTCAGGAGGACAGCTTAGAACTAGAATATTTTTCATCAGTAATCCCAAATTGAGAAATAAATCAAGAACATGGATAACAGTCAAACATTAAAAACATCACTGCAGTGATTAATACGGTAGTGCTCCTTTTATCTTATGATTATGTTTGCTCTCCCCCATCATCCGTAGGCATTCAATTCTTTCTATCATCCATTCCTAATGTACCCCTCCAGCACTGTCTCCTGTGGCTCCTTGTTCCGGATGCTCTGTTGCCGTTCCCAGCACACTTCTCCCATACCATGCATATGTGTTCATGTCTCCACGATCTGCCAAGGGCTGCCACCTATCCCTGCCAGATGGCTCTCACCTCTTTCCAGTGAATTCTTACTCATCTTGGATACACAGGACTTAGGTCTGTCCATCTGTGTTGTTTGGTACCTTTTACACAGCCTGTAAGGTACCAAGGACTGGCTTTCACATTTAGTAGGTGATGTATTTATTCATTGAGTCAGGGACTCTGATTTATTCATCTTTGCACTTGGAATATCTAAGCATTCGTAAATATATGCTTACGTGGTTGGGTAAATGAAGCACAGGACTCTAAAACACTAAAAGCCTTTGGAAACCCGAAGAGTGCCTTTCCACTTGGATTTTCTTACTTAGTGGTAAATGGGAAAACACAAAGCCAGAGACGGTAAATCCCTGTTCATAAGTGGCAGGTTTAGGATGGTCTGAGTCTAATGGCAAGATTCTAATAGTTGTGATAGCAGGCTGGCATGTGGGCAGAATATTAAAGTATGGATAAAAAGTTTTGAGAGGTAGCCTAGTACCAGAAAGTATCCAGGCCTGGGAATCAGGATACTTTCTTTCCCGTACTAAGCACCCCACTTCACTATGGGTCTCGAGGCAGGCCGCCTTTCCCTTCTGGGCCTAGACTTCCCCATTCATAACATGACAGGACTGGACCAGGGAATCTCCATGGGCCATCTGCATCTTCAGCTCTTAGGAACTCTCCTCCCTGCATGGTTCCTCCCTACTTACAGCCTATAGAATGCTTACCAAGTAGAAACCACCTCCGTATTGAACAACTCCTAATTCCCGATTAAATATGTGTGGCAAGATTAAAAACAAAAAATCTTAGGGGCGCCTGGGTGGCTCAGTGGGTTAAAGCCTCTGCCTTTGGCTCAGGTCGTGGTCCCAGGGTCCTGGGATTGAGTCCTGCGTCAGGCTCTCTGCTCCACAGGGAGCCTGCTTCCTCCTCTTTCTCTCTGCCTGCCTCTCTGCCTACTTGTGATCTCTGTATGTCAAGTAAATAAATAAAATCTTTAAAAAAAAAAAATCTTAGTGCTTGCTCCAGAATTTCTTAGGGAAGGAGTTTTCTTTATTTGGGAAGATATTTTGATATGAAGCTTGAGGGAAAGACAAGACCCCCAAGGGCACAGGGTCTCTAGGAACTCCAGTTACCAAGAGTATCATTAAACTAATTGCCAGGCATCAGAAGGAATCCGGATAGCTAGGGGTAGGGAATAGAAAGTAGAGCAGAAAGAAGGAAAGACAGAGAGGGAGAGAGCAGTTAGAAGGAAGATAGCAAGACCAGGAGACAGGGAACGAGAGTATTTAGGTACTATTGAATTTTAGTGTGTTTTGCTTTTTTAAAACTTTAGTAAAATCTGCACATACCAGAGCCATGTGTGAGTAGTATTTTCAGTGGAAATTAAATGAAAAATGTAGAGATCCAAATTTAAATCAACGTGCATGACAGAGAAAACTTGAGTAAGATGGGAAGAGGACCTTTCAGAGTATGTGGTGTGCCGTTCACGCACTGCTCAAGGGTGACACATATGTATGCGTGTGTGGCAGGGCAATTCAAATCCTAGGCATCACGGGTTTATGCACTTGTAATTTTCCAGTACTTGGCAATAAGTGTTTTATTCTTTTTCTCTTCTTTCTTTTTTTTTTTTTAAATTTTATTTATTTGAGAGAGAGACAGTGAGCGAGAGCATGAGAGGGGAGAAGGTTAGAGGGAGAAGCAGACTCCCTGTGGGGCTGGGAGCCACATGTGGGACTCGATCCTGGGACTCCGGATCATGACCTGAGCCGAAGGCAGTTGCTTAACCAACTGAGCCACCCAGGCGCCCTATAAGTGTTTTTTTTTTTCCCTAAAAAAAAAAAAAAAATTACGTTATGACAATTTTCTGACACATGGATATGTCATGAGGAAGGGGCACCTTTTCCTAACCTGCACAAAAGTCACGTGTGGTCTATTGGCAGTACTCAGTCTTACACCAAAGACTTTCACAGAAGATAAGTTCAAAATCAGAGGTGATTGGAGGTCCTCAGGAAATATGGCAGAGGACCTTAGAAAGGGCTTTACGTTTTCTCAAATTGTCAAAAAGAGTTTTTGTGATAATCACTCGTAAGCAGATATTACAGGGCAGGATAATCTGAGCAACCTTCCAAGTAGCATACTGACAAAGCGGTAGGAAGTACGCCAACTGAAATCCATACGGAGGCTGCTTTCTCCGCTGCCCTCTATTACATACGCATACTTGCTTTGACTGTCACATGTGTAAGAGCCACAAGAAAACCGATGCACCCAACGAGGCCCTGGCATTCTGCAGAAGTATCCGGAGGTGGGATCACGGCTATAACAAGGAAATCGTGGGCTGCCCAGGTGTGGAAGGTACTTCCCGTCTTCCTCCCGCCCCCAATTAAAATGAGAAGAGGACCTAAACTGCTTGCTCAGCGCCTTTTTTTTTTTTTGCATTTGGAGGACAGAGAAAGAATGCTCAATTGCTTGAATGCATTTCCCTTTTACTGCTCAGTTTACAAGCAATCATATCACTCCACACAAACTATAATTTCCTCTTTGTTATCTTTGCTTCCTTCAGACAAACATGATTCACCGAAGAAATAATAATGAACCATTACCTTTGATGGAACGGCTGCCAGCACTGTGGAGATGGGAGTGTGCCAAGATTCGAGATGGATGCTGTATTAAGGCAGACAATGTACATTCCACTTCTAGGTGATGTGAGCACCCTGCCGTTTGCTGTTTACTTTTTCCTATACTTATCTAAAACCTCTGGCTATTTTTTTTTTCTTTTGGCACAGTAGTGTGCAGAAACTGAATTATTGTAAGATCAGCTGTAGGCTATTACCTAGTAGGTACTCTAAGAACTTACTCAATTCCGGTAATTGTTATCCTCGTCAGTTCCTTCAATCACTCACTCACTCACCCATCCTTCCATCTCTCCATCTACTCAGGTACTCAGCAAACATTTACTGGGTATCCACGCAGGGCATGGCTCTGTTTCAGAGTCTGTAATACTCAGAACATGTACAGCGATGAGGACACATCACACAGGACCTGTCCTCTTGGAACTCAGTGCTCAACACTCTAGAACACTCTAGAGTCACCGGGCATGCTCTAAACAACACCAACACTCAGGGGGCATCTCTAGAGAATTTGATTTAATTGTTCTGGGATGGGGAAGAAGAGCCAGCATTATTTTTAAACTTCTCAGGTAGCTTTAATTCAAAGCAAAGGCTGAGGATCACTGGTTTAGAGTTTACAACCCCATAAGGCAGACAAAGAATAAATAAGTGAACAAAATACTACTACTAATAATAATTACATGAAGAGTGGTGTTTTATGCTTTCTGGTGGGCTCTAACAAATCTCCATTCTGGGATAAGGCTCAACGGTTAGCTGGCTGTGACTGAAAAGTAAATTTTGTTGGTCTGTAACTTCCTGCATTTTTTTTTTCCATAGTGGGGGGTTGTGTTTGTAAGGGACATCTCCCTTGTGGCAGAATCTCATTAAGGCAATGGCCAGAAGGATGAAACTTTGGCTTTTGTTACTGTGTTGCTACTTTTCCTGATCAGAAAATCTGAAAGCCTTCCTAAATAAATGCAGTTGGAGGTATAAGAAATGAAATACGGACATCGAAATTACTTTTGTCCCCTAGATGAGAACAGATTCTTTAAAAAAAAAAAGAGATTTATTTATTTATTTGAGAGAGGAAAAAAGTGGGGAGAGAGGCAGAGGGAGAGACTCTCCAAGCAGACTCCCCATTGAGTAGGGAGCCTGACGTAGGGCTCGATCCCGCAACTCGTGCGATCGTGACCTGAGCCGAAACCAAGAGTCGGACACTTAATTGATTGAGCTACCCAGGTGTGCCAAGAGAGCAGATTCCTTTTGCATGGTGGTATGGTTTAGCAGGAAGAGTATAAAATCAGGCAAAGTGAGATTGTTTTTCCTGGCTCCCTGAATACCTATGTACAAGACCCTGAACTTCTGTGAGTTTTGGGTCCCTTATCCAGAAAATGGGGATGATAATGGAGCTTCCTCCAGAGGTGCTTCTTCTGATGTGAAGATTAAATAAGATAAGACACACAAAGGAGATAGGTTGGTTCTAGGCCTAGGGATGTGCTCCTTAAATGCTGATCTTCTTGCCTGGGTCTTTAAGGTCTCCTCTTCCACACAGTAAGCTCTATGAGGGCAAAGGCCATGCCTGTCTCAGTCATCATCATCTCCCTGGCACCTATGTCCAATGGACAGTAGGCATTCGAGTATTTGTAGAAGGAATGATTTCATGTGCGTTATATTTATTTAGATAGCCTAGCTAGAACCCTAGCCAGTGAAGTGCCCAGATCCTGGCACCAAATGTCATCTCAAAAACTCCTGAATGGGTTCACCTTGTGAAATGACACTCTGAACCTGCTTCCCACTGTCCTACTTTATAGGCGGTGTCCCCAGATATTAGCAGCAAGTTTTTCTGCTGGAACATGGGAGTGTTGGTGAACCAAAGGATCAGCCTTGCTCAAGGCAAGACACTTCAACGCTGTCTTAGTGCTGCTCCAAAGAACGCATGGAAACAGCATTTCAACCTGTGTCTATTCATCCACTAGACCCCATTAGTAGTGTCTGGTCAGGTGATACCAGCCCTTTGTGATTTACTGCTGAGGTTTGCTTTTCAGGGCCACAGGGTATCTAACTATTATTACCCAAGAAAATTAATTCAACTAGAAAAACCACAGCGTCCACTCTAGCTCGCAGGTTCATCTGGCCCAGCAATGGGTTGCCTGTAAGAGGGCATGTGTTCAATGATAGTAACCTATGGTGATGAGATAAAAATCTACAGAAGCCACATGAAAAATAGGGACCCGTTCTGGCCTTTGAGGGAAGGAAACACTAGACCACAGAAGGGTGCAATTTAATGTTTAATGGAAGAGCAAAACCCTTATGAATATGTAAAAATAAAGGGGCAAGCTCTAGGAGGATATAAAGGAATCGATGTGAAAAACTAAGAAAGAAACCTCATTAGGATTTCAGGCATCATTTCATTCCCCTGCTGGGGTTAGGAGAGAGCCACTGATCCCTGGTGGCATTCGACAACCAGGATGAAAGGTATCCAGATGAGGCTTCCTGTTTCTGGGATTTTCTGTCTGGTGTGTCCTCCAGGGAAGCTGATCCAAGCCTATGTCTCCTTTCTAGAAATGGCTGAAGAAGCTGGGAGGGGTAGTATTTTGGTCAGTCTAGGGGGAGAGTTAGTGTTTTTTGTTTTGTTTTGTTTTTTGAGAGGAAGTGCAAGTGCTTGCGGGGGGGCGGAGGGGCGGAGGCATTGGGAGGAAAAGAATCTCACACTCCTGACTGAGCACAGAGCCCTCTGTGTGGAGGCGCTCCATCTCACAACCCCGAGATCATGACCTGAGCGGAAACCAAAGTCAGAAGTTTAACTGAATGAGCCACCCATGTGCCCCAGGAGTTAGTGGATTTTAAAAACATTTTGATATTTAAGCACTATATTTTTTTCCTTTTTAAAAAATATTTCCATCCCCAATCCCTCACCATGCTGCAACTAGATTCAGAAAAATTTCAAGAGATATTTGGGGTCTGAGTGCTTAAAACATTCATCCCTTTGCCCATAACCACAATGCTTACCTCCTCATCATGTCTGTGTAGTGCAAAGTCTCGGTTTCCCTTTCCTTAGGAAAAAGTTTGCCTCTCTCACACCTTCACATAAAAGGCAAGTGGTTTTGCTCTAAGAAAACTTCAAAAGTTGGGTTAAGGTTCACTATTAATATTGGTCAATTTGACTGCCTCACACTTTTATTGTTTTGATTATACTAACTTGAATAAAACAGGCTCTTAACCCACTGCTGACCATTGTCTATGGGAGGCAAAGCACAGAGCAAAATTAACCCCTCGGTGGGACAGATCTCTTGGCCATAATCAAGAATGGGTAATCATCTGCTGCTTCAACACCCAAGTCCCTGAAACTAACATTTGAGCCCTGCATTCCAGTTCATGGTTGAGGTTATACATATATGTCATGCTATTTAGTTCTCACAAGTCCTTCTGAGATTGGTGCTACTTTTATCCCACTGTTCATGAATGAGGGAACTGAAATAGAGGTCTTAAAACCTTGTCCCAAGGCGTACCCTAGCAGGTGACAAAGCCAGGATCTAGGGTCCAGCAGTCAGGCTCTTGAGTTCTGCCCCTAAGCTTTACTGTGTACTGTTTCCCTCAGATTAACACCTCAAAATCCCAGCGAGCTCTGAGAAAGGAGAGGGTCTTTTCATTAAGCCAAACAGAGAGGTGGTGTATAGTAACCCCTCAGTGTCCTCACATCTGTATGAGGGGGATGAGGCCAAGTGCTCCTGTCCCACTTTAGGGAGTTTTTGAAGGAGTATTTATGAAAATGCTTTGAAATTTACAAAGCGTGGCAAGAATCTGAAGAATCTGAATTATTCTCCAAACACCGAGATAACAAGGAAAAACAAAAAGGGATCAATCCATGTTGGTCTCAGGCTCTGTCGTTCAAGGTTATGACCAAGATCAGCTCAATGAGTATAGTTTTTAAAAGGAATTTAAATGTAATGAGAGGTCCCAGGTAAAATCAGATCCATGAGCAGTACTTTGAAGCCCGAGTCTTAGAATCTCAATGTAAGAGCAGATCTGAAAGGGCATCGACTTAAAATCTTCCCTTCTGATGCATGACACATCTCTATAAAAGTCTTGGTATGACAGACCCTTTACCTTGAGTCTCTCAGTGGTGAGAAGCTCATGACTATCAAGGGAGATAATTCCCCACTTCAGAGAATTAGAAACTGCTTTCTTATGTTGTGCGATCTCACTTTGGGTTCTACTGCCCTCACTCCTTAGGCATTCTAGGTCATCGGAATAAGCAGCAAAATTCTCTTTTTGTAAGAATATTACACCCTGCACCAAGAGAGGAAGACTGTGCCTTTACCTGTTCACTTAATTTAGTCACTGCACGACTCAAGCTCTAGTATTGTTATGTGACAGGAGGCAAAACCTTCCATGCATCCTTCTCTAAGAATGGATTTTGAGCTTCAGAACGAGCCACTGATGGACTGAATGCATCGTAATGGCTCCTCAAGTGCCGAGAGGGGGACGTGTCCAATCCATTATGGCTGCGTCCCACAAATGGTCCTCAACGTGCAGCCCAGTCATTTGCAGCAGTGGGTAATCAGAGAGGCCTGATGCCTCCTGCTCTCCATTTTAATCCCACTTGTCAAGCACGTTTCCTATAGATATTGTCTCTCAAAGACTGAAGGGTGTTTTCCTCATTTCCCAAAGAACTTTCCATGAGGACCATAGGGAGAACCATAAACTAATAGACAGATGCACCGTGTTAAGAAGGGTGTCACCACGTTCCTTTAATCAGTACACAGTCAGTATTCTCCACCATGAATAACTAATAAGTTTCTGAACTCCTTTCCTCAGACGTCATTGCAAAAATCTATCTGAGGAATGTCATCTGCACTTAATGAAGGGACAAGCATTATAATTAAGTTTTAAGCTATTTCTTCAGCATGAAGCTGCCACAAAGTGTGAAATGACTATAATTCACATTTTTAAGACCCTGAATTTATTAGTGTCTGTGTTCTATTCAAGGTTAGGAGCATGGGGCTTGGATCGTCAAAGGATGCAAATTGCTCTTTGCTGGTTCTTCTGGAGTGAGTGTGCCTGAGCTCAGATGCCAGGCCAGGAAAATAATCATTCATGACTCAGGTTGTATTTTGGGGGAAAAAACAAACAAACAAACAAACAAAAAACCTCAAAGACCTGGAAACTCATTTCCTTTGGTGAACAGGAAGTGACGATGACACGCATAACTGGGTGAAAGGGGACTTGTGTTCCTCTGTGGATGACAATCACCCGCGGTTGAGAAGATGAGTGGGAACTGCAGGCTGGAGACTTCAAGTGAAGCAGTGTTGCTGGACTGTGACTACGACAAAACCCAGGGGTGAGAAAAGAATCTAAAGTTTTGAGCCTGCTTGTAAGAGAAAGAGGAATGAATTATGCTCTTTTGGAAATGACTTAGTATGGCTAGAAGAAAGAAAGGCATGGGATAATAAGAGGCTCCTGGAGACTTTGATGGCTCTCCTTGACAAACAAATGTCAAGGACGCCATTACTCGTGTGTTTGGTGGCTGAACACATACTTTTGGAGAGAATACATTTGTCATGATCCCCCTAGCCCGAACCTCTTTGTGGCTGTGGGCAACCACACATGTGGGAGACATCACAGCCGGCGAAATCCTGAGAGGAAGCGGAGGGGCTGTGTGTGTTTGTAACAGGTAGGCCATATGAGGTGGGGTGGGGTGGGGGGAGCGTGCTCCAAAGGGTTTCCTTAGGAAGTGCAGTTTAAGCTGAGAGTGGAAATATGATCATGGGGAAAGAGAGTACAAAGAATGTTTCAAGATGGGAATAACAAGGCTCTAAGGGAAGGCTCCAGGCCCTCCTGGTGAAACAAAGAAAAGGCAGAATAGCTGAAGCCTACAAATGGAGGAGAGAGGACTTCTGACTGGACTCAACACATGGTCTACCCCTGCTCCTCCCTGAAGCGCTAATGCAATGACTGTAAAAGGACCCTCAAATGGCACAGACCTAGAAGGACCAAGAAAAAGAGAAGCAATAAAGGTGGAAGAAAGATGATGACCAAGTTTTGGAAGTCGAGAAGCAAACCACAAGTAGTGATCTCATTAGCAGAGACAGAGGGCTGAAAGCAGAGAGCCTTGGGTTTGGTGAAGACCAAGCCAAGAGCCAGCTCAAGCTGCATAATCCCTGCTAGGTGCAGGACCAGAAAGCCAGTGCCTCTGTGGCTGGGAGAGTCTGGTGGAACTGCAATCAGAAGACGGGTTGAGGGCTCCACGCGAAACTGTCAGAGCCCTAGGCCGTTTCTCCACTATATAAATCCAGGTGACCAGGACACCCTTACTGTCATGGACTAAATGTTTGTGTCCTCTATCTCCCCCATTCACATGTCGAAATCCTAATCCTTAATGTGATAGTAATAGGAAGTGGGGTCTTTGGGCCGTGATCAGGTGGAGCCCTCACGAATGAAATCAGTGCCATTATAAAACAGACCCCAGAGTTCCCCAGCCGCTTCTGCCATGTGCGCACATAGCAAGATGGCCACCTATGAACCAGGAAGCAGACCCTCAACAGGAACCTGCCGGCACCTTTATCTTGGATTTCCCAGCCTCTAGAAATGTGAAAAAATAAATTTCTGTTGTTTATAAGCCATCCAGTCTATGATATTCTATTACAGCAGCCCAAACAGACTAGGACACTCACTAGGGAAGTCTTGAATTCTGGGCTCTGTGAGACAAGGACAGTTAAGGCTGACAGTGCTATCCTGAAAACAGGGAATGAAGTGAAAACCTACATATGGAAGAAGGAGACCTTGTAGGCTCAGCCGGAACATATTGGCCCCCAGATTCATCCCCAGCAAGGGATTAGGACACTAATCAGTGTCCTGGGGAAACTGATCAGTCCAAGAGAAGAGGCATACATATTCTTATATCTGGGGTCACCCACCTAAAAATCCCAGCCTGACCATCCTACCTCGAAGCTCACCATCCAAAAGCCTCATTCATGCACACAAAACATGCCAAAAGATTCTTAGTGCTTTACTCTTAAAAACAGACATCTGAGAATTATCAGCCATTTGAAAAAGCCCCAGTCAAAAAGCCAGAGAGAGGGGCTCAGTGGGTTAAAGCCTCTGCCTTCGGCTCAGGTCATGATCCCAGGGTCCTGGATCGAGCCCCGCATCGGGCTCTCTGCTCAGTGGGGAGCCTGCTTCCTCCTCTCTCTCTCTCTCCGCCTGCCTCTCTGCCTACCTGTGATCTGTCTGTCAAATAAATAAATAAAAATCTTAAAAAAAAAAAAAAAAAGGCCAGAGAGACCTTAATCATAATTTTAAAAAGCAGAGAATGGAAGAAATTTGAAATGATCACTAATATAATCACATAGTAAAGACTGGATAGTACATCTGTGAAATTAATACAGAGTATTATAGAAGGAAATCGCTACAGAATAAAGTATGTTTAGAAATTGAAATGCGAGAGCAGGAAGTACAAGTTCAATGGGAGGCAGGGCCAACAGAGAGGAGAATAGAGAAAGAAACAAAAATGAGAAAAGGTTGGAAGAGGATAACGGTGATGGGAGATGAAAAGCCAGGACATCATCCACGACCACATCAACCCCTTGAAGGTGACTTGTAAGTGCTTTGTTTTTGAAATTTCATCTTCAAGCCAGTGGGAGCCACCAAAGGATAGCAAACTAGTGAGTGACATTTGGCCCAAACTGGCCCATAGTCCATGGCCAGGAAATCCAGCGAGATTATAGAGTTGTCTCTGAGAGCTGATGGCCTCGATCTCATTTATATTCTATTCTAATAAACCGTGGAAAATTCTGGAGTAAGAAAAAAAAAAAAGATATCCACTGGCTGATTTCTTTTTCTTTTTTTTTTTTTTTTTTTATGATTCACTTCTAGTTCCCAACTTACTTCAGGTAAAAACTGTTGTCAGCTTGTTCCTTTCAACTCCCATTACTCTTTGTTTTGAAAAGGTTATAATTGGAATAAAACAAGGCTGGTTTCAAGCCAAAATCATGAAGGGTGTAATTAAGCAAGATTTTCTGTCTATGCACCCAGCAGGGCCATCCTACTGAGGGGGAAAAAAAAATGGAGATTCAAAAGCAATTGTGTGTTTTTCAAGAATAAGAGAACAATCTACCCCACACACTTTACATAATAAATGGCAGCTGCTGACATTTTAATCAAGATAAAAACAGTAATAAAGTCGCAGTGCTCCTTTTGAGGCAGAAGGTAGTCCCAACTCAGGAATTCTGGCAAACATACACACATGCCCAATCTGTTCTACAAGACCGAGAGGTTAGCACTTAATTTATGATATCATGCCTTCCTTGACATGGGTAGAAGTACAATTTTATATTCCCTCCCTCTCTGTTACGAGTTTATCTTTTGAATAATTTTTTCACATTTTAACCCCTTCTGTTAAAAATTAACTTAAAGAGTATACTTTTAATTTTTAAATAAAAGCCACTTGCCCTTCAGAATGATAATGATGTGTCACATTGCCTTTCTCGAGTTCAGATGAAAATGGGCCAGCCATTAAGGGACAATCACTTAGGCAGTGAGGTGCCTCACCGCACAAGGCTGATGACTTTGGCTTTCAGAGATAGTCTGGGAATCATTTGGAGAGGCATGTGAAATGTTTTGGCTATTAAGGCATTTCCTCCAGTATTTTGTTGGTTTAGAAGATTACAAATCGAGGAATGCTTTTGGGGAGTAAATTTCAAGCATCAGGGCTGGACTCTGGTTTCAATCAATGCTAGTTCAAGGCTTACAGAGACTAAATCACTAATAGCAGGTACCTGATGATGGATTCTGAAAGCATTTTTTTTTCCCTTTGATCAGACCCAGCGGTCCCTACAAGACAGAGAGGGGAAGACTCAGGGCCTTTGCAGCCAGGCAGTCAGTTAAGATGTTGTGATGGGCATAATCCCCCGTACTGCAGGCCGTCCGATTTATAAATTGTGTTCCTCAGTGAGAGCAAATGGCATTTCTTTATTCTTACCTGACTTAATTTTTCTCTCCAACTTATCTTTACGGAGGGTTAGGAAACACTAAATTTATTATGGCATCCTCTCTGTGATTAAAACATTTTACCTTTCTCATGAGGATAAATAATTATCTCCTCTCTCTTTATGATATCATAATGGGGATGGGGGTTGGGGGTATTGGGACATCCTGGTGACAGGAACAAAGAAGGTTCAGATTCCAGGAGATGTGGTCTTGATTGGTATTAGGCTAGCAGGCCACACTTCTAAGCCCTCTGGGGGTGAATTCTGGTACTTCTTACTGTGCTCACTTAGCGCCCACTGAGCCAGGTCTGAATGGCCTTTGCAGGGCCCTGAGGTCTGGATATGTTTCCCACCGCACCCTTGGACTGGACTGTCCACTTTGGAGCCCTCAGTCCCACTGCAGAGAAGCTGCCCAGGAGCCTGCCAGCCTGTACCACCATCATTAGCCATCTACATTGCTTACTGGGACACCACGTGGATTCTTCCCCGCACTGGCATGACCCCCAGACCCCCAGGAACTGAAGGAGATTTGAGAGTGCTGACCCAGCCCCCTCTTCCTCTCTAGCCATATGACAGTCCACCCTCTCTTCCTAAAGTCTCAAATGAAAATGCTCGATGACCCTTTGCTTCTGTCCTTGAAATCTAACTGGTTTCTTCCCTCTGTGACTCCGAGAATAAAGGTCATCAGGCTATATATTTAACCACGTGCTTTCCCTGCATTTCCTATCTTCTTCCTACAATTCAGCAGAGATCAGAAGAGATGGGTTTTTAACTTCCTCTCCCTGTCGGGGTAGGACTTGCTCTATATCCTAGACTCCTTGTTCCCTACGATGTTCTCTTCCATTTATCCCTCCCTGGCTTCTAATGGCAGAATTCTACTGTTCAGAGGCGATGCCTGCAAGACACCTAGGTTTGGTAGCTCTACAATTTACCACATTTGTAAAACACAAGTTTTTGATTAAGAAGGCAAAGACAAAGATGGAAATAACTTCCAATACCACAACCTCCCTTTTCCTTTACCCCTTTTGTTTCTCCTTCTGCATCCTGAGACAGCCATGGTGAAAAGGGCACCTAGAGAAAGTGAAAGTAAGGGAAAAAAAAGAAATATGTAGATAAATTCAGACTATGTATCAATGCTAATGAAACAAAGGGAAAGATGAACAGATGCTGAAACACAGGAGGAAGGGAAAGAGGGAGAAAAGGGACATATATATGGACTCACAGATCTTCAAAGATGGGGAAGATGTTTTACTGTGAGTTTTCAAACAAGGCAAACTTAGAATCGGGGGGCTTCATTAAGGCTTCACCTGTGGCTTTCAGATATCTATTTTTTTTTCTGGGCAGGCACTGCAGGATGACTGAGGAGTTGACAGAGTCACTGGTGTCTCTGACAAAAAGAAAATGGAGGCAACATGATGATACGCCGTTACTGTTCAAGGAATGCAGTTTATGGGCTGTCTTCCATCCTAAGGCTACGCCCTCTCTAATCTATTAAGTGAAATATCCTTATCCTTTCATGTAAAATGTTGTTAATGGTAGATGGATCTACACAACAGCCTTCTGGTGTTGTCCTTCAAGGAGAAAGGACTGTCGGTCACCAAGGTCTCACAAACATTTTATTGGCTGTTGAAACTGAACACTACGGGAACTCCTGGTTGAGGACTGGAGCCCCATGAAAATGGGTCGCTTGCTCCTCCTGGGAGCTGACATTTGTTGAACTAATGTCCACTAAGCTCTTCCCATGTTCTAGGCACTGGCCAAGGAGAGCTTAGGAGACTTGCCCAAGTTCACAAGGCAGACTGGCTTTGGGGCCAAACTCAACCCCAGTGCAGGACACTTTCAAAGCATGGCTCTTGATCAACATGGACACTGCATCATGACTCTTCTATTTTGGAAGGCCCCTGAGACCCTGTGATATTATCGGACCACTACACATTTTCATCTCTCCTTTGAATAACTTCAACATTCATGCTCTGCGATCAAATAATTGTGAATCTCATACAAGCAAAATAGGTACCAAACATGTCTGCAAAGTGTTGCATGAGGAGAAAATTTAAAGATTTCTTTCATAAGAAAGAAATCTTTAATTGCCCCATAGCCCATGCATCCATAGCTTTGGAGCACAATATACAGCCCCTCTCCCTCTCTCCCCTCTCTCTCCCTGCATCTCTGTCAATCTCTCTATAGGCCTATATATGTAAAATACATATTATGTGTATATATGTTTTAATGCATGTACATATGCATATGTACATATATATAAAATATGTGTATAGAATATAGATATTATATTTATATAATTCAAAAATCAGACTGCTTCTCCAAATTTGCTATTGGGACTTTTGAGGGGGAAAAAGGAAGGGAGACATATGACCAAGTATTAATTGAACTGTGATGCTCTCACAGACTGTTCTGGTAGCTTCAATTCATAAATCACTGAGAATCAAATAAATATTTAGTTGGCTACAGCCATTCTAAGATAAATTTAAAGAAATAAATTCATTTTTGTCAACTTGGAAGTGCTGTCTAATCCCTGTTTTCCTGTGATATATACAGACTTTAAATCTCACACATTCCCAAAGGAGTTCAGATTAGTATCTATTCATTAAGAAAAAAATCCTACAGAATATTCAAGCGCATACTGGGAGTACCAGATACATCTTTGAATCTTTCTTCTTTATTATTAAAACTCTGGTAATGTTGTAGGGGGTAAAAAACCCACAGGAACAAAGAAATGTCTTATTTATTTGAGGCTGCTGAATGGGTTTGATATTAGTGGCTGTTCTAGTTCTGAATGATGTTATGCATTGAATTTTGAAACTTCTAACAATCATTAAAGTCTTCTGTGATCATATCTGAAATCGCCTTCACATGATTTATTAAAGAACACAACTGTCATAAGGAAATTACAGAACCTCATTTTTGTAAATGACATGGTAATATTCTTGCGAGCTGCAGAAATCTATTGGCCCATTTGTCCTTGCATTAAGTGGACCTAGGGAACCATGCTTTTTAAATTCTGAGACTCACTGTTTTTTCTTTCAGCTTACAACTAAAATGTCCCTTCCTTCAGACAGCCTTATCTAACCCTCTCAGGTAGAATCTTGCGTGCCATTCCCAGTGTCTCCTCTGATTTTGCTCATCTATCTCTTCTACCACTTATTATATTACCTTGTATTTCGGGGTGACTTTCTATCTTACTTTCCTTAACTACAAATCAGTTGAGGACTTATTTACTTATCTCTGTATTCCAAGTATTTAGCAGATGCCTTGATTCTTAATAAGTGTTAAAAAAAAAATACCTGGAAAACAATTCCCTGAGCTGTGATGAAATGGAAATCAGGTCATCACCCTTGTCATAACTGTAGGCAGAGTAAGAGCACATCTGCACATTAGCTGATGAAGAATTCTTTTATAAAGACCTTTTGGCTTCTTGCTCTTTTGTGGTTCCTTCCCAGCTTTTACTGATATCTAGAGGAACAGAGTTGGCGATATGTGTTCAGTGGTCTGTGCAACTGTCTCCCATTTTTTACATTTGCCCTGACATATGTCTGGGAAATAAGATTTCACAGTCTATTTCCTATTCTTGTAGGATCCGAATCTTACAGGGAAGCTTCACAGTTGAAAAGAATCCTTAGAGCAAGGTAGGCATTCAAAGGTAGCTTCTGTTTTAACAGAAAATACATATGCAAAACTAAATGGCCTATTTCCCATCTCAGATCATGCACAGCCTGAGATCAGGGATTTTTCCATTTGTCTTTATAATATACAGACACAAGGAAAAAGAAATAATGAACAAGCGAACATCTAATATATTCAGACTGCAAATTTCAGATTGTGAATTAAAATCCACTGCAAATTTCAGATTGTGAATTAAAATCCACTGCAAATTTCAGATTGTGAATTAAAATCCAGTTTCCATTCCAAGTTAGTTTTTCTGATTTCCAGAGATAGGCATAGTGCCTGGTAGATGTTTTCAGTAGAGTCTTGAATCTAGAGCAACATGCCATTATTTCAGAATGTTCTGCAGGTGCAAACTCAACAAACAGCCTGAGCTGGATGTTGGGCTCAGACCTCACTAAGTTAAGGCTCATTATTTGTCTGGAGAGAAGCAACCCTCTTTTGTGATTTTCAACTCAACCCTGGATTATTTACAAACATCTCAAGCAAACACGGTGAATACAGTAACTATAGTAACTCCGAAAAGGAAAGCAGTGAACCGAAACTTGAACTCTAGCAGAGAAGAAGCTACCACTCTTTGAGCTGAGGGTTGAGAACTTCTAAGAAGATGTGCGGGAGGCCTGAAATTTGCTTCTCATTAACAAGTAAACAACAACAACAACAACAACAAAAATAGATAAATCAGAGAACAAACAAAAAAACCTTCAAAAGCCAAAACAGACGTTGGAAGAAACAAGTTATCCCAATAGAGAAGGTCTCTAAAGCAGATGGTATTTCCCCATGTTTGATTTTTTGGGTAAGGGAAGGACACGCATGGATTTAATTTTTGCTTGTTCACTGCAGAAGATGGTTTATGTATAAATAACCTATAGTCTTTTAACTCAATTTACTTCCCATTGACAAGTAAGACCAAGAAAATCTGGGTAGAGATTTAAAACACAAAACAAAACCAAACAAAACACCTCTCATTAAAAACATTCCGACTTAACTGCTGTGGGAGTTTTCAAGATCCATTCATTCATGCCTCAACAAATAACTTTTCTGCTAAACTCCTTTTCTACATATTTTCTGGATCTGTAAGGCATTCAGGTCATTGCATCCTTTTAAGCAAATCTTACATAAAATATTATGGGGCTGCAATGTTAATTTTTTAGTTTTGATATATACACCAGGGGTATGTAAAATGTTACCATCAGAAACACTAGGTAAAGGGTATAGAGGAATAATCTGTATCATTACTGCAATTCTTCTTTTAATCTAAAATTATTTTAAAATAAGAATTTTAAAATAAAAAATAATTTAAAAATTATTTTAAAATAAAAATAAAAGGTAAAATAATGGGAGCCTAAATAAAGTTTGGAGGCAAAAGGGACCTGACTTTGTACAGACATCAGTGTTCCCGGATTAGCGCAAGGCTACGTAGTCTGTTTGCTGTAGGTATCTGCCCCAGCTCTGTCCTCCTTCACCTCTGTTGTGCTGCTCCCAACGAGGGAACCACTTCTGCTTCACCTACACAGTGCTACCTGCTGGCATAAACCCAGGGATCTCCCTCAGATTGTTCTACTTTCCTAAGACTAGAAGACACACCAGCACAAACGAGCTGGATCACGACAACTGATCCAACCATAAAGCCAGAGGCCAGAAAACGTTCATTACCTATTTATCAATATCCAAGGTCAGTACCATTCAATAGCACAGAGTAAAATGGGGCACCATTTGCTGACAAATGTGAAACATCCACAGATGCACTGGTCTGGGCTAATGTATGTACTACATTGGATTACCTTTCAGTTGGTCACACATTCTTCCACAAGAGTGCCATTAAAATAAAATAAAAAAATCATAAGGATGAAGGGGCTAATTATCACATTCTAGATCCTGACTCACTTCAGGCTATCAACCCTCAACACAATTTGAATAGGGACAAAGAATTGCCCCCAGTTGTAGAATTACATATTAAAGTGTTTTTATGTTTCCTGTAAGAACATTTTATTTCTAGTCTCTATAGAATATGTCTACAACTTTAGAATAAACAATGGAAATGCAGCAACTACCAGAAGTCCTTAATTATTGCACTTAGGAGATCCACTTGTAATTTTGGAGATTCACTTGTTTCTAAGGCAAGTTTCCAGGGTTTTCCATAGGGTCTACAGATGACTGTCAGTACAGCTATTACGCTATATGAGCAATCATCTGTTCTCAGTTTTTCACAATAGGGATCTCTAAAATGGGCTGATGCTTGGAGAGTTGTCTTTTTGTTTGTTTGACGTGGGTTGGGTTTGTTTTTATCCAAACAAAATTTAGTTTTCTGTTTAAAGCAAAGTTAGCCTAAATTCTTGATGCTTAAATTTTCCTTGCCTTCCATGGTAGGCAACGGTAAGCACTCCGTGGTAATGCAGAGCTTATTCCCGGGGGGTGGGAACTGTATTATATTTAGAGGTCAGTTTCTTTAATTTTTTATTTAATATTTTTTTTTCATTTTTTTTAATTTTCAGCATAACAGTATTTTTTTTGCACCACACCCAGTGCTCCATGCAATCCGTGCCCTCTCTAATACCCACCACCTGCTTCCCCCAACCTCCCACCCCCCGCCGCTTCAAACCCCTCAGATTGTTTTCAGAGTCCATAGTCTCCCATGGTTCACCTCCCCTTCCAATTTCCCCCAACTCCCTTCTCCTCTCTAACTCCCCTTGTCCTCCATGTTATTTGTTATGCTCCGCAAATAAGTGAAACCATATGATAATTGACTCTCTCTGCTTGACTTATTTCACTCAGCATAATCTCTTCCAGTCCTGTCCATGTTGCTACAAAAGTTGGGTATTCATCCTTTCTGATGGAGGCATAATACTCCATAGTGTATATGGACCACATCTTCCTTATCCATTTGTCCGTTGAAGGGCATCTTGGTTCTTTCCACAGTTTGGCGACCGTGGCCATTTATTATTTTTTTAAATTTATTTTTAAAATATTTTAGATATTTGAAAGAGAGAGACAGAGAGAGTGCAGGGGGAGGAGCAGTGGGAGGGGAAAAGCAGACTCCCTGCTGAGCATGGAGCCAGACATGAGGCTTGAACTCACAACTCTGTGATGGGGACCTGAATCCAAATCAAGCGTCTGATGCTTAACCGACTGAGCCACCCAAGCACCCCTAGGTCAGCTTCTTTTAGACAGCATTTTTCTTTGGACTGATCAATACTAATTACTAACTATTTGTGTTAAAAAGAACCCTGCTCCTAAGGAGGTCTGTGAAAAGGAAGGGAACCAGCCCACATATTAGCTTGTTTCAAAAGGGCTCTCACATCACAGACACAAGGATTCACTGCATTCTTAGAGAATGAGATTGCTCTCTGAGTCCTAAAATACAGGTTTCCTTGGGTAGATTTGCTGAAAAGATTCCCCCTTTAGTACCCAATACCACAGGAACTGGCTAACGGAGAGTCAAGGTAACTCCTGGCAGGCAGCAGCTCTGAGATGGAAGTAACGATGCTAGGGAAAACTAAAGCCTCGCAATGTGGGCGTATAATGTGAAAAATACAGCCTACTGTATATGGGATTTTGATAAGAGAATGTTCTCTTTCTCCACCAATTATCCTCTTCCTCTGGCCCAATGTATTTCCCTATATTTGTAAAGCTTCACAGGCTTTGCAAGAATGCTAGGGGCTTCATCACGAGGTGATAGATTCCCCACTTACGGAGAATGTGCTTCTGTTTAGGGAAACACAAACTCCAATATGGCTGTTGCTGGTTTAGTAAACCACAGATCACAGGGTTGTGTCGCAGAAGAGTAGACACGGCTCATATAATCCAAACACATTTGCTAATGTTTGATGTCTACCATTAAATATGCAATGTTATTTATGATGATTTATGATGGGTTTTATTTAAAAGAACTACAAGAAATTAAGAAAGCCAGTATTCACTGAATTCTTCATGACTGTAAATGAGGCAGGGAAATTGAAGGGACTCTGCTTCAGAATGGGTCCATCTCTGCTGTTTTTCTGCCAGGCCCTGTTTCTGAATAAGCCAAAGAAGAAATGTTCTCCCTTCAAGGGGGAAGCCAGAAAGTTCATCATTCTCTGAGTTTTGTCCTAGATCCCTAACATCTAAGAAAAGCCGGATCCCAAACATGTCCCAGGACATGAGCTTCCAACAAACCTTGGCCAACGACGGCATCAATACTCCCTACCTTCAGTGATTTGTGGAATGACACCTGTTGTTCACCTGGATGCTTGCCTTTGATCAAACCCTACTCTGAAGCCTGTAACCCCAAGTGACATTGGGACTCCTTCTCCTTTCCTTTCTGAGTCTCCGAGACACTCCACTCCGTCAGTTACTTTCTGTCAATCATGCTATTCAATAAATTCTGCTTTCACTCTCTCAGCTCTCACTTGATTTCAATCTTGCACAAAGCCAAGGACCCTCTTAGCTGGTCTTGCGGGTGCCCCCTCTGGCTCCCAGCCTGCCCGCATCATAAGTATAAAGCAAAAAATATAGCTATATTTGTATCAATGTACCATTTTTTTATGTGTTTCCTTTTTTGAGCCAGGGATGGTCCTTTAGTGGCTGGAATGGTTTTGGGGTCATATCTTTATCTCTGTTTGTCTGTATGTATCTATTGTTCTTTTTTGTTTTCTTTAGTTGTTGGTGCTAAGTACACAGCATCTCAGCGCCTTTTTCTGCTAAAGGCAGCACAATTGTGGACATTTGAAGATTAACACCAGTACATGAAAAATTCACAGAAAGTAGTTCTAGTACCATAACAGTCCAAGTGGCAGAGAGCTTGTTACACATAAACAAAATTCCGTACAGTGTTTAGAGTTCAGTTTTTTTTTTTAGGTACGACTTTTCTTTGGGCTGATCAGCACCAACTACTGACTAGTTGTGTAACTGGTTAGGTTCTGGGTACCACAAAACACAGTAGGAAACAAACACCGTGAATAAATCAATCCCCAATCTCATAATTACAAGGCTGGCGACATCCTCCTCAAAACCCTCAATCTTAAGTTTTCCAAGAGAATTTTCTCTTGGAGGTAGCTTATCTTTACATCCTTTCTAATCTCTCCCAAATCAGTATATTCATGTTATTACGCTGTTACATTCCAAATGCTCAAAATGGACCATCAGCCAGTTGCCTAGACAAAGGAAATAGCCACTAATCAATGCAAACCATAGTCAGAAGTTTACCTTAGTTCCTTGAAGGGGTCTGCCCTGACATTAGGTGTCTCTATAGATTTAGGGAACACTGTGCCCTCGGCTCCTGTAAACAAAAGAAAAAAGCAAACAGAGGTTGGAGACTTTGGACATGTCACCTGGGGGCACAATCAGCACAGGGAATGGAGCTAAGTGGAGGGTGGATCCTTCACACAACTCAAAGCACACATTTTGCCCTTGGCTTTCGCTCCCCTGATAGGGCAGCACTGAATCAACTCCTGCAAACAGGCTTTGAAAAAACAAGGAACTTCTTTTGAAAGTGTTCTTGCTGAGATCAGAGTGAGGCCAGGAGGCAAATACCATGATGACTTAAACAAACAAACAAAAAAAGATGCCTAAATAATGGCACCACCTAACTCTTGTCTCTCATTGACTATTAACAGTCCTCCAACTGGAAACGTTTTGAAAAGCAGCCCCTGAAGCCCCCTGATTGCAGTGCAGGGCACGAATCACAGACCACATCTAGCATCTCGGCAGTGGGGAGATGGTGGAGAATACCCTAACACTGTGGCGGTCTCCACCTAATGATGCCAAGGAAACAAGTGTCAGGAAACTAGGAAACGGAGATAAAGTTCTGTGCTATTACCTTGAAAAGTTAAACAAAACAGAACACTATGAGAGACCGTTGGACGTTCACTGCTTTTTACACTTTGAGAATTATTCCACAGTGATCCCTGACCCATTCTAGACATTTAGCTCTTGACTTTGCAAAAAGCTTTTATCTTTAGAGCTTGTCATCACCAGCTGAAACTTCTCAGCCATAAAGATGGTGGTTATCTGATTTGTCTGCTCCCAGACTGCTTTCAAATCATTTAAGCCTCAGTTTATCACAGACAATTGCAGTGGATATTAGTTTTTCAATTAAACTTAGCCAGGCAGTGTCCTGCTCTTTGAAGGAAAGGTGTTTATTTTTATACCTTTTTTGGTGCAGTTCTTTGATGCCACAGAAAGGGGCAGAACAACATCTTGTATTTGTGTGAGAATTTCTAGAATCTTCTTGCATTGTTAGGTCTAGAAATCCTCCATTAACCACAGTTATTCCAAACCCAGATTTATCCTAGCACACTGATGAGTCTGGCTGAATGAACTCGTGTAGCAATTATAAAAGTATTTCATCTTTTTTTTTTAAAGTATTTAATCTCTTTGATATGAGTAACAGACTACTGCAAATAAAATCAGAAAATAATGCCTTAACTTGACATTATGTATGGTCATTTAAAAGAATATCCTGGCGAATGATAACTATTAATCGAAGCTAACATTTTGAGTGATACCATCACATACTTCGTATGTAGTAGCTCAGTTCTCCCCTGCAACAACCTTACAGACAGTTGCGGTAGGCCGAGAGGCATTTCGTGTGTGAACATTTAAGATCTTGTCCTGCCTGTAGACACTTTCACTTTTGAAGACCCCAAACCACATCATGTCAAATAGATCAAAATGTATCCCTAGTCTCCATTATACACAGCTTTGATGTAAATTTTCATAAGAATGTTGTTTTATGAGGCATATATTATTTTCCTCTTGCGATTTAAAGTTTATTGTGTTCTTTATAAATGTAGTGGCTAATTTGATGTGTCAACTTGAGTTGGATCATGAGGTACCCAGATATCCGGCTAACCATGATCCTGGGTGTGTCTGTGAGGGTGTTTCCAGATGAGAGGGGCATGTGATACAATGGATGCAGCAGAGCCCTTGGCCCTCCCCAATGCAGGTGGGTAGCCGCCAATCCCACTGAGGGCCTCAACAGAACAAAAAGGGGAGGAAGGAAGAATTAGGGCCTTCCTGCTTAACTGATTGAGCTGGGATGTCAATCTTCTCCTGCCCTCACCACCCCTTGTTCTCAAGCCCGGAGACCCCAAATAGAATCTACACCACTGACTCCACTGGTTCTTAGTAGCCTTGGGACTCACTTCGAATTATGCCACCAGCCTACCCTGAGTCTCCGTCTTACGCTTAGCAGGTCGCGAGGTTTCTTAGCTTCTATAATGACATGAGCCAAGTTCTTATAACGGATCTCCTCCTACATGTACATCCATATTGGTTCTGGTTTTCTGAAGAACCCTACCTAATATAAAAACTGAGTAAGACTGGGGTGGATTATAGACTATAATGTAACTTTTGTTACCCATATACAAAATCTGGTTTTGCAGAACATGCATTCCATGTCTCCAACATTTTTGTGACCCTTTGAGGAGCACCGGAACCAAAGGTTCTGTGGAGGATGCCTTGTGAGTCAAAAAGGCTGGCAGAAGTGACAGGACCACGAGTAACACATTGGGAGGTGGCTCTAAAGTGTCTGTGACCCAAGGGCACGGCCTCAGCCACCACCTCTCAGTACCACCTCAAACCTGTTACTAAACAGCTCCCATCTGTCACTACTGCAGTCAACGGGAGCTTCTTCTGAGATCCCTTCCCTTTCTATTTCTTAGAATTGCTTATTCTTAGCCTTTGGAACCTGTTTTTTGGGTTTGAGGGCTTTTGTTTTGTTTTCATTTTTCTTTTTGTTTATTTGTTTTAATGATTAAAAGAAACACTTATACACCTGATTAAGGCTAGGGCAGTTATTTCTGTTCATATACATTGTATACACTTTTTAGCCCCAGCTCATATCTCCCCCTCCTCTACTAAGAGTTCTATGAAAAGTGCAAGAGAAACAGCATTTCTCTTTTGAAATCAGTCTTAACTGTGTGACTTACCCATATGGCAAGTAGTACTGCTCATAGACACCCTTCAGTATTTGAACTGATATTAAAATGTTGTGAAGCTTTATGTTTCACTGATATCTCATGCACCCTCCTATCATTTTATAAGGCCTCTGAAGCCAAAGAATACCTATTTCCCAACTTTCGACTATGCAAATATGTACACATATAACAATATATATTGCATTTATTCAGTCCAATTATCCAAAAATGAGGAATGACATTTTCTTATGTAAAATGGACTTCAAAGGCCTGTACCATTTTCTTTATTCTACCCACATTTGGTGCTAAGCCTCACTTGCTACATAACATCTGGCCACACTTGCTACTTAACATCTGGCCACACTAGCTCAAGAAGGAACTACTCTGTTGCAGCTAGCTCGGCCGCCCTTTTAGAACAGTTTGGAGGATAAAAAAAGGTTACATAAATGCAACACTCTACAGGTGCTCTTTACAGGTGTGTTTGCCCAAGGATCATGTTCTCCTCTGAACACCTGAACTTGGGTCCTCAGCTTTCTCAGATGGACAATCCTATTTGCCTGGTGTCTTGGAGGAGTGTGTCTTGTTCTCTGTCCTATCTCCATTGCCTAGCACAGCACAGGTTCTCAACAAATATCTGTAACACAGCTACAACACCTATGTGGCACTGAGCACATAGTACCTGGGATTTTTATTACCTTACAGAAATTCGTCTCATCTCCTCAATAAGATCTTAAGCTCTGTGTGAACAGGGGCAAGGCCATATACAAAATAAAGACAGATTCAATTTTAAGTTCTAAAGACTTCTACTAGACTTATTTCTAGTTGGTACTACCAATTCTATGGGAGTACTAATTTACTGTTATAAAACTCCTCGTGTATCACACGACAGGTTTAATGAATGTCCAAAATCCAACCTATATTAACGGTACCTCTTAAAATAAAAGAGCTATTTAATAAAAGAATATCATTTGGGCTAAATACAAGTATCTCTTTAAAGCAAAATGAGATCAAGGCTTGTAGTATCTTTGCTGGACCAGGAAAACTACCCCTCCTACAACACAAGTGGGGCTAAAAAACATGGGGCTTTTGGTCACATGGCTAGTGAGTGCTGGAGCTGAGATTCACATGCAGGCATCTGACTCTAGGACCCACTTGTAGCCATCATGCCCTCGTGCCTTGTTTTCTGAATGTCTGGACAGTGTGGTATCCACAAAATGGCAAGCCAGACCCAAATCCCAAGGATCTGGGCTCTCACAGAGGACATAGGTAATCGACAGGCTCTGGACATGTGATGAAAGTGAAGGGCAAGCCAGTCAGGCTCCCTTACCTCCCACCATCCACCCAATGCCCTCTGAATTTGTGAATTTTTGTGACAGGGGCCACATGTGTCACCCATACTGGAAAACAGGCTCAGAGATATGACTTCTCAGGGGAATGTGCTACAATTTCTCATAATCTGAGTGTCCTTGGGCATGAAACCCAATCTCTAAGATGCTCAGATTCCTTCTCTGAGAAGAAGGGATATTAATAGTAACTTTATCTCCTCGGGGTCTTTGGAGAGTGAATGAGATCTCTGGCACATAGCAATCAGCAGATGATAGTCAATAAAATACTTCTAGCATACTAAAATATTTATGAATCCTATTCTTTCCTCCTCTTACCCAGGTCTTTTATGACTCTTAAAAAATAACATTTTAGGGACGCCTGGGTGGCTCAGTTGGTTGGGCGGCTGCCTTCGGCTCGGGTCATGGTCCCGGCGTCCTGGGATCGAGTCCCGCATCGGGCTCCTTGCTTGGCGCGGAGCCTGCTTCTCCCTCTGCCTCTGCCTGCCACTCTGCCTGTGCTCGTGCTCTCTCTCTCTAACAAATAAATAAATAAAATCTTAAAAAAAAAAAAACATTTTAAAAGCACTTACTATGAACTAGAAACTATTGAAACTGTTTTAATTTGATCATCAGAATAACCCTATGAGGTGGGGACAATGTGTCTCTGTTGTTATGGATGTGGAATCTAAGACTCAGGGAAGTCAGGAAATTTTCTGATGGTTGAGCAGTGAAGAGGGAGAGTCCAAATTTGGACTCTCTTTGTTATAGAACCAATGCCTGTGACCACTACTCAGACCATCTTTTTCAGCAAGATCATATCACTCTCTACTTGCTCATCTTTTTATGAGATACAAACAAATATCAATGTTTATACCCTCAAATAACACTTGCCAAATCTCCCATCGCCTCTCTTCTACAAACAATCCACATGTGCAATGAGAGGGGCTATTAATACTTTCACAAAGACCATTTCTGTCCAAGTCCTATCAGGCTTCTGATTTTCACACCATTTTTCACTTTCCCCAAAGCTGCAGAGTGGACAAACATTCATCAGGGTGAATTCTCCCATCCTATCCCCTATCCATTCTAAGATAATAAATTATTCTCAATTTTATTATTTCAAAGGTTTCTATTAAAGCCATACCTACTGATTCCTTCTTTTGACACAATATAATTTACTGGCAATAAATGTTCATAAACAGTTTGAGTGAAAAATCCATAAAGCCATTTCAGCTTTATTTTAAGTTCCATTAATGTCCCTCAAAAATGATTTCGTCAATGTGTTTCCATTAGCTGGTTCTCTGCCCAATAACTTAATTCCACACAATCAATTAGGAACTTATAAAGCATGTGACAGGATCTATCTAAAGTGTTTTGAATCACCATAAAGATCAGCTCAATGGCTTTTTTTTCCCCTTGTAGTCCAGGTTGGGGGTAAGCCTGTCAAAAAATCTCAAATGCACTCCATTGCCATAGTAACAAAAAGTCAGCTTCTCTCAGTAAAGTATACTCAACTTTGGTGACCTCCCCCTCAAAGTGTCCTGGATGTGAAGAGACCTGAAATCCAGTCCTATCTCTGTGATCTCATGCAAATCAGAATTGTTCTCTAACCTTTAACCTCCTCAGCTGTAAAATAAGAGACAGGATGAGAGGTATCAGGGCTAAAGTATTCTTCCTGCCACTCAAAAATTTCATCAGGTAACAATCTAATCTAAACAGATGACTGTCTTGAGCCACCTCCATTTCATACCAGGAAAAAAGAGCAACCCTGAAATATATATTAAAAAAAAAATCCTAAAAATTTTCTCAGTGTTTAAGGAGGAAACAAATAAAAACTAAAAATTTTTGCCCAATTCAACCTGCATTTAATTGGAAGAACTACCCACCAGAAAATAAACCTCACAGATAAAATGGTCAATGGCAAAATTTATTAGAGATGAAACTAACTGAAAAAACAAAAACCTGGTTCATAACTCTTTAAAACTTCAAAAATTTACTGGGGAAAATTCAATTTTATAAAAAAAATAATAATAAATGCTAAAGTGCCTAAGCCTGTACATGTTAAATACAGCCATGAACCAAATCCTGGAAGGAAGAGTCACATCTGAAAAATGTGCTACAAGAAAATTGGACTTGAGAGACACATTAGGCACAAAGGAAGAAATACTATGCTAGAAGTTACAGACAGTAACTTGGAGCTAGAAGAACTGATGATGAATCAAATCTTTGGTGTACATGGAGGAGAAATGATCTTTCAGATGATAATTTTAAGGAAAATTTTCAAAAAGGTCAGAAATGGCTTAAGTGTGCTGTTTAGAACATTGATTAAGAAATTAAGCTAGCTTAATGGAGTTTGCTCCAGTAAGTTCTTTCTTGAGGTACTTTCATTAAGATTGGCATAATTATGATTAATGTTTTATATTAATGAACACAGACCAAAACTCATCTTTGGGCTTAAATCATGGGGCCCAAATATTCACCAGGTTCAAACTGCAGAGTTAAAATATCTAATCACCACTGTCTGAAGTCAAAACATTTTAAGTGTTCTAATTCATGTTGCTTGGGTAGATATAACCTGAACGACAGCCCTCAACAACCACCATATTTTACTTGATAAGGATATATTTTTATACCAATATTACATTAAGAAATAGAGAAAGGATTTCAATCTAAGAAATGGTGATAAGAAACCTAAGAGAACAAACGATTTGATTTCTTGAAATATCATGGAACTGAAAAACCAAAGACCTGGTTTTTAGTCCTGATTTTCTATGAGCTTATAATATGACCTTTGGCATTTGCCCTCTGGTCTTACTTCCCCATTTGTTAAACAAAATGGGGGCAGGGATTAGGTGATCTATAAGGCTGTTTCCAGCTTTGCTGTTTTATAATCCTCCAGATAACCTGGCTGGATCAATCCAGTGGACCAGGAGAGGAACACGATAGGTTTGATAAACCCAACATTCAATTTATTTAATAAATATGTTTTAAGCAGGGGGCTCTAGAAGTTATTAGTTAAAATAATTAGTTATTAGTTTATTATTTATTTTTAGTTTTTAGTTTTAGTTTTTAGTTTATTATTTATTAGTTTAAATAATTAGTTATTAAATAATATCACAAATAAAAATATGTAATAGTTACAAATACTGATAAAGACTTGAAAGGAAAAATACAAAATGTCTTTGCAATACAACTTGGCGTCACATCCTGGTCTGGCATGTAAGTCTCCCTGAGAAAGTGAAGTTTTGTTGGCATTTGTTAAGTGATTAGTAATGAACTAGTTAAGAGGGGTAAGTAGCAGCAGAAAAGATAATGCAAAGACATCAGGGTTGGGAAGTTGAAGTTAATAAAGATCAGCGTGGCTAGACCATATTCTGGAAGGGTAAGCAGAATGGGATAAGACTGGAGAGGTTGGCTGACCTGAGTAATTCAGAACCCTGCAGGTCATGTTGAAGGTTTTAAGCAGGGATTTGACTTGATCCAAATGGCATTTTTCTTTTCTTTTTAAAGGTTTTATTTATTTATTTATTTATTTATTTGAGAGAGAGCACGCGAGCGCGTGCACAAGCAGGGGGAGGGGCAGAGGAAAAGGGAGAGTGCGAGCACACACAGCGGGAGGGGCAGAGGGAGAGGGAGAAGGACAAGCAGACTCCCCACTAAGCAGGGAGCCCAAAGTGGAGTTGGATCCCACTGAGATCATGACCTGAGCTAAAGTCAGTTGCTTAACCAACTGAGCCACCCATTACCCCTAAATTGGCATTTTTCAAAGATCACTGTGCCAGTGGGTTATGGTCTGTGTGTTTGTATCCTCCTAAATTCGTAAGTTGAAACTCTAATCATCATTGGAAACTCACCATGTTGGTATCCTGATCTCAGGCTCCCAGTCTCCAGAACATTCAGAAATTCCTATTGCTTAAGCCATCCAGTCTCTGGTGGTCTGTCATAGCAGTAGCAGCAGCTGACTGAGACACTGTATCATGGAAAAGACACTTGAGGAGGACAAGGATAGATGAGGTGGGTCTGTGAGAACTGGCAGTACAGATAGAGAAATGGACGGCTTTAAGAGACATTTAAGTGGAAAGCCAATGGGATCTGGTGATGGGCTGGACAAGAAAGACAACTATGGACACCAGAGGGCCCAGGGGAAGAGCGGAAATAGATGGTCAAAGCCAAATGATTAATACTCAAAGTCAGTTATGCCCATGGCAACTTATACATCTCCAGTGAAATCCAGCTTTTTTCATCCTTGGTATTTTTTTTTAAAGATTTTATTTATTTATTTGATAGAGGAAGAGAGAGAGAGAGAGAGATCACAAGTAGGCAGAGAGGCAGGCAGAGAGAGAGGGGGAAGCAGGCTCCCTGCTGAGCAAAGAGCCCAATGCGGGGCTCGATCCCAGGACCCTGGGATCATGACCTGAGCCGAAGGCAGAGGCTTTAACCCACTGAGCCACCCAGGTGCCCCCATCCTTGGTATTTTAATTGCAACTGAAATTGCATTTACTTAATGAAAGAAGCTGCTCTGGATCCAACTACATTTTTCTTATGAGGGTGTAGGCCACGTGACAAAGAAACTTTAAGTTTCCCAAAGTATTTAAAAGCAAGCAGTATTTAAAAATTATGAGTAATGTAGTGATCCCTTGAATAATGAACATTGTCTTCTGTGTAAGAGAATTTTCTAATGACTCCAAAGTTTTAGCTAAACGCATATTCACGTATCTCCTACTGGTTAAAAGCTTTCTAAACACACGAGATAGGGTTTTTGCCTAAGTCCAGGCTAGAGAACATGGCTACCTGTTACTACTGAAATATTCTTTAACGTCTGAGGCCTATTTTCCTGAAAAGTGGTCTCTATAGCATGTTATCCATGGGTAGGTATTATGGGAGCACTGATCACAGGAAAATCCTCAGAAACAGTGGTTTTTTATTTATTTCATAACATGAATTATGGGCTTTCTCCTAATGGTAATGTGCAGTGAAAAATGCTTTTTAAGGAAGTGAGTTGGGCTCTGTCTCATCTAAGATTTAAAATGCACTGAGCATCGGCGAAGTTGCAGAGTTTTCACAAATTTCAAGGCTAAGCACTTTGAAGGTGGCTGTCAGCTTCTGAAAACCTTTCTGACACGAGCAACAGACGGATGTGAGACAGAAATTTTGAGTGGAAAAAGGGACTTGAAGGAAAATAATCCCATTGTGTCTCCCGGCCCGCTGGTGGCCGTTAATAAGCTGCGAATGCAAAACATCTGTAGTCGTTACAAGTCGTTTCCAGGATACATACCAAATATTTTCTTTTTAGGAATTAGGACAGATTCTCTGCCCAAAAAGTACAGATAATTAATTTGCTTCACAAATATGTATGGAGGGCCAACTCCATAAATGGTTTTGCGGGGAAAACAGATTCAGACTTTTTCTCTTTATGAGCTCACAAAGAAAAAACTCAAAAAATATATAAAGTCTCTAGCCATTCTAGATGCGGTAACATTCACTGTCTGTAAACAATTAACAATTACCTACTATGTGCCTCGTGTGGTACTAAGGTGATACTGAGTGGGAAGATCTGATCTCTGCCCTTATGGACTTTTATCTGGCTAGACAGAGAGATGCTAGAGAACATATTTAAACTGATTTTTGTAATTACAATTATGTAAATCATGTATTTTCAATGAGGGCGATGCAGCTTCCAAGGGTACAAAAATGGGTTCTGGGAGGCACAAGACATCTTTCTCTAAGTATGAAGCCCAGATATTCATACAAGGATACATGGTGTATCTGTGATACATAAGTTGCAGAGGGAAGTGAGTAGGAAAAAAAAAAGTCTGAGATGATTCCTTAAAAGGGTGATACCAAAAAAAAAAAAAAAAAAAAAAAAAAGGTTGAGAAGCACTGTTGTAAGTGCTCTGATTAGGACAGGGAGCTGCTGGAGCTCTGAGCAGGCATCTTGCCCAAGTGTGGAGGACCCTGAGAGCTTCTCTGGGGAAATGACAGGCACTTGAGATCTGAAGACGGAGCAGGAGTTAGTCCGGGAGAGATGGTTTAGATGGAGGCAGGAGGAGAGAGGGCACCAGGAGGGAGGACACAAGAGCCAGCTCACTGCTTTTAAGGAGATGTATGTAGCTAGGCTAGAAAGAACGAGACTGGCATGAGCTAAGGGTGGCGAGGTAGTCAGGGGTAAAGTCACAAAGAAACATTCAGGCCATGTCAAAGGTTGAGAATTTTAACCTAATAGGATAAAGAAGCCATTAAAAGGATAAAGACCAGAGAATGATGATGATCAGAAATGTGTTTTTGTTTTTTGTTTTTTTTAAATACTATGGTGGCAAATACTATGGACCTACTGCCCAGTTTTAAGCACGGTTCATCCTCCCTTGCATTTGTCCATGCACAGAGACTGGAAACACAAACAGCTGAACTTTTCAGACTCCCTTTGTGGCACTAAGTGGCTGTGTGATATGGTCTGGGCCAGTAAAATGTAGGTGCAAGTGTCTGGGGAGATATTTTCTTCCCAAATAAAAAAGCAAAGCCTAACAAAGAAGGCTTTTTGTTCTTTACTCTTCTCTGAAATACAGAAGCAATGCTTTGAGGCATAGTGGCCCGATGTGACCACAGGAGTAAAAGTGACATTGCTGAAGGTGTGCAAAGAAGGCTGAAGGAGTCTGATTCCTTTATGACACTGTTCTGCTGTAAGCCCTACAGATCACACTTCCAGAATCATTATTACATAAGAAAAGTAAACCTCTGACTTGTTTAAGCCACTGTTTGTTGGGCTGCCTGTTATTTTCCAACCAAATCTAATTCCCATAGTTATAGGATCTGATTACACTCTGTAAAATGCAGTACAGGGGATCAAGAGCAAATGCGTGCAAACCAGAGGACTACATCATTTGCCAGGCAAGAAAGGAAGGCGGCCTAAACTAAGTAACTTATAATGCAAAAAGTGGCAAGGGTGAACATGAGAACTACTAAGGAGGTAGTGGTAAGGATGACATGAGGGGTGAAGGGGGTAAGACATGTTCAAGTTTGGGGGCAGAGCACAAGTTCAGTGTTGCTTCTGTGGAACTGAAGGTATCAGTGGAGTTTCCAGATTCAGATGTTCATGTAGGTATATTACTTATGTATATTATTCAAGGGAGCGTTCTAAACCACTGGTATAGAGAATTTTGGAATACAGGTGATTTTGGAAACCAAGAGAATGGGCGATATGATCTAAGAAATGGTGAGAGTGAAATAAAAGGAGAGCCACAGTCAGAATTTTATAGTATTGCAACATTTCAAATGGGATATGGGAACATGAACTATCAAAGGAAACTAGAGAGGAAGGAAGAAGACCAGGAATGAGGTAACACAGACAGCCAAGAGGAAAAAGTCCTTCAAAAAGGCAGAAGGCATTACCTATGCTAACTGGTGCTTAGCCGTAAGGAGAGGAATTAAAATGTCCATGAAATTTAGCAACCTGGAGGTCATTTAGATCATAGGAGCCATTCTATGAAGAACTGGAGGCGGATTCTTGCGGGCAGGGGGAAGTGGGAAGAGAAGAAATGGTTATAAGCAAGATATAATGGTTATAAGCAAGATCTACACATTTTTGATAGAAGAACTATAGTAAGACGGGATATTAGATGTCAGAGTTTAAAGATCCAGCTCTGGTTGGTAACCAGCGTTTATAAGGGCAGAGGCTGCTCTGTGGCACAGGCTGGGTAGAGGCACATGGGCTCAGCTGCTTGGATGCAGGTAGGCATAATGTGGATATTTGGGCTCATCTAGAGTGGGGACATTAGCAGACATGTACATTGAATAAAATGTAACGGTTCACGGTTCACGGTTGTACGGTTGTACGGTTCACGGTTCACGGTTGTACAGGAAGACTGTGAAGAGGAATAGGACATCAGACAAATTATTTAGCTTCTTCAAGCCTCAATTTCCAGCTCTGTGGAATGGGGATAATAACAGTAGGTTACTTGGTGTGTGTGTATATATACACACACATATTTATGTATGTAGTGTGGACTGGGGATAATAATAGTACTACATACATATATGTAGCTACATACACACACATATGTAGTGTTATGTATGCCTGGTACATCAAAGTGCTCACTAAATAATATATATGATTTATTATAATAGATGATGTTGGTAATAAGGACAGACGATAAAGCCAGAAAAACAGAAGAATATCATTAAATAATTTGAATGGCAACCATGCAGAAGAACAAAATCAGATGGGTTCCCCTTCAAATACTCTTTAACAATTCAGCTGAGCCGCCCATACCATCAAGGTGCACATTTTACATAGTTTTGTCGAATGTGAAACTGCAGAGCAATTTAAAGATTCACGTAGAAAAAATACTCTGGCAAGATATGAAGAGACAAGTAGTTTAATTAAACAAACTCTACTTTAGAAACCAATAGACCAGAACTCATGCTCGGCGTATCATTAAGCACAAACTGGAAAATATAAAAGGAATCATCCAAGCAGCAAGCAACCTCATTTCATTTTCTTATGACTACACTATTTTTGATAGTAAATAAAACCACAGAGTAAAACAAATAACTTCAACTCGTTGGGTTTGTGTTATAGAGATGGGACATCAGAGCAGGCGGGCTCTGAGTTAGGACGGTGTATGAATACTGGGCACCATGGAGACTCACACTGTGTGTCCCATGAAGGATGTAAATGTGGCACTCTACCAGTACTCCCCTCTAGGTCCCCTCCGGGGACAGGTGGCCAGAATCAGGCCAACAGGGAGGGGGGATGGGGGGCAGAATAGATAGGAACTGCACATGGTCAAGTTAAGGACAGCATTGGTTCTGCCTCCCCTTCCACCTGTGAGTGAGTGTTCGATGGGCGCCCTGAATACACTGCTTCCTTAGGCAAGATCTCAGTTTCCAAGCGGCTCTCCCTCTGGGACAGCAATCAAGACTCTGGGACTCCATGGATGCTAGTGAGACCTCAGATCACAACACACACATGATTTTAAGGACTTCCTGGTCCTTGAAAACCATGTGGAACACTCTGTTCCTAGAGCCAAGCAAGTGGGGTGTGGTGCTTTCCTACAGAGAAGGAAATTGAAACATTAATTGAGGACTATGGAGAAACACTGTCTGAAAAATACTTGGACGAACTTAGAAAGTCATTTCCAGGGGATGAAGATGATGGGGATTTGAAAAGTGAGGGTCAGCAAGTTGAAATCTTAATAAAAGCAGGGGAGGTCTCTACGCTTTAAAACACTCGAATGCTTTAATTTCAGAATACATCTCATTATGAAAGCAAGCCTCAAAACAGGTGTACTTTACAGGTGACTTAAAGGGGAATTTTGATGGTATGATTTTACCTTACCTTATGCACAGCATGTTACTTATCAACATCCATTTTCCCCTGCCAACAAAATATTGCTACTATTCACGCAAATAAAGTACCCAACCAAATAACTGCCTCCCCAGACTCCCCTGAATATAGGGGTGGCCCTTAGGACATGGTTTTATCTAACAACATGTAGATAGAAACCTACTGGGGCAGGGCATTGCGTGAGCTATCTCTGTTTTCATAGGAAGTTACAGATGTGGTTGGTTCCACACTTCTTTCTGATTATCAACATAATCTCTAGCTGTGAGAGCAATCTTCCAACCATGAGAAAAAGGCCAAGAGGATTTCAGATATGTCGACCAGATGTCATTAAGCCACCAGCAATTGTCTATCATAGGACTTTTTAAAAAACATTTTTTAAAATATTTTATTTATTTATCTGAGACAGAGAACATAGGCAGTAGGGAGGGGCAAAGGGAGAGGGGGAAGAAGGCTTCCCATTGAGCAGGGAGCCCCACATGGGGCTCGATCCCAGGACTCCAGGATCATGACCTGAGCGGAAGGCAGATGCTTCATTGAGCCACGCAGGTGCCCCTCACTGGACTTCTTTTTTTTTTTTAATTTCTTATAAACATATAATATATTTTTATCCCCAGGGGTACAGGTCTGTGAATCGCCAGGTTTACACACTTCACAGCACTCACCATAGCACATACCCTCCCCAATGTCCATAACCCCACCCCCCTTCTCCCAAGCCCCCTCCCCCCAGCAACCCTCAGTTTGTTTTGTGAGATTAAGAGTCACTTATGGTTTGTCTCCCTCCCAATCCC
>NW_019154089.1:31135324-31190002 GCF_002288905.1 Enhydra lutris kenyoni
TTGTGCTCCGTTGCTCCGCCGCTTGCCGGGAGCCGGCCCCTCCCCCCGCGGTCTATCTTCCCGTCTCTTTGGATTCACTTCTCCGCCAGTCCTACCTTTCAGAAAGTGGTTGATTTTCTGTTTCTAGAATTGGTGTTCTTCTTCTCTTCGATCTCCCGTTGGATTTGTAGGTGTTTGCAATCTTTAGATAAGCTATCTAGCTGATCTCCCGCTACCTGAAGTAGTCTCAGCCTGCTACTTCTCTGCCATCTTGACTCCCCCCCCACATTGGACTTCTTCTTATGAGAGAAAACCAAGTCCCTAGTGATTCATTTGAGCCACCATATGAGACTTGTGTTACTCAGCCCTGCCTACGGTTCAACACCCTGCCCCCCAAGACCAGGGAGAGAGAAGCCAACTGACCCTTTAAGATGGTCATACTCTTCACTTAGAACTCTTGCCATAAGACAAGTGATCGAAAGTGGGAAACCACTCTTACTGTAACTTCTTGTGAAGTATCCTTTCATCGATTACTGAGTAGAATGGTTTTCCCATTCCATCTTCTCAGCCAGAAAGTACTTTTGTTTGTTTGTTTTTTTAGTGCATCAAATTCTTTAAGGCCTGGCTCAAATGCCTCCTCCATAACAGAACATTCCCTGGTCCTCTCTCAGCTATCACTAATTGCCCCTTCTTTGTGCTTCCGTCCATCATGCGTAACTGATACAGTGGATGAACACTCATTCTATTTTGTGAGATGGTTCATGTGCATTACCTTCACCACAATGGAGGGCCCATGTCATGGGAATCTTTGTTCTTTTCTAGAAAAGGAATATGAACTTGGATGTTTTGAATTCAATTTCACTTAGGCAGGAGAAGCTGTGGAATGAAGCAGAAGCTTCTAGAGGGGAGAGGTCTGAGCTGGTTGGTAGCAGCTACACCATTGTGATAAGCCTGATATGTCTTTGTCCAGGAAAGTAAATTGTTAAGGCTGTAGCTATGTGGTCTCCATGGTACAGTCGGCCTTCTTTCTAGCAGCTCTCTTGCAACCTTTCCAGTTTATTTCAGTCAGTGCAACTTCCCAGAACTCAAGTGTACAGGTCTCTTGTCTGGTTTGCAAGCTTTGGTAAGTTCCTATTTTCCTACAACAAAAAGCCCAACATTTTACCATGATGTGATCAGGCTTAGTCTGCCTCTTTGTCTGTGGCTTGGTAATTTTTTAAAAATATTGATTTGTATGTATTCTCCCCATATTTTAAAAAAAATAATTAATTAGTTAATTAATTTGAGAGAGAGCGAAAGAGAGGGAGAGAGAGGGTGCAAGCACAAGCAGGTGGAGAGGCAGGCAGAGGGAGAGGGAGAAGCAGACTCCCCACTGAGCAGAGAGCCCCACTTGGGGCTCGATCCCAGGACCCTGAGATCATGACCTGAGCTTAAGCAACTGAGCCACCAGGTGCCCCTGTTCTTCCCATATTTTTATCTCTCAACTTTAAACAGATAGTCAGACCCTCTGCATATCTTTGATATTTGTTTCCATAAAGAAGTACTATTTATGGTACATAGTTCTGTAAGTTTTGATAAATACAGACAGTCATGTATCTACTGCCATAAACCAACACAGCGAATTTCAGCACTTTGAAAATTCGCTTCCCTTGCACTGTCCTTCTGTAGTCCATCTCTCCCTCAAGCCCCTACTCCTGGCTCCCACTATTCTCAGGCCCCACAGTGATGCCTTTTCCAGAATGACATAAAAGTGGAATCATTCCATAGAGAGCTTTGGGTATGGTTTCTTCCATTTGGCAAGATGCATTTAAGTTACACAATGGAAGGTTTTCAGTGGCTCAAAAGCGGAGCTGCCTTAAATCAGCAGCTATTCCTGCCCTTGGTGAAGGCCTGATCCGAGTGGAAAGTGTGCTGGCTACCCTCCCAGGGAGGGGAAAGAGAAGAGTGCCTTGGAGGGATGCCAAGATGAGAGGCAGATGTTTGCCCCTGATTTAGAATAACTGCAAGATGTAAGGTCCTTTGAGGACCAGAGTCACCCCTAGGGAGGTGGTAAACTCTCAGAGAGCAAAGCTGTGTCATGCCCCTTGGAGGCAGGACCCTTGGCATAGGAGTCCACAGCCTCAGCAAAGACTCCTGGGCCCTCTCCATGGCATGCAAGTTGACAGCTGACTTCCTTTCAAATGACCACACAAGCTGGAAAAATGAGGATAGCAGAAGTGATCTCAATGGACCAAGATTGAATACTCTTGCCCATATTTTTAAAAAAGATTTTATTTATCTATTTAACAAAGAGTGAGCACAAGCAGAGGGAGAAGCAGACTCCCTGCTGAGCAGGGAGCCCAATGTGGGGGCTCCATCCCAGGACCTTGAGATCATGACCAGAGCCAAAGGCAAATGCTGAACTGACTGAGCCACCCACGTGCTCCCCCGTCCTTTTAAAAAAATATTCTATTTTTTTATTTGTCAGAGAGGGAGAGACATTTTCTTGACACTATATGTGCTTTCTTGATTCTTAAGCAACCCAGTGACAATGGAGATAGAACTTCCTACCGGACTACTATGGGAGTTTGAAGTCACATTAAGGGAATAAAAGTCATTTCATTGGCTGATATCTATTAAGTGCTTCCTAATTGCCAGGCATTTTTCTAAGCATTTCACATGGATTAAGTCATTTAATTCTCACTGAACCCATGGGAAGCCCATGCTCTTATAAATCCCTGTTTTCAGATGACAAAACTGAAACAAGAAAGGTTTCAGAGAGTGACTGTGGGAACCAGGATGGGCATTTAGGCAAATCTAGCAGCAGAGCACATCCCTAACTTCTTGCTGAACATGTTATTTCTTCCATTGTGAGCTTGGGAACAGAGACATGTTCTAAAAATCTCCTCCTCCAGAAAAAGACCACCAAGGAATAGTGATGGTTGGTTATAGCCAATTCTCTGCTGAGGGGTTGTCTAGAAGATTCTGTATGAAGTGCAACCCATCACCCCTCACCAATCAGATTCTAGCTTGAAAACTGAAACCAAGCAACCCAGAGGACAGTTTCTGTGAATGACAGGTACGAGCCAACAGCACTCACACTCAACTGACAATCATGCTAAGAGCTTTCACAGAGATCGTCCCTCCCTTTCATCTTCATGACAACCTGATGGTTGAGAAAGAGGAGGCATAGGAGGCTAGGTAATAGCAACCAGTCATGATGGAGATAGAATTTCCTACCAGACTATTGTGGGACTTTGAAGTCACATTAAGGGAATAAAAGTCATTTTATTGCTGTTGCAAAGCTAATTACTGATAGAGCTGTGATAAGAAACTAGACAAACCAGTCACCTGGCTTACATTTTTAACCTTCAAATAGAGATGGAGGGCTGGCAGCCATGTTGAAAGGTATGCCGGAAAGAGTATCTCCACAAGAAAAAAATGAGTGAGCAGAGCAGAGAAAAAGGTCATGTGACCTCTGAGGGGCGGGGCTAACACCTACATTCTTGGAGATTTCCTCACACAGATCTCAAAACACTTGACTGAATGTAGATCTACAGCCTGAAGTGAGCTCAGCCTCTTTGAAGAGAAGATACTACTCGGGAGGCAGTTCTTCATTTGTGAAGGGTGGAGAATGGTGGTTGAGACTTTCCAGTTCACTTAGTTTGCTATGTTAAATCCAAGCCACGGCAACTGTAACAATCATACCGCCCTTTGGCTTTGACATTTTATAACAGGCATTAAAACCTGACTTGCTACTCAAGCAGCGTTAGGCAATAGAGCTATGGAGAAAAGACAAGAGCAATTAAAAAAAAAAAAAAAGGTAGTTACATTTTCACGTGTCCTTCGCCATGGCAAATTGTTGAGACTTTAGCAAGAAATTAAGTCTGAAGAAAGAATTTTAAGAGAAGATGTCCTACCTGCACACGAAGCAAGGGAAAACGGTTGAACGATGACATCTTTGACTGTTAAACATTCCCTCACTCTCCTTCCAGTACTAGAACAGTTATTTGCTTTGGGTCAGTCTACCAGGGCTGAGAATCACATGTTTCTTCCCACATACCCCACAAACACACAGAAGGGAATGTGACCCAGGGGGCCAATCAGAGTATCAGATTCCCCAGAAAGAGTATTTGCTCTGAGAGCACGTTACCCAAGCAGGGCCCATCACCTCTCTCCCACAATAACTTCTATGGCTGTCTGGACAAGGGTGTTACCATCTGTCCCTTGAGATACTGTCTGCTAAGGTGCTTCCCAGAGAAACCCTTGCACCTAGGATGAGATGTCAAAGGCACCAGAATTGGCCCTTTCTGGAATTTTCAATGATGTGAGGGAACAAGTTCCTTCCTTCCTTCCTTCCTTCCTTCCTTCTTTCTTTTCTTTCTAACTTTCCTCAACCCTGCTTAAGATTGCTTTCTGGGGGCACCTGGGTGGCTAAGTGGGTTAAGCCTCTGCCTTCTCCTTGGGTCATGATCCCAGGGTCCTGGGATTGAGTCCTGCATTAGGCTCTCTGCTCGGCGGGGAGCCTGCCCCCACCCCCGCCTGCCTCTCTGTCTACTTGCAGTCTCTGTCAAATAAATAAATAAAATCTTTAAAAAAAAAAAAAAGATTGCTTTCTGTCACTTATCATTGGAAGCCCCCTGAATAATGTATGCTTTTCCTCTTGGGTGGAGAAGTCCATGCCATGACTGTCCCTACCACTCCACATCATGAAAGCAAGGAGAACCGCTCTCTGGGGCCCGCAAACAAGTCTGCCTTTTGCAAGAGATCATTATTCCCATATGACTCCACTTCAAACACCTGCCCAATATGCAATGGAAATCCACAGGGCAACAGAAGCCAGTTGAGTTTCACTATCAGAAAAAAGTTGTGAAAGCAAGTATGCTTAAGTGGCCTTCTGGGCTGAACTGGTCTAAAACAGCTTTGAGGGTATTTAGCATTTCTCTCTTCCTCTCTCCCCCTCTCTCTGTTTAACAGTCCAGGGACAAGCACATTTTGTGAGACTTTTATAGCTTTTTCCTCTATTCCTATAAGCAGTGCTGATGTTACACAGGAGGAAAAAAAAACACCACCACAACAAAAAACGGTGTCCATGAGGTCTGAATGATTCAGTGCCAAAGAGTATGTTCTTAAATGTTGAACCGATTATCTTTTAGAGGAAAAAGAAAAAAGAAAAAAAGCAAGTGTCCAAACCCAAATCTGTAGAGCTTTATAGTTTGGTTTGGGTATTTGCTAAGTGTATCTTGTGCTGCTCTGTCAATCCCAGTGACAGTTAATCAATACTAATCCGATGCCAGTTGATTCTTCCCTTTCCATAAACAGGATTAAGGTATACTACCCATGAATATATTTTATCCCAGGCTGTAAATCCATATGCTTTAGCGTAAATGCATTAGCATCTCTTTTTAAATGGAATGCACTGTGTATACAAGAAAATAAAGATGAATTACCAAGTTGTCCTGAAAAATGCCTTTCTGATCCATTATGAAAATGTTTCAGCTTTCAAGGCAGTGGTAAGTAGATCAGGCATTTCCCATTATTTTATATTGTGATCTATATGCCCGTCTCTGGGGCTGCCTATTAAGTTAACACTCAGAATATCTTATGGACATATTGTCCTTCCTGGTCTGGGCAGGTGGGTTTTTTACTTATTTTTTCCTTTGTTTCTTTGTTTATGCCTTCATTCCTCCTTTAAGTCCACATTTATTTCGTGTCTACTGCGATCGGGAGATGCCCTAGGGACCAGAGAGAAGATGCTTAACAATCATCTATAGACCTCCACCCCCAATTAGCCCTAATATTGGCTAATTTCTCCATCACCAGCTGGGGCAGTACATACCTAGGGTCCAATATTCCTATGCTGGACCACTTTGGTGTGTTCATGCACACGAGAGCTTGGTCAAAGCAACTTCATCATTTTTTTTAACTTAATTTTTTAAAATTTGTTTTATAAACATATAATGTTTTATTAGCCCCAGGGGTACAGGTCTGTGAATTGCCAGGTTTACACAGTTCACAGCACTCACCATAGCACATACCCTCCCCAATGTCCATAACCCCACCACCCTCTCCCTACCCCCCTCCCCCTGGCCACCCTCAGTTTGTTTTGTGAGATTAAGAGTCTCTTATGGTTTGCCTCCCTCCTGATCCCATCTTGTTTCATTTATTCTTTTCCTACCCCCCCAAACCCCCTATGGTGCATCTCTACTTCCTCATATCAGGGAGATCATAGACCGTTCTCTTTCTCCGATGGACTTATTTCGCTAAGCATAATACCCTCTAGTCCATCCACATCACAACTTCATCTTTTAATGTCCCTTTATAGTTGATGGAGATTTTCATACAGACATTTAAATTCTAACACACACCTATATGAAGGGAGTGGAGATGAGTATAAGTGACTCATTTAAGGTTTAGTGTCTAACGAGGCCAGGACTACACCAAGTATTAGTACTAATACTTGATGAGCTAGGATAGTATCTACCTCCTAGTTTGTTGTAGGGCCTTGCTGTTCACGACAGAGCACAGGGAAAGCGCTCTGCAAAGTGCCCGGAACACAGTAAGAGTACTGTGAATGTTAATGGTGAATGACGTTCCTATTTAGCAACAGACATAAACCACTGTCTATCTGTCCATCCATGTGTTGTTCCATCTACCCAGCCATCCACCTACCCATCCCACCTTTACTATGGGCCAAGTACAACAAAAGGCATGGAAGATTCGGTATTGAGGAAGTCCGTGCTCTCGAACCTCTCCCAGTCCAGAGAAAGACTTTCAGTCTTTGGAAATTGTATGTGGTATCAGATTTCAGAGACGGGACGATGAAAAAGTAACAGAACCATAGCCTAGACCAGAGACTAGTGAACTGAAATCCTAGGGTTGAACCCCTTTCCACTTTTTTTTTTTTTAATAAAGTTTTGTTAGAACACAGTCAAGCAAAATTTCATTACATGTTGTCTGTGGTTGTTTACCCACTACAACGGTGAGCTGAGCTGTTGGGAGAAAGAATCTGTGGTCACAAATCTAAAACATTTACCATCTGGCCCTTTAAGAAAAAAGAGCTCTGGCCTGGATTACTGCATCTCTGCATCTCTCAGCCCTTCCACTTAACATCCCTTGGAAGTTAAGGTAAAGAAGGTGAAGGTTTGCCTTCTATGGGCCCTTCAGCTTATTTACATCTGATAAGCCCTAAATGCAGAAAAGTCCTTTATGATTTTGACACTACTGATTTTACCAGGGGAATTGTCTCTCTCGCCTTCTATGGGCAGCTAGATAACCTTGTGAACATATTCTTCCAAAGCATGAACTCACTCTTCTGTGGTCCTACTTCTCTCCTCTTATTTATTGTCTCCTTATGATGCCCCGAACGTTTTTAGCAATCCTTGGCTCCTTTATGATCTCATGCTTGGCCCAACTTTTTCCCATTATGTGATTCACTGGGCAAAGAACACCATTCTTGTGTTCCTTTGCTAGATTTTTTTTTTTTTTTTACAGTATTACTCTGGGTTTTATTGCTCAAATTTGCACTGGGTGATATATTGAGGAATTAGAATTTCTCTTTTATAATTATTATTTTGCACGGGTATTTTAAATATTAACTATTGGCCTATCAGAAATGTTCAAGATTCCTTTTTTAAAAAATATTTTATTTGTTTATTCAAGAGAGAGCGAGAGAAAGCTTGAGCTGGTGAGGGCGGAGAAGGAGAAGCAGGCTCCCCACCAAGCAGGGAGCCGGATGTGGGACCCGATCCTAGGACCCTGGGATCACAACCTGAGCCAAAGGTAGACACCTAACTGACCGAGCACCCAGATGCTCCGGAAACATTCAGGATTCTAAGAAGAGCAATGATCTGGTAACAGTACTCCCGGTGCTTTCACCACACTATGCTATTTCATAACCGCAACAACAACACACGTTAGATACTATTTTTATCTTCGTTTGCAGATGGGGAAATGGAGGCTTTGACAGAGATGATTAACTTTCTAAATGATAAAAAATAGTTAATTTATCGAGAATTTTGTATAGCTCAGGAACTGTGGTAATCTGCACATGGATTATATTACTTAATTCCTACAGCAACTATCTGGAAAAGCAGGACTGCCCACCCACGCCCAGCTCAGCAGGGCTGCTGACTTGCTTATGATCCCACCTCAAGTAAGCAGGGGGCAGCAGGACTTGACACTGAGACCCAACTGAGGTCTGGAAGGTATGTTCTGAGGACTCCCACGGAAAGCCTATCTTGTGATATATTCACACATATCTCCTCCCTCTTCCTCTCCACTGAATCAAATGTGGGGCCTACATGTAGCCCCCTTCTTTGAGTAAGCAGACTTGAAAACATTCTGGTTAATTACTTTCTGCAGTTTGGTGATTGGAGTGGTAGAACAGCTGAGAGAATGGCAGAAAGAAAAGACAAAAGCTGTCTTGGGGATACCTTCTGCTTGATGGGAATCAGCTTTAAGCTACAAAGTATCCCACGGATGCCTGATCCTGTTTATTTTTATTTTTATTTTTTTGCTACCTCTTATCTTAAAAATAAACCCTAGTCCAAGTTCTCATCAGCAATGGAAGAATAATATTGAAACTCCTGTACATTAAGAAACACATCCTCTATCATCCTGATTTTGGATTTCCCACCAAACTTACTATGTGATTTTAAACCTTTTAATTGTTCCGGGCTAAGTTTCTGCATCTATACAGTGTGCATAACCCACTTCCCGGCCTATGGCTCAAGTTCATCATGAAGACCAGATGAGCGGTGAATGAGCTTTTCAACCTAGATGGCAAAGTGCAAATGCCAGTGACAAATGGCCCCAGATCAGAGAATCCCCCCGGATCAATAAAGACTACTTTTCACTCTTTACAAACTGCCCCTTTCATAAGTATGCCCTCTTAAAGTCAGATTAGTAAACTATATATGATTAATTTAAGATTAAGAGCAAGACTTTCATCTAAGTCATTAAACTCTCTCTATACATATTTCCAAAGCTCCCCAGAGGTCCCATTTAGGGACACTGGACGCTGACAAATCAATAAGCCCAGTGTTAGTTTTTCTGAATGTTCTTACTCAGGCAATGCAAAAACTCCTTCCAGATTTTCATGACAAATGGAAACAGATCAAGGAGAAAGCTCACTAAATGGATGAAGCTGACATATCTCTAATCCATTAGAGCAAGGGACTTTCAGAGACCCAGGGGCCCCACAGAAATCATCCTCCCACCGGGCAATTGATCATAACTTGAGGAATCATTTCAGGCTTGGGCCAAAGCAGCCTTAAAGGAAGAGAAGGAAATGCCACCAATTTCAACACATCTCAGAATTTTAAAGAAACAGGTCCAACACTGAGACCACACCTGTATGACTAGGGTAGGTCCTAGGGCCTGCTTCTAACAGATAACACACAACTTAGCATTTGCCATTTTGAATGCCTTGGATGACAGATGCAGCCTAGCCTTTGTCCCAATAACAAGTTTTTGCAATGGAGGAAACAACCCTGGTTCTTAATGGTAAGGAATGTAGGGGAAGCATCAAGAACAAGCATTGTAATAAATATGAAGGGTATAAAGCTAAGTACATATTAGTGCTAAGTACACATTAGGGCTAAGTACATAGGTGCTTAACAATGTCAGTGAGTTCACAAATGCCCTTTAAGTTCTACTTTAACTACAAGATTATATAAATAAAGGAATGGCTATCATCCTCTAGAACAGGCATAGTTTATGCTGTTACCACGAGGAAATGGAACTTTCTGTTAGGGACGTCTTCTCCAGGCTGCTCCCTCCCTGACTTCACAGACAAAAACAGGACATCGCACTGCTCTGAAGAGGAGGCAGAGATTCCAGCTCTACCTGGGTCATTTGTCTTCTCCCCATGCCAAAAAGCCATCTCCCGCAGAGCTCCTGTCTGAGTTCCTGGTTTCTGCCACTTCTTTGGGGCCAAGCCCTAAGTCAGAGAGGCTGCAGGATCACCCCTCACTGCTGGCTAACACAGAGCTCCTGCTGTATGTATGGCCTGACATCAGGCACTGTGGAGGGCAAAAGAATGGGACCTACAATGTGGAGAAGGACATACAGCCTTCCAAGGGGTGGAGAGCACAGAACCAGAGACACTCGAGTTTATTTACAATGGGACCTCAGTGTTCTCTATACCTTCCCCCTGGCCCAAAGCTTCTCAAACTCTGTATTTGGGGCCAGGGTGGGGAGCTGCCTTGTGCATTGCAGGCTACTGAGTAGTATCCCTGCTCTCTACCCAGCAGATGACGGTAGCAACCCCACCCCCCACGTTTGTGATCACCAAAGATATCTCTAGACACTGTCATGTATCTCTGGGCTGAGGCGGGGGTTGAAAAATTGTCCATGTTGAGAACCACTGTCTGGTCCTAGTGTGTTGTAACCCCCTCCCCCTAGCAACTCCAGGCTCACTCCATCCCCAGAAATAAATGACAGAGCTCCGCATAAGACATGCGGTCCACGAGACTAAACATGGATGTCATGCTATGAATGATATAATAGGATATGAGGCAGACATCGCTCAGAGTTTGGAATCATGTCTGATTCTTGTTGTATTCTAGCTAAATCCCCAGTTTAATATAGTGAGTGTTCACTAAGCATTAACGTTACCACAGCAGCCACCACCAACCCCCTCAAAATGCCCAGGATTCACAGAGAGACAGAATTCAGTCGGTCTATGAAGTCTGAAAAAGCAGATTTTACATCATTATTTTCACTAATCTTTAAATGAAATATAGCATTTCCTTTGATTAGGATGTAGAAAATGATCTGTAGTAATTATCACTCTGAGACTCTGTCACCAATAGAAATCACAGATCACCTCCTATCACGGTGAAGTTGTGGCACACATCTCAAAACATCATTTATACTCATCACTACTTTGAAATGATGGTAATTATTCATCCTATAACTAGATCTTTTTAGATGTTTTAACAAATACCTAAATTATCATATAGCAAAATTGTATTTTATATGTTGATAACTGTGTGTCATTGGCTTTCTTTGGTCATCTGGTATAATGGGTTAAAAACAGAATTCTGAGAAGAGGTCCAATGTTTTCAAAGGGGTCTAGGGCAGAAGAAAGAAAACCTGCGCTTTAGAATAACCACCTATCAGGCAAATATTCAGAGATCATAATCAATCTCTTAGAACTTTCTGTACCATCCCTAATGGTCCTTGGCAAAGGGCCATCCTCAGAGCAGTGGCCTAACCACTGCCAACAAGAGGTATGAGAGGGGGGTGACTTACCCCACTGTAGGGCACAACATCAGAGCAGAAATACATTCTCACTATGTAACCTCAGATGGGCGGTTTTATTTCCACAGGCTTCCACCTCTTATTAATCTCTAAGATGGTGATTTCTTTTCATTCTTCTTTCCCCTCTCATCCTGAAGGGTGGTTTTGAGACTCAAATAATATGGCAAAACAAAACAAAACCCAAAACCAGAAAAATCCCGTGCAAGAATTCTGATCTAACTAAATGCTACTGTGCGGAAGGGAATTATACTTTCAGTTCCCAAGGACCGTGTCAGCTCTCGTGTCAGCTCGCTTGTGATCTGTGGCAGCAAAGATATTCCCCCACAATGGCTTCCCACACTTGGAATTGGTCTGTCTGAGGATCTCAAAAGGAAAGAGGGCAGGAAGAAGATGGACAGAGAAAGAGGAAAGGGCTCGTTTTAACAACGGGTCAATTCAACTCCCATATAGTAATTCATTTTTTATCCCCAGCTGTTCAAATGACAGGACTCAGATTTTGAACTGGAGTTCAATTGCCAGGCTGTCCTGCGAAAGTAAGAGTGACTTTGGATGTTGTCTCCTCCCAATATGAATGGCTTCCCCTGCTTCTCTGAAATTAACCCATTGCAATCCTGCAAGGGCTAAGTCAAGTCTCTACTTCTCAAGGAAGGCCTCTCCTTGGAAGGTGTGTGGCCCCCGATGTTCTGGGCCCCTTTTTGGGTGCACAGCCTCGCACATGAGTGTCTCTGGTACATTTCTTGCATCCAATATTCTAGCATAAGTTCCCGATCCCAAAGGCAAGGAGAGACCACGCCTTCTAAATCCAAGGCCCTGGCACCCTTCCTTGCTCCAGCAGACATCTGTGATCTGAATGTGCTAAGGAGAGACATATTTTCAGAGTCCTGGGAGGAAGAATGAGGCCAGAGGAACTTGCTCAGGCTCTCATGCAAGGAGGCTCTCATTAAACACAGCTGAAGCACTAGAGCCTGAACACTTCCCAATAACCAGTCAGCTAGACAGATAGGAAGTTGAGAGGGAAAGTCATTTTCCGTGGCAGCTGAGATGCATTTAACAGCCAAGGAAGAAAAGCACATTACCTTCCTCCATAGCTCATAGGCACTCTGCATATTGATTTCATATCAGCTCTCTCCTTTGTTTGGTTACATGCAATCTCTGCCACAAGCCTATGATACAATACAAGTACTTTAAATGTGCTCTGACCTCTGATCAGCTCCCATCAAGCAAGTTAGTGGGAAGAACAATGAACTGCCTTTAGAATTCACCGGCCATGCTTGCGCTCTGTCCAACCAGGACCAGCCTGCCCTTCCTCATATACTCAGCCTGTTTCCTTGGGGATGAGAGGAAAAATGGGCAAGGTGAGCTGTCTGGGGGCACGGAAGGTCTTGCAGAGCAGGCTGCATGGCTCTTTCTTTGGAATGTCTTTTTGAATTAAACCTCCAAGCAGAGACCTCACAAATGTGTCTGGTCCCATAGGCTGTGGATCTGTCTGACCCACCCCCCACCAGATCATCCTGCTCATGCCATCCTATAAATTGTGAAGCAAACCCTGTCACTGCCCTGTTTGAAGCCCTTCACTGTCTTCCCATTATCCTTATGTCTAAGTACTTTACTAGGACACATAGCGGCCACGTTGACAGTATGGTTTTATAATAGCTGCACAGGTACACACAACTCCACAATGTTCCACGTACACGTAGCATTTATCTGTATATTTATGCAACTTGTACAATGCGTGTATGTATAGCATACACACATATGCCACATGACCTACATACCAGATATATATACGGATGGAACAGACATGAACACATATATTTGTTGCTACATAGCCGTGATATATGTTAAAAGATATACTGAACTGCACACTTTAAATGGCTGAATTGTAGGATATGTGAATTACATCTCAACAAAGGTACAAAAAAACAAACCGAATGAAGGCTCTGAAGTCTGATTATCTCGATTTGCATCTCACTTCAACCACTGAACTTCTACACAACCTTGGGGAACTTGCTTCTGCATTGGTCCGTGTGTTCATATGTACAATGAGCATAATAATGAAAGTTATCTTAGAGGGTCCGTCTTGAGAAGTGAGTTAACCCATGTAAAGAGACTCCAGTGGAATCTGGCAGAGAGTAAGCATTTAATAAATGCTAACTATCATAATTACAGCCTGTCTCTTTTCATGGCTGAGCATGCTGCTCCTTGACCTTCCCTCCCTGGCTGAGCTGGAGTTGTAAAACTTCTTCTGAAAGGTCCTGCTTCCCCAGGACTTTGTACATGTCCCTCCACACCCAGCCTTCTGACCCCATTTCCTGAACGAACTTCCATTTATCCTTCCAGTCTCAACTGAAACATCATTTCCTTCGGGCAGACTTCCCTTACTGGCAAAGTGAAGTTAATAACTCTTAATATTATGTTTCCATGACATCTGGTACTTCTCCCATGACAAGTCACATTCCTCTCATGTAAATGGTAACAACTGTCTTTCTTGCTTGGCTATGGAATCCAGAAAGGCAGGGGTCCCCGTAGTCCTTGGGTCAGCAAAGCAGCTGGCCACAATAGGCACTCAATTTGTTGAATGCAACAGAACTTAAATGAGAACAGCCTACACCAAGGTTTATATAATGCCAAGAACCTTTCTGCTGAGGTAATTTCTTTTCTTTTTTTGGATCCGGGAGAGTTCTTGCATCATAAATAACTCCCCATTGTCGAAGTACACTTTTCTCTTTGGCTCACAGAATCAAAATCATATGAAATACTTCCATTAACCATTCAGCTACATCCTGCATGGTACAATGCTGAGAGCGGAACATCCTGGCCAGGCTCTAGCAGAACTCTGAGGTGTCTCCTTAACTCAGGCTTTGGGGGCAGTGAGTGATTCTTGTCTATGCTCTGCTGATAATAACAATCTCTTCCCCCAAAATAAATCTCAGTGTGCTTATTTGCTGGAAAAAAACGAGCAGCTCACTCCACTTCCTCTGTGGCTCTGCTGACCCTGCCCTTGGCGAGGCTGTGGGTCATTCCCCTGAATCTGCTAAGTCAAGCCCCCTCCCCCCTTACACTTTCCCTCAGTTTCTCCTCCGGGAAGTTCTCTGGGCCACCTCTGTTGGCTTGGTATCCTGCCCCCGTTCTCCAGCATTACGGGGGAGTCCTCTTAGCACCTACGGAAGCCAAGTGCTAACTTCTAGATTCTATTTAACTTCCTAAGAAACATTTCCAGCGCTATACAATATTTCACTGTGTATGTGGTTTGACACCCCTACTAGACTACGACCTATTTGAGATCAAGAGAATTTTAGGCTGTGTCCTTACGTTCCTGTCCCTGCATCGAGCTTTGTTTGGTGATCGTTGCACAAATGGTGCTCCGTAGGAACGGGTATAAGGAACAATATTAAAGGGCATTGATAATAGTGGGCACTTATCATGTGCTTAGCACTGTGCTAGGAACTTTTCATACAATAGACACAGGTACTCATAATACCCTCATTTTAAAGATGGGTAACCTGTGGCTTTCAGAATGTAGAAACTTGCCCAAGGTTGTGCCATGAAATCCAGGAGAGGTGTCCAGGCAGTCTGTCTCTAAACCCCATACCCATCTAACCAGGCTGCTGTCCTACTGTCACAAAGGGAACACAGGCATTCACTTCTATCCTGTGCCCCGAAGGGTTCTGAATAATCTCTCCTCTTTCCGTCTTCTGACTCCTTTTGTTTAGATTCACCCTTGCCACCTTTACCCATCATTCCTAGGGAAGGCAGGGTACAAAAGGAGTTAAGATTAGAAGAGTAGTACATAGCAAAAGCATAAAGCAAGGTGGGAGGGGAAGCCTAAGTTGCTGAGGGAAGTATTTTTAGCACTCTTTTCTCCCACTCAAATAAGCAAAATTAAATTCAAGTCCCTCCAATAAAGGAGAATGAAGTTAATTTCCTTCCCCAGTCTGCACACCGAGAGTTTCTTATTCACATTGTCATCTCATTAAATTCCTGGTGTCACTGTGAAACACCAACATTCCCCCTTGGTCTCTGCTGGGAAGAGAGGGGGAAAAAAATCAACTCAGGTGACTTTTGGTTGAATAAGAATATTCTGCAAGAGTGAATATAATTAATGAGAAAGGCAACAATACACCTAGACTATATGGACAGCCTCTTGACATTGAGGATGTCCTGGCAGAACTTTATTTCCTCATTTGAAAATACTCTGCTCTTGGTATGAACTGCCAAGAAGACAACTCTGATGATAAAAACAAACCAACAGATGCCTGAAAGCACATTAGCTGTAGCTCGGTGGAGAATTTCAAGTCGTGTTGGTTCTGAAGAGGAAAAAGCTGAAACATCTCCCCTCCCTCAGTAAGTGTTGGAATTGGTTCTTTTGGAAGCAGCCAAAGAGTGAACCTCATCGACTCTTTAATCAAACTAGAAAGCTCTCAAATGTCCCCAACTGCCTTTTCTCCTCCTCCCACCCTCCTCCCCACATGACAGCGAGGGAGACAATGGCTCAGCGACTGGGGAGGTCTGCTAAGGCAATGCTGCCGGGACAGCTGGCAACGTCTACACAGTACGATGAATCCATCCCGCTGATATTAAATCACATCTCCCTCTTGCCAAAGGGAAAAGTGTGTGGGGCCCAGCAAATGCTTTTAAAGCATCAGGATTCAAGCCCGTAAGCTTGGGGGATGAAGGTGCACCCTGAACCGTGGCAGCTTACGATGCCTGTGCCCATGGGTGGCTGGGTGCATGAAACGAGGCAGTACAATCACCGAGGCTTTTGGTCGGGCTCTTTTTTACTTTTTGGAGAATTATGACAGTTGTACTCCAGTAGCATTTCAGATGAAACCCCATTATTATTTCTCTATTGTAGAATTGTGCTTTTTCTCATTAAGTAGCTCTGGTTTATGAAGGTTGGGGTTGTTCATCTGAGACTCTTTTATACTTGGCTTTCTCGCTACATTATTTATGGGAAATGTATCTTTATGATCGAGTACATTATTCCTGTGTTCCTGTAAATAATAAACCAAGTCTGGAATGAGATGCTGGAGGAGAACTTTACAACAGGCAATTATTTTTAAATAGTTGGATCTCCTGTTGATTATCTCTGGTAATGATAACAGAGAGCAAGCAGAAAGAGGGCCCTGGCCAGTTCCCGGCTACTCTGACTTGTCACGCAAATGTCCCTATTAGACTGGTAGGCTCTCATCTCTCAAGGATCAATGTCTGACTTCCTCAGACTTCACCACCATATAAGAGGCACAGTGTTCCATTTTCACTATAACCTGCCACCTCTCTCATGCTTCCTTCCACTCATGGATGAGATACTTCAGAAAGGAAGAGAAACAGGAAAAGATGGAGGGCAAAGTAAAAGGGGGTGAGCTTGTTTATTTAGAACAACGCACATGACCTACGTGATTAGAGTCACATGGCCAACATCACCTGGCTGGTAGGTATGGTGGAACCAGTTGGTCACGTTCTAAAGCACTGAGTTCCTTGTCATGGAGAAAGGTGGAATAGATAAGAAAAAGCATATGAACATGGGAACATGGGATGGGGACCTCAACGTCCAAGAATGCCTCCAGGAAGGCAGTCACGGCCTTGATAAAGCAGTCCTGGAGGTCTGTTCAAAGGAAGAATTGGGCGAGGGGTTGTTTGGGGACTCTGTTTGAGGAGCATCTCTGAGTTCTTGCTCTGGGATGCCCTTCTAGAACACCTCCTCTTTGGAGCCCCTAAGTTCAAGGATACATGGATGGATGGATGGATGGATGGATGATGACTCTTGACCCCCTGCTAGTGGACCAATGTCACTGGCATTTCCCACTGGACACCTGGCCGCTCCCTTAGGTGCTCAAGCAGCAAGACCCAGGGCATTTAAAGCTGAACCATTTCTCTCCAATCCCAAACCTGTTTTGTTGCTCTGATACAGTCGTGTTAATGATGCTACAAGGTGCACAACACCAGAGCCATCCCCGACTTCCCTTCTCGACCTTCCACATGCATTTAGTTGCCAAATTTCATTAGTTCTACTTCAAGATGCTCTTTCCCATTTGTCTTCTCTTCTCTTTCCATCCTGGTTTAGGCCCTTATGAATCCTCAACAAAAGCATAATAATATTCTCTTAACTTGGGTGCATATTCTCACTCCCTCCTGTTCTCTATACAATCAGATTGGTTAGCAAACATTCCAGTGTTCAAAATCTTTCCATCTATTCTCGCAACAAATATTACTGAGCAGTTACAATGCTCCAAGCACTATTCTAGATTCTGAAAAACAAAAGTTCCTGCTATCATAAAGCTTACATTCTAATGAGGAGGAGAGGATGAAAATAAGCATATTTTCACATGAAATAAATATTTTATCATCACCATGCATGTTGTGATATCTGCCTTGAAGAGGAATAGGGAATAAAGACACAGACTAGGAATATGCAAACTTTTTCTGGATAGTGCCAAATAATAAATATTTTAGGCTTTGCAGGCCATCTGATCAGTCTCAACTACTCCACCCTGCTGTTGTAGTGTGAAAACAACCATAGATAATACGTAAATGAGCACTGCTGTGTTCCAATAAACATTACAAAACTAGGCGGTGCGTTTAGCCTCACTGGGCCACAGGCCTACTTTGCCAGCTCTTGGTACAAACACTGAAATCAGGAATGTGCTATTTTTATAAGGCAGCTAAGGATGTGTGGTGAAGTAACATTTAAGCCATAAAGGGAGAGGTCCTCTATGCAGATTGGAAAAGAGCATTCTATGTGGAGGGAACAGTAAACATAAATGCTGGGAGGTGAGAGTATGCCTGGTGATGAAGCAAGGAGACCCACATCTGTGCTGATGAGTGAGCAAAAGGATGAGAGCTTGGAAAACATCTGCTGGTCTTCACGATTCCTGGGTACCATGGTCAGGCATGGCCATCAGGATCTCCTGTGGTCGTATATTTGAATTAATGAATATTTTCTGGTTTTTGCCCAGTGTCCATTCCCTCTCCTGGAAACAACACCCCTATTTCCCTTTGGATAGTGGTCTCCTCCAGCTCATTCTTGGTCATTTCCAACCTTAGCTCTAGGTGAGATACAGCCCAGGCCTTGCTCACCAGCAAACTCCATCACTGTGGTCACAATGACTGGCTCAGGGATGGGCATATGGCCCACGCCAGTCTAGTAAGAGGAAAACTCAGGCCTCTGTTGGATTTATATTCAGAAGGTGAGGACCCCTTCTGCTTTTGAAGACAAAATGCATGGTTGTATAACAGACCTCATAGGTGTTCAGAGAAAGGGAGAAACTGAATTGAGGTTACCTCATTTGAGCCACTGAATCTAGCCTGAAGCCAACTACTGATGGACTTATCTACCACAAGAGGCAACTGGTCTCCCCACCTCCCAAACAAGTGAGTCTTGACTATGAACATGTGCTGCCATTCACCAAGCAAACATTCCCCCTATAGGTTCTGATGTGCCAATGTGTACTCAAGGTCTAGTTCAAAACTTCCCAATTAAGCAGTTAACTAGACTCTCTCTAGCCATTTGCAGCCAGATTCTGTAGTTTTAGTCGCTTTACTTCTAACCTTCTAAGTAGTCTGTTTTCTGCATGTGTGTCTCGTCTCACTGAAGGGATAGAGAGCTTTCTGAGAGAGAGCGAACAGGGACACACATCTTTGTATCTCCATGACGCCAGCTGTAGTGATTTAGGGATTCAGGTATGTATATATATATTTCTAGATATATATATCTATATGATGAACACACACACACATCTATTTAATGAATGACCACCACGAAAAATACACCACTCCTTTCACCATAATTATCAATTGCCAGGTTGCAACAGAAAGTTTCATCAAAAACTAATTCAAAAGGCTAAATGTATTATCTGTTATCTTCCTAGAAAAATTAGCATCAGACCACATGTAAATTTCTATAAATCTTCTGCTACTTTAAATGGCTTTAGAATTAATTAAAAATGTTTTTCAATCGATAATAATGTAACTCAGATAATTAGCATCAAGTAGCATCTACAGGACATATTTAAAAAACTAGAGTATAAATAGACCTAATTAACAATTAGAATAACACTTTATAATTACACTTTGTTTATAAATGCTAGAATGTCCAATTCATTGTTCAATGAAATTGGTCATTAATGAAAATCAGTTATTTTTCCCTGACGTCTCCATGAAGTTGCCTCTTGGATGTGCTGACTTTTATGCTGCCTATTTTCTTGTTTTGTTTTTTTTTTAAAGATGTAGGGTTGTATAAAATTTTAGAATGTGATGGGTTCTCTGAAGCCCAAGTGGACGAACAGAAACCATCACCAACCTGACGGTTAGCATCTATAGAGCGCTTACTGTGTACCACTTACTATGTTATTCACTTTCCATACACTGTGTCGTGTAGTTCTCCCAACCACTGTGCCGGCCAGGCATTATATTTTAAACATATATTTTATTTAATGAGCAAATAATACTTTATTTACTCATTTCAGAGGGAGAGAGAGAGGGAGAGAGAACGAGAGTGCACACAAATGGGGGAGAGAGGCACAGAAAGAGGGAGAAGCAGACACCCTACTGAGCCAGAAGCCCGATGCGGGGCTTGATCCCAGGACCCTGGGATCATGACCTGAGCAGAAGGTGGACACTTAACCCACTGAGCCCTCTAGGTGCACCAACAGCCAAGCATTCTTATACTATGTCACAGCGTAGAAGGACACCTAGAGAGGTGAAGTGACATCCTAAGGCCCTGGCTGATGATGATAGAAGCAAGGCTTATTGGCCAATGTCAACTACACAAACTATAGTCTCAGTCACTCCGCTATGTGCCCTTGCCTGCTCTCTTTTCCTTAGGAAAGACGTGCATGTATGATAGATCAGCAATTATGACCCACCTATACTGATCCCTGCACCCCATATCCCTTGCCAGATAAAAATTTCCAGACAGTTGAATCTTCTTTATGAAGCATGACTTCTAATCCCTTTTCATACTATTCAGGATCCTTTGAGTGTGCACAAGGAAGTCACTGTCCTGAAAACTGAAGAGGTGGGTGTACTTATCCAGAGAAGAACGTAAACAATTGAGTTAAACTACTATATTCTGGAGGCATTATCTTCTTAGGGTTATTCCTTATGATTTTCTACTGCCATTCCTATTCAACTATCAACAGAAATAACTGACTCCTTTCCATATGTTTCTTGTTATATTCATTCATTCTTCCACTCTCCATTTTGTTCCACCCTCTTTGTTTTATACATGGGGAAACTAAGGCTTAGAGAGAAAAACAGACTTGGGTAGGGTCCCTCAGATCCTAAGGGTGTGAGCGAGGATTCACATCCAGCTACGTTAGACTCCACCGTGAAATATGCATCTAGATTCAAACCTCCCAAGAGCTTGCTCAGTCCGATGACTCAAAAAGACAAACTTCTCATTAAGCTGAAAATGAAATTGCCTAAACTTCTCGTTCCACACCATATGGCTGAATCCCAGCTGACAGGAAGCTCATTTCTGCAACACACCAGGCTCATTTCACTGAGTAGGTTGATGCGAGATTTGTGGGGTGGTCATTTCCTAATCTTTGTAGCATTGATAGCAGCAGTGTATTTATTATGATGCTTTCTTTCTACATTTTTACATAAAAAAGCAAATGTTCCTAATGATGGAGACAGATTTTTGTCCTAAATTGTTCTCTAAGTAAAATATCACAAGCAGACGCCATGACAACAACAAAAATATCCACTGCCTTCAAGCAACCAAAAACTACAATAACCTTCTAGTCCTTCGTCTACTCAACAGTGGGGTGGTGGGGGGAAGAGTTCTTAAATGATACCATCCTGGAGTTTTGTACACAAAGATTAAGCTGAAGTATTTGGACATCTGAAATGATCTTGAATCCTTCCAAAGATTCAGATTTTAAAGAAGTGAGGTGACTCACGAAGTGCCAACGCACTAACAGAAAGTGCCAAACCACATTTGTACAGAATGATCTGAGCATGAGATAACCATCACATTTTCCCCTGGGCAATTATTCTACAGCTGGTATAGCAAAGTATTCTGGAACAAAAGGAGAACCTGAAGTTTTTGTGTTTGTTTCTCCCACTATCCCTTAAAACCTAAAACTAATATAGAAAGTGCCATCTCTACACATAATAGAGAAATAAGTGTTAAGGGTTGGCTAAGGTCTGAGAACCATATTTATGTGCATTTAGGTGCACTTAGGCTGGAGTCCACGGGTAAGGATTTGAACAGTCACTTGACCTTGGACAAGTTTCTCTACCTTGTCAAGTCTTCATTTACTCATCTGAAAATGGGACAAATTTGAGGAGAAAGAAAAGTATTGTGATCTAAAGTGAAACACACCAAATTCAAAACACCTGGCTGATACAATAGGAACCCATTCAGCCCTAGGGACCACTTGAGATGGTAGATGTTCTTGGGTCAACCAAGCAGGAAAGAAAACCGGCTCAGCGAGGTCAGTATGTTACCCAAAGTCATACAGCTAATTGGTGACAGAGCAGGGATAGGTGGCAGATTAGCTCCAGCTCCTGGACTCCTAAACCACCACACTACAGTGTTTCAGTATACAGCCACAGAAGACTACTTTGTTGTGAGCTCCCACTCCTGTGGACTCCCAGGAGTCCATCAGCGGCCCCACAGATACCCCTGCGCATGTTTTCAGAATTAAATTCTTGGGCCCTTCCACCAGAGCCTCTAATTCAGTGAGTCATGGTTGGATCTGTGAACCTAAACTCTTCAGAAGTTCCCTAGACGATTCTTCATTTACAATCAGGTTTAGGAATCTTTGAATCACGTATATAGGTCTTGACTGCTTCTTCCAAGACCACTAGTTTGTGAGGACAGGATGTGCTTTCTTATACTTGTCAGCATGAACACGAATCCCTACCTGAAGCTCAGGGCTAGGAGTTATGCCACAAAAACATGACTTGAGACATTTTCATGGGGCGGGGGAGGGGGACCTAGTTCTGAGGTGAGGGGTAGGGGAGTTCATCGACCTTGCCTTAAGAGAATCCAGGTAATAGACCTAAATCTCTCTTCTAGGCACCGTTCTACTTTTCCTCTAAAATGCATGCATTGGCATCTAACCAATTAAAAGATTAAGGTTTTCTTACCTAAAACTCTTAATCTTTCAGCTCCTACCACCACTTCGTTGTTATCTGCAGAGAAGAGCAATTTTCCAGAAACTGTCTTTACTTCAAACTTTTTGCCATAAGCTTCTACGGCTTTTGGACCTAGAAGCAGGAGTGAGAGAGAGAGGTTAGTCTCATTGCATTCATTTACAAAGAGCTTTTCACAGAACACATACATATGACAAGACTGTATTGGCCTTGGATGTAAGGGGACTGGTTTTCAGAAGCCAACCGTAAAAATCAGTCTTGTGACTCTAGCCATGTCTTGTCAGGTACTTCTAATCATACGCTCTCAGGCTATGATTTTAAAGGCCATCGTGTCCCTTCTTCAGACTAATGTTTGGATGAGATCTCCCTTAGCTAACCACCAAATTCCTGTCAAATACTTGTAGATTTTGGCTTGAGTGTATCCAGGCACAGAAAGCTCAACACTCTTGAAGTAATCAGTGTATCTTTTGCCATCTTTCTCTTTTGGCCCACAGCTCTAACTGTTGGAAAGGTTGCTTTACATTCAGCTGAAGTTTGTCTCACTCTTAATCCAGTGGCTGCACGCGACACTAGACAAGTCTACGTCCTCAGTATATAGATCATTTCCTGGCAGAAAAGGCTATAATATATTGCTATTAATTGCTAGAAAGTTGTCAAATCTTTTATGCTAGAATTTCATTCAATAAATTTTCAGAGGGTTTATCATAGGACAACAGATGCCATTCTTGAAGCCGGGCTATCATGATGGCATCTTCTGATGGAGACAGACACAAATTTAAACTCTAATGAATCAGAAAACTGCAGAGTTTTTGGTACCATGGAAAAAATAAAATGTTAGTATGTTAGAATTCCTTTAAAACAATAAAAACAACAACAAGAGGAGACCTTTTGGTTTCTCTGAGCTAGAGCTACCTAAATACCTCAAGTTCAGGGGCCTCTTCAAAGCTGCTCTGCAAAAATGCATCAGAGAAAGCTGGGGGTGTAATCATCCTCACCGAACCTCACTCAGATCAAAAGGAATTTATCTTTTGGTCTGGAAATTCATAGAGGAAAAAAAAATTTTGAGGTTAGGGTGTAGAAATCTTTCATTTTCCCAAAACTCCACAGGGGATTCTGATGGGGCATTTTTGTCTCTGGTTATTTTTCAAGACAGAGTCATTTAACTATAAAAAGTAGTAGTGAAAGGGCCCTCAGTGCCTTCCAGGCAAAGACCAAGAGGAACACAGGTATAGATGAACAAGTTGAGTTTATTATTCATTGCTGTGATGGAGAACACACACCATGGGCAAGCACACAGGGCATCTCAGTAAGAAAAAAACTTATTAGAATTATTTGGTTTTATGTTAGGTTATTTTGGGACTTGGTTCAAGGAAACAAGGCTTTGCTCTGGATTAGGTGCTATTGGAAAGTGGGAGTAATTTTACAACTGTCATGTTATCTACCTTTTATCTATCTCTTCTCTAGAGGTAGGGAAGACCAGAGCAATGCTAAGCCTGTAATGGATAAAGAAGCAGCAGTCACTGATAGTAACCAGGATTGAGGGATGTTTGGTCACTTTAGTGGTTTGGATAAATATTTCCATTTTTGTCTGCATTCAGATAAGATTAGAATTGTCTTTGTTTTTTGTTTTTTGTTGCTCCCTCATGACCAACCAAATGGCCTTCTCGGGTGCTGATGTTCTGCAAAATTATTTATGTTCAAACACGAGAACACAGAGGTTTGACTTATGATTCCAGGACTACTCCTGGACATCTAGGACTGCTGTTCTTATTGGCAGGACCACCAGACTAAGAATCAGAAGAACTATGCCCCAACTTTCTCATTTTCTAGTAATGTGACTTTGGGAAGATCCTTTGATCTTTCTGAACCTTATTTTCTGCATCTGTAAAAGTGCACTATCACCATCTATCTATTCTATTACATTAGAGAATGATTAAAAGGATCAAATTATTGTTTATAAAAACAACTTTCTAGGTGGGAAAGTGGTATGAAATGTAGGGGACTGCTCTAGTGATTATCATCATTGTGATCATAACTCATCACCGTTTTTCTAATGCAATGGTCCCAACACATTGAAAATACTTAATGACAATCACCTCCCAGTGCCCTTGCCTCATTCACGTAATCAATCATGCCAATTTGGCAGCCCTCATCTCCTGCTAATACATCCCCACAAGCCTTCTGACAAAAGGAAGGACATGGGAAAGGCTCCTGAATGAATGGGAAATTGAAACAGACATGGTAGAGACTTTCCAAATGGCATGGGACCTGGCCATGACTGCCTTTGTGCTGTAGCTGAGGAGAACAAGTGGGAGCAGAGCTAAGGACTCTGTCAAGGTCACTAGGTCAGCTCCTGGAAGATCTGGGTCTGGAACTAAGCTCTAGGAATTGTTCCGAAGAACAGGGATGTGTATTTGTCTAGAGAGAGAAGAGTGTTGGACTCGAAACAGGAGGAGCAACTAGGGGTGGGGCTTTGGGAGGGTGGGTGGGAAGGGGAGGTGGAAAGCTGGAGACAAGGACCAGAGTACAATCCTGAAAGAACAGAGATGGAAAGTGAGGACTTTGGATTAGGTGACTCGGGGAGGGCTCAGATGTGGCTGACTTCTTGATCACACCAAAACTGTAAGTGAAATCTATATGACTTATTAATACATGGGGATTGTTAACTCTGTATTTTTTTAGGGGGGAGATTGGGGATCAGGAAGTGAAGAAGCGTTAATAAATGAATGAATGACCTCGGGATAGGCATACAGAGAGTACAGTTTGCCACTCTGGATCTAGTCAATGGCATAAGGTGGGTATGACTGGGGAACAAAAAATGCTTGGCCTCTGCCTCCATGGACCTAGGCAGTATCATGAGATAAGGCCCCTGAGGTGTCGAGAACACCTGCCTGGGTAAAGCCAGTCTGCTCTGAACTTACAATTGGTTTATAAGACATGCAAAAGAATGTCCTAAAGACACTGAAGCAATCAGAGAACTCAAAACACAATTAAGTTATCTGGCTTTCCAGGGCTCCTCAGAACACAAAAAGGAATCTACCAAGGGCCAGAGCCATTTGCACACATAAAGCTCTGTAGTTGGCAGTTTCAGCCAAAACCCCACAGAGCAACTGCTGGCTCAATGGTGCAGATGGCTTGTCCTTTTGTTGATTTTACCTGGGGCTGCCAAATGCCCTAGACGTGGCTGAAATCTTTAAAAAAAGAAAGAAAGAAAGATAAATTCTGGAGGGAAATGCCAGTGGAGCTGGAGACTGCTGAGGCGGTCCCTCAGTGGACCCACTGTTCCTCTCTGGGATGAAAAAAAACATTACTTGTAACCAGCAACTACTCTCCAGCTAAGCTCCCTCAGTGCATGGTGCTATGTGCAGAGGACTTCCTTAATGCATTTCCTACACCGGGAGGACTGGAACCCATCTGGAACACCAGCAGGCCCCCTGTCATGCCAGGGCCACGAATCTGAGAGCTAGAAGGGGGTCATCCTGCCTAATTCCTCTCCCCGAACTCCCTGGATCCTGATAACCTTCCCTGCTCTGGTGAGATGCCATGAAAGGCTCGCATACATCCCTTCACCATGCAGGCCATAGGGCTTCGTCTATGGACCACTATGGAGAGGACACGAAATCAGCCACAGGGTAGGCCAGATGTGCATTTGTGACCTTGTCTAGCAACTTCACTATCACGGAAAGCCCTCTTCCATGGGAAAAACTGACCCGAGTTGCTAACATTGGGATTTCTACTGGGCCTCTGAGACCTTCCTGAGGTCAGCAGGAATGTTGATCCTCAGGACTGCCTTCATCAACCTGGCTACTTGGACAAGAGCAGTCATTTGTTCTGGGGTAGGCACGCCACCAAGGAGAACAAGCTTTAGCAGGACCTGTCTACCGGCACTACTCTGTGCTTTCCACCACATGCATCAATGCAAAAGGAGAAGCCTGAAGGAAAACTTGAGGGGGTGAGCATGCATGCATCTGTGTACTTAGAATTATATTTTGAACCATCTATTATCCTCTCTAGTGATCATCTGGAAAGGCTCCTGCCAGCTGCTGTTAGAGTGGCTTTTTGCCCATCTCATTTTAATATGAGCTATCTTGGGCCTCCCTGTGAGAGCTCCGAGAGGTGTCTCAGCCGCCAGGAGGGCCTAACTTGGGCGGGGGAGCCAGGAAGAGAGAGGACATGGAAGGACGGGAGAAGAGAAAATAGAAGAGAAAAAGGAGAGACAGAGAGAGAGGGGAGATGTGGGAGACAGAAGGAGGAGGAAAGAGGGTGGGGGGAGAGAAAGAAGAGAGAAGGGTGGGGAGGGAGGGGGAAGAATGGAAAGGGAAAATGGGGAAGGGAGCCAGGAGGAGGGGGTAAGGAATTTGGGGAGAGAAGGGAGTAGGGATGGAGGGGGAGGGGTAGAGACAACGCCGGGAGAGTAGTCATTTGGGCACCGCCAGCTTTACCAAAACACAATCTCTCAAGTGAACCGAATCTCCCATGGCAAATAGACAGCCAATGATCCACGGGCTAAGTAACTTCCTTTTGAACTGAGGAATCAGGGAACGGGAGGTCGGATTTATCTCCCTCCCGGAGGCAATTTTCCCTCACGCTGCTTAAATCACTGCTTACTGAAGCTGTTTATTTAATTATTTAGCACTGTGACTGCGGGCCAGATGCTCTGTAAGCAAGGCGGCCAATCCAGGGGCGCCCGGAACAACATGTTTACGGATTACAGGTTGCGCCGCGAGGTGGTTCCTCTCTCCGCTGGGGATGGTCCCAGTCACCCGCTGGCCGTGAGCCTCCCGACATCAGGGGCCCCGCGCTCCTGCAGGGCGCAGACACCCTTTCCCCGGCAAGCCCCAGGGCACAAGGCACCTGTTTCCCCGCTGCGTGTTTATAAGTGGGGGCGCCAGATGTTTTAGTCACCGGCACGTTTCAGGGTGTCTGGGCAACGGGCTTCTCCGAATGTCCATCTGTACACTTCTCTCTCAGCCCCGAAGCCCAACAAATGGCATTGTCTCCGACAGTGCTACTCAGACGCACACCTCTTTTCCCGACCCCCGCGGGCATGCATAATGGCTCCTGCTTACCGGGGTTCATAACCTACGCTGTGGGCACTGATCATACCACTCAGCGCATTACCGTGACCGTAAGGCCCAGGCTTCTCGTTATCACCGTGACGTGAATAACCAAACCTCGTTTCAATTGTAGGAATATGCGGCTGAAAACCCTGTGGGTGCAGATCTGCTCTAATGAAAGCGACCACACACGCATCATCAATGGAGCTACATCTGCGATTTGCAGTTGAGTCAGGTTCAAAGTTAGGACACAGTGCATACATGGTATGGATTCAAATTACCTTCAAAAATCCCATTTACACCCCATAAAGTCTGTGTGCAGGGTTTTGGGTATATTATGTTCTCTCTGTTAATCCAGCCCAGCCAGCCTATCCTCCAGCATGGGAGCAGAGAGCTTTTCTGCCATTGAGCACCAGCTGAAGCAGCTGTTACATGAAAAATAGCTTACTGCCCCTCTAAATGATCATTGTTGGGTTTGCATAAGTTAAATGTGTACATATGATGAAGTTTTACCCTTTAGCAGAATCATGGCAGACATGCTACCCTCTCCTCCGCGCTGTAAAACATGTTAGCGTGCATTTCCTTCATTAGTTCACGTGCTGTTGCATTCAGTTGTGGGCTCTATGTTTTGTGGTCGCTTAGCGTGGGGCAGGCACTGCCACGTCCTTTAGTTTCTTACCTGTGATGAGCTGAGTTAGCACTTTAGTCTGGTCATTGAGAATGTTCACTGTAACATTTCTGGCTGATTTGAAGTACAGGGCATTACCCTGTAATAAGAAAAGAAGAGAAACACATGAGAATGGCAAATTCTGAAACAAAGCACTGTAACCACAACTCTCCAAGGGACTGAACTGGTTGTCTCTGAGTGCTAATTGATGTGTCTTTATTTGGAAACTCCAAATGTCTTCATGATCCCCACATACATGATAACTGGCATTCATCCAAAATGGATTTCCTCTGAAGAGACCCACAGAGACACACTCAAAATAGATTTCCCTAACACACACACACACACACACACACACACACACACACACACACACAGAGTTGAATAAGAGGCAACCCAGCGACAAAGAGTCCCTTAGATCTTACTATGAGTCCCTTAGATCTTACTATAGATATGAGTTATCTTTGGCACATAGAATGATCAGGAATGACTGGTAATCTCCTAATTTCACACTTTCTAGTTTGTAATTTCTCCAAAGGAACGATGGAGAGTTCTTATAGGAGAGCAGAAAGCAAGTGGAAAATACCTGAGGTCAGCCCCTCTGGCCTCCTCACCTGCTGTGAGAATCCAGGTGCGATCCAAACCAAAAGATTCTCTGGGCTTTCATCCAATGTTTCCTTTGTCAAAGAGAGCACCCCGGTCCACTTGCACATGGTGGCAGACATTTCTGAGAATGACTCAGAACAGGGGCTGGCATACTTTTTCTGCAAAGGGTCTGATAGTAAATATTTTGGGTTTTGTGGGATGTACAGTTTCTGTGGTAACTACTCAACTCCTAACTGCTGCTTTGGTGCCAAACCATCACAGATCGTACACAGACAAATGGCTCTGGCTGCATTCCAGCAAAACTTATTTCATGGACAGTGACATTTGAATTTCAAATAATTTTAAATTTAACATAATCTCACTGTACCCTTGAATGCTGTTCTTCCTCCCCCCCCCCAAATCATTTAAAAATGTAAAAACTCATCTTATTTCACCAGCCAAATGAGAACAGGTAGGGGGGCCGGATTTAGCCCACAGGCCATAGTTTGTCAACCCCTGACTGAGGTGTTCTTCCTTTCCTGAAGTAAACCAAAGCCATAAACTAAAGAATGAAATGCTGCCAGAGCACGTCAGGATCCAGATAGCTGTTATTAGAAGAAAGGAATGTGGGGAGTCATTCTCTTCTTTCTAAACCTTTGTTACCACATGGCATTTATCTGCCCGAAAATTCTATAATATCACTGAGTCCCGAGCTAGATAAACCATGGTCCTAAGAGCGGTGCGGAAAGTGATGATGAGTAAGACTCCCTTTTATTTTTAAAATCTTAGGATCTAATGGGATCAGTAAGATGGACACACGAATAATACTAGGCAGAGACCGCTCCCAGGTGATTAAGCAGCTGCAAACAAAGTATGTGTGGAACTTTCCTGAAGGGTAAGATTATTCATAGCTTGAGGCTGTGGCATGGGAAGCAAAGGAGAAGTTTGTGACTGGTTCAGCTGAGCCGTAAAGAGAGTATAGATAGGTTTCACCATGATGAAATGAAAAAAGGAGATCATGGAGGTAGGGAGCTTGTGGGATGAGTGTCTCATGTCTTTTTCCTTCTAAAGCTGTCGTAGGAGGGGATTCGTGAGCTCAGCCTAGCAGCTGCACGTGGCAGAGTGGCTGGCCAGTGGGGACAAGGCGGCCACCATGATGGCTTTTCTAGAGTCCGGTCTCCCTCACCCAAGCCCCTATGGAGGACTCCAATGCATCGGGGGTTCCCTAATGAAACAGAAGCCAACATCTCCCTCCCTGACCCTAGGACAACAGCTCTGGCCCAAGGTGAACTTCTAAAACGGAAAACCTATACCCATGATCCACCCAGGCCCTGCAGAACCAGATCCCCTCAGGCCAGTGCTGTTGTCCCAGTGTCAGGGAGAGAGACAGTGCCTTCTGTCTCATCAGGACAACTGCAGATTCACTAGAATGTCCCACAATGGCTTCAAGCTAACATTCTGCCTGACAGTAAACTTTCTGCTTTGTTTTCTAATTAGCTAGGAGAAGAAGAAATTTACTATTGTCATAGGCTTCTATCTTCTGTCCATCACCTAACAAATATTAGCCTAAAATGGTTTCTTTGGCATTGCACTTGGCAGTCCTTGAAAGTTCTACTTAAAACTTAAAATCGATTCAAGTAATGTGAGGATTCAGAACCTGGGACCCGGACAGGAGGTTATAGGTTTCTAGAAGTTCATGTACTAATTCTTCTATTCGGCAAGCTGGCGCTGCAGAGGGAAGAGCCACGTGGCATGAGAGAATGGGATATATTCTGGTGCCACTGACCGGTGTGTGAGCAAATCACTTAACTGCTCTGTGGGTCATTCTGCACACTCTCTACCGTCAACACGGCTAGGATCAGCGAGCTCACAGCTGACACAACTGGGCACTCATTGCGTGCTGCGTGTGCAACAGAAGCCCGGGAGTCCACCTGCCTAGTTTACGGTCCCCACTCTACCACTTGCCAGTTGGGTGCCCATAGGCAAAGTAATAGTTCTAAGCCTCGGTTTCTTGATATGTACAATGGCACTAATATGATTGAATTATTATAATTCACTTATTACTGAAATTACTAAATTCTTTATGTAATTATTAAAACACACATGGTCCAGTGTCATGCACACAGTAAGTCCTCCAGCAGTTCCCACCCCTCATTTGCCAAAACTGCTTGAGTGGCGGGGTTGGGGGGGGAGTGCAGACAGAGGCAGGAGGAGGAGGGGAAGGAGGGAGGGAAAGATGGAGAGAAATGAGGAAGACCTCCCTTTGCATTACCAATCTTCACAACCCATTTGGGCAGTCGTCAGGGGTTTCTTTATTTCCAGCAACTTCCATCTCTGTATTTCAGAGGATCTTCCTCTGTGTGGCTGGCAAACCACTAATTTTCAAATCCCAGTTTCTTCAAATGTTACTTGCTTGCCCTTAATATTATTCAAATAATCCCACGGCAGAAAAAAAAATCTCCCAACAGCTTTGCTTAAGGTTTACAGCAAGAGATATAAGAAAGCCACCCATTCCTTTTTATTAATGTGTCAAAATATTATAATAATTTACCATTAATTGTTCTAATATGCTAAAATCCCGGGAAACAGTCTTTGCTACGTCAGGGTTTAAACAAAAAGCCTCATTCTAGCCTGGGAGGTGTTGCTGCAATCTTCCCAGCAGAGACCCTGATAACAAAAAAATTACCAGGTAAGATGCATGAAGCAGCTTACAGACTCCAAACTGCCTCTCGTGGCAGCCTGTCAGTGTGACTTTTATTTGGCTATCTCTGCTTAGTGACACTAAACCAGGCATGTACCAGCCAAGCAAAGCATCCCTGGGGTCTTGGCAGTATTAGAATGAAGAAGGGAAATGCTCTCCTGTCTGTGTTCCTCCTACTCACTACTGCAGGCTCCCTGGGAGGGGAGGTTAATTTCTGCCACAGAGGATTCTGCCCTTGGGGCTGGTGAATTTCACTAACTGACCTCAATGCAGCCATCCGGGGATGAGGATAAGGGGCTTGCAGGAAACTGCTGGCAGGTCAGCTCTGCAGGGCAGAAAGAAGTCTGGCAGACCCACAGCGTCTGATGAAGATCAGAGCTCTGGACCAGGTCAAGTCAGTCTGAGGCCAGTCAGCCCTTGATTCTTCTGGACACAGGGTGAGCCCCACTGGGAGATGGGGAAGGGAGGCCAGCACCACCATTCTTCCCACCCTGGGAGAGGAGGACAGTCCATCCACATTGGTACTCTCCCCCAAATAACTAGAGCACGCAGCAGAATCCCTGTCACATCTGTCTCTCTAGAGCAGAACACGCAGAACCTTTGCTGGATGACTCAAGACCACTGACATGGACATTATTTGTTCTACAATGCCCTCGAGGGGCTATCGAGGCATGTGGCTACTTGAACACGAAACGGCTCCATCAGGCTGACATTTTAAAATCAGTGTGACTTATTAAAAAAAAAGTATCATTTATTCTTATATCAAAACAAGTATTAAATATTGAGTATTATAACGCTTCCAGTCAAAGAGCAATGCTTATAGCTCTTACTACTGCAAGAGCATTCAACTTGCCAGGATGTTCCTCCACAGGTTTCTCCTCCTGTGGCCCCAAATATGCTTCCACACTGTCTCTTGATTTATCAACTTTAGATGTTATCCACTGAATTTCTGCAATGGTATGGACTCTTCCATACAACTTTGGTAAAATCAATATTCAGAATCTACATTACTATGATTATGTGTATACCATCCACACCTTTAACTGTATATCCTTCCCTTTTTTTGTACATTTATTTTTTCTTTTCCTGGAGCCCATAAATGCTTTATTTTTTAAAAGTGCTTTATTTTCTAAATTTTCTTTTTTTTCTTCCTACTGTTTAATCCTTTTTCTTTAGTTTCTAATTTTGGGGTCATACTTTAAGTTCCAATTATTCTGTTAATTTTTTTTACGCTTAACTATCATACTCTTAGTTTTTAAGAGCATTTTCTTATTCTCTGACCCTTCCTTTTTATGCCATCCCTTCCTTGTTTGATGGATGTGCTCTTCTGTCTTCCATGAGAATAAAAAAGCTGATTGGAAGTGCTGTGTTTCTAGATGGGTGAACCCTGCCACAGGGCACAGTAGTGGGGGTTTGGCTAATTCACTGGAGAGTGTCCAGATGTCAGTATCAGTGGGCAGTCAGTACCTGTGGGCTAATCTCATCAAAAAAGAAATCTGTAACTCCTGCCAGGAAAGTGGTGGGTGTAACTTTTGATATAGGAGAGCTGAGTGTCAGAGGGGAAGGCGGCTGGGCATTTTGCTGCTCAGGGACAGACTTTCAGTTAAACCCATTTACATACCTTATCCCTGACCTCATCTGTGCCTAATGTCCAGAGGCCAGAGGTCCTCTGGCCAAACTTTCTTTCTCTTCTCTTTTCCTTTAAAGATTTTATGTATTTATTTGAGAGAGCGAGCAAGAGCGAGCATGAGCAGAGGGGAGAGGCAGAGGGAGAGGAAGGAGCAGGCTCCCTCCTTAGCAGGGAGCCTGATGTAGGACTTGATCCCAGGACTCTGGGATCATGACCTGAGCTGAAGGCAGATGCTTAACCAACTGAGTCACTCAAGTGCCCTGGTCAAATTTTCTAGAGAACCGTCTTCTGATCTTCTGTGAGGTTGGGAAGAGGTACTTATTACCTAACTAGGTCCACTGTGGGTGGGAGCTGGGGATAGATGGAGAGTCCAAGTGAGTGCAGATTTTCGACCAATCCAGGTCTCTGTTGACTTCTGTGGGACCCAGACACTGCACTTAAAATGTCTCATGGATAAGTGGCCCCATCCCACTCACTTCCTGGAGTGGCTTTCAATCCCACAGCCATGTCTAGCTCTCATCTACCTTTCTCCATCATTCTCTCTCAACCATTTTCTCTCCCTTTCTCTGTGACCATGTATGTATACCCCTTTTCACTTCTGTTCTCCATTCAGTGTCTTTTTCAGTGGGGTTTTTGAATCTTTTTTTTTTTTTCCCCGAGAGAGAGAGAGCTAGAGTGAGAGCAAGAAAGAGAGAGAGAGAACATACAAGCCAGGGGAGGAGGGAAGGGGAGCAAGGGAGAGGGAGAGAGAGCATCTTAAGCTCCATTCCCATTGCTGATCTCAGCTTGGGGCTGGATCTCATGACTCTTGAGGTCATGACCTGAGCTGAAATCAGAAGTCAGATGCTTAACCGACTGAGCCACCCAGGTACCCCATCAAAAGGGTTTTGGATGAAGCATAGACCCACTACCATTTCTCACTGCTGTCAGTCTGTTCACCTCTAGAGCCCCCTCTTACTACTGCCTTCTTAAGAAGAAAGCAGGTTAAAATTGTGTGTAAATCAAGAACGGGTAGGCTCTGCCCAGGACCCAACAACTTTCTTAAGCATTTTACACATACTACATGAATATCTAGAACACAGACACTGTCTTGGGCCCTGGAGCATGGGAAAGATTCGACCTTTATCTTTGAGAAGCTCCTTGCCCAAGGGGAGACTGAATTGATGCTATATAATCATGAAAACAATGTGATACCCCTTCCGTGGACATCTATCCTTTCCTGGTATGAAAGGTGGCGATTTGAATATTTGCCTTTGATGGCAGCTCTGTCGCCCCAGTCCGTTCTGAAGGGAGGGATATGGCTCCTCTCCTAGAAGTCACTTCTTTTGATAATTGTACACGGTAGTAGATTTTGCTTGCTCTCTGAGGAGCTAACAGTCTGATCTGGGCATTTAGATAAATGGAGGAAACCACAACACAGCACATACAGAAGCACCTTCCACAGTCATGGGAGGCTTTCAGCTCTCAGTGTGAACTTCAGAGAAGGAGGGGACCGGTGTGGCTAGAGTTCTCAGAGGCCTTCTGGAGTACGGTTCACCAGCTTCCACCCATTCAGGGTGGTTTATAAGAGCACAGATTCCATCTGGCATTAATTTCGCTAACAAGGGAGGCTGGCCCTTGGGCAGCCAGGGTTCAGGGTGTGAGCTTTGGGGTCAGACAGATTTTGGTGGGAATCACAGCTCTACTTTCTTACTAACTGTGTGGCCTTGGGTAAGTCATTTCTTTTCTTTGAGCTCCAGTTTCTATACTTATGAAATGAAGTCAAAGGCTACTTAATAGTGTTGATAGGAGGATTGGGAAAGACAACATGTGTCAAGTGCTTGGCATAGTGGCTACCAAAATATTTCATCAACCATTAGAAAGAACAAAACCTACATGATGAGGGCCCCTTGGAAAATGCTGATCCTAGAACTGAGGCAAGAAATATAAAAGATGAGTCAGGAGCATCTTGAGTCTAGAAAGAAAGGAAGTGCTCAAAAAGCAAATAAGAAACCAAATAGAAAAATACCTCATCATTAAGGGAGGAGGTCAAAGGGACACAGGAGACAACTCCAAGAGTGCGTAATGGCCAAAGCTCGAATAATTTCAACAAAATATAGAATGTAGTATTAATTATAACCCAAAGCATTAAATATCTATTAGCCCAGACTGATATAAGTAAGTGATTGATAAACAGGAGAGAATAAATATATCTTTCATGTACAAAAATTCCAGCCAATTTTCATAGTTAACTCCTTACTCCTTAAAGGTGGGTTGCACCTAGTGACTTTCTTTCAAGGAGTACAGCACAGAACAGGGATGGTAACTTCCCAGTGGGGAAATCTGACAAACACTGCATCAGCCAACTAGTCCAGGTCAAAGTCAGCAGTGATAAGCTATGTTGAGAGAATGAGCCTCTGATTTACGTGAAGAAAATGTTCTAGGGGTGCCTGGGTGGCTCAGTGGGTTAAAGCCTCTGCCTTCAGCTCAGATCATGATCCCAGGGTCCTGGGATCGAGTCCCACATCAGGCTCTCTGTTCAGCAGGGAGCCTGCTTCCCTCTCTCTCTCTGCCTGCCTCTCTGCCTACTTGTGATCTCTGTCTGTCAAATAAATAAATAAATAATCTTTAAAAAAAAAAAAGAAAAGAAAATGTTTTACCTCTGTGATCTTTATCTTCAAAACCCATAACACTCATCTAATAATGAGGAAAACATCAGACAAGTCACAGTTGAAAGTAATTTTGCAAAATATATGATGACCAGTACTCTTCAAAACTGGTAAGGTCATCAAAACCAAGGAAAGTCTGAGAAACTATCACAGCTAAGAAGAGCCTTTTCAAGAAACATGAACACTGAATGTGATGTGGCATTCTGGACAAGATCCTTGGGCATAAGAAGGACATTAGTTAAAACTAAGGAAATCTAAATAAAGAATGGACTGTAGTTAGTAACAATGTGTCAATTCTGGTTCATTAATTTTGACAAAAATACCAAATTAATGAGATATTAGTAATAAGGGAGACTATGAGAAATATAGGAATACTGCACTATCTTTATAACTTTTCTGCATATATACAACTATTTTTAAAAACTTAGGTTTTTTTGAAAGGTATATTCAAACTGCCAAATTCTAAGATCCAGAACTTTGGGAAGAGACTTCGGGAAGCCAGCCATCTCTGAGCACGCAGCAAGCTTACTCCATTACGGACATGTGATTTCACTTTGGGATTGATAACATTAATGGGAAATTCTCCCTTATAGCCATTTACATGGATTTTATCTTTAGGAATACTAAATAAACAATGGTGTATAGGTCTCTCATAGACAGTCCTCCTTCCAGGGCTCTCTGTACACTATCATTCTTCCCTGGAGCTTATAGAAAACACTGTCATCAAAAGGCCCCACCTCTTTGCAGCAGGTATGACAACATACTGGCTCTAGCTCTTAATATGACCAGAAAAAAAAAAAATAACTGACACTAACTTAGATTTGTCATCAAAACCATCCCCCAAGGGTAGTTCGTAAGTTTACCTCTAGCAAGCTTCCAATGTCTCTATTCTCACTTTAATCTGAACAGGGTGCTTTCGTTGGCTCTGATTTGACCCTTTTAAGAGCAGGACAAGTATTTAAAAACAACAACAGAGTCTGGTTATTTTTTATGTTATTTAAGAATATCTCTCCATAATGACGATTGGGTAGATTTCTATTGTTTTGAAGAGTTTTCCAGTCGTGGATAATGAAGGTACACTCTGAAGCACTTACTCCAAAGAAGCTGGGAACTGGTCCAGCTTTGGCACTGCCACGTTCCTGTTCAGTCACTCTCTGCACTGTGCCCAAATTTGGGTGCATTTGGGACTCTCTCGATATTTAACTAAGTTGAGCTGCTCTGCTCAGTGATTCCTTTGAGGTGTCATGTTAGCATGTCAACGTTGGAAGGGGACCGCCAGATTTTCTAGGGCCTGGCACATTCCTGGCACCCACTAGGTTTTCAATAAATATTTGCTGAATAACTAAATGCTTAGATCGAATTAAGAGTCAACAGAGAGTGAGAGTTGTCTACAAAAGAAGTCATTAAATGAAGGCTGACACCAACTGTCAAAGAGAGTTTTCAAAAGGCAAGTCATTAAGCATGCTGATGGTGATAGTCCAAATATAGAAAACCGAGCACGGTGGGAGGAAAGCAGTACGGAGATATAATCAAGGAATATCTACATACCATCTAATGCAGTACAAGGAACTGTAGGTGATACAAATGAGAGTTGAGATGTTGGGTTTCCAGATGACAGAGAAAAGCAGGGGCACAAGTGATTACCCCAAATTCTTGCTGACATAAAGGTTAAGATAAGGTATGCTAGAACCTTCTCTATGCTTGTATCATCCAGGTGGCATGCAATATGGAATATATCCTCTGTCAACTGTCCCTCCTCAACTCATTCTATTAACATTTTGAAGGTCTCTTCTAGGCATAGAGCACTGTGCCGAGTACTGAGCAGGTAACCAGTGCTCCCCCATAGCTTATACACCACCTACTAGGGGAGAGGGACACGAAGTTAAGAGTTCCATAAATGATTATCTACTTGCAACTGCAAGGACTACAATGAACACAAAGTAGAAGGTGAAAGGAGAGTGCAGTCAGGAGAGACCTTTCTAAGGGAAAGACATTTTGGCAAGGTTCCCAGGGATGAGTAGGAATGAGTAGGCAGGAATTTGGTGAATCAAGACAAAAAAGAACATTTTAGGCAGAATGACAGACAAGTATACCAGCTCCAAGGCAGAAAGGAGGTTGGTATATAAAAGGGACAGAGAGAAAGGCCGATGTGGTTGGAGACTGATGAGCAAGGGAGGGAAGGAAACAGGTCCCCCCATTCTGCTATCAGCTGTGTTCCCTCTGCCCACGCTGTCCTCTGATTAAAATAATTTTGTTGCAAGAAAATTTCTTCTTCTTCTTCTTCTTCTTCTTTTTTTTTTAATTGTTTCTTCTTAAGGAGAGTTTCTTAGGGTTTTATGAAGAAATGCTTTCATGCCTCACTTCATTCTTTATATATTCTTCAGACAAACACTTAAGTATTACTTCTCTCACCATGTCTTTATTGTCCCTGGAATCCACTTTCGTACATCATTTAGGTGGTTATTCACAGGAAAGCCATGTCCCTCAGCACCATCTCCCAAGAGAATGTTGTTTTTTCCCCTGATACATGGTGCCACCTTCATCATATATCAATTCCCAAATAGACCTGAATCGGTCTTTGAGCCTCCTGCTCTGTTCTTCTGTCTGCCGGTTCTTACACCAATATGTACCGGGTTACTTCCTGTGGTTTGTGATATGCCTGAAGAACTAATAGATCTGTCTATCCTCTTTCCTCTTATGGGCCATTTAAATGATATTTGCTGTACTTGGAAAGACAATACTAGCACTCAAGTAATAGTCCAAAAGCATTATGAGATCAGAGACAGACTATGCAGGTGACAGTTATCAATGTCCAGGACACTCTCCTATATTTTGTCTTGGGTGACAATTCATCTTCACAGTATATTAAAAAAATACTACCCCCAGTAACTGCCTGAACCTTCCTTCTGACATTTCCCTGTGTTTTGTAGAAAACTCATCCAGAGTATGTGAGTAGCCACTCTTAAAAATAAAAATCTGCCCCCCAAAAAAGGTTTTTTGGGCAAAAAAGCCTAGGAAATTGAACATAACGTCCCCTCCTTCTAGCTGCATGGCGCATGGTCAGCTCTGAGGAGTCCTACATCAACATAATTTGGTTAGCTTTGTGTACCAACAATTCTGAGATCTACTTAATCATAGAATTTTTTTTCTTAAACCACATGTGAACAGAAAACACTGCATGACCTATTCTGGGAAATGCTACTTTAGTGAGTGAACAGAAAACACTGCATGTGAACAGAAAACACTGCATGACCTATTCTGGGAAATGCTACTTTAGTGAGTGCTTTATTTATTTATTTATTTTCTTAAAGATTTTTCTTTATCAGAGAAAGAGGGAGAGAGGGGGAAAGAATGAGAGGGAGAGAGAGAGAGAGAGAGGAGCAAACTCCCTGCTGAGCGCAGAGCCTGACACAGGGCTGGATCCCAGGACCCTGAGAACATGACCCAAGCCAAAATCAAGAGTCGGTTGCTTAACCAAATGAGCCACCCAGGCACCCCTTGACTGCTTTAAACACATATGCTATGACTTAGATAGCTCTGGCTTTATTTCTTTAAAACCATTAAAGGGCTTGGCAGAGAATGGGACACATGATGGGCTCTCAGTAAGACCTGCTGGACTGGCTAATGTCTATAATGCTAGTGAGCAGGGGTTATCACCATTTTATAGATGAGAAGACCGAGGATAAGTGTGGGGGCCATGAGCGGCCTAGGCCCACCTGCTGATGAGTTGCAGAGAGAGAATGGACTGAGGACTCCAGACCTGAGCACTTCTCTCCTATTCTACTGCCCTAGAATGAGTAGTTTGAGCTATAAGGGACCTAAGTTGTGATAGAAGGAAGACTTCAGTGCTGGTTGGCAGAGTTAAGGAAATATTCACAGAGGGAGATGCAGAACACAAAAAGAGACTGTCGTGCAAGGAAGCAGCTCAGGCTTTCCCCAATGAGGGCAAGCTGATTCTAATATGACAGCATTAAAACTCAACAGCAACCTGAGCAAGAAAGGCTTTCCTAGGGGCGCCTGGGTGGCTCAGTGGGTTAAGCCTCTGCCTTCAGCTCAGGTCATGATCTCAGGGTCCAGGGATCGAGCCCCGCATGGTGCTCTCTGCTCAGCAGGGAGCCTGCTTCCCCCTCTCTCTCTACCTGCCTCTCTGCCTACTTGTGATCTCTGTCTGCCAAATAAATAAATAAAATCTTTAAAAAAAAAAAAAAAAAGAAAGGCTTTTCTATACTACATTACACAAAGGGACAGAGACAAAACATTGTTCCACGTTGTTCTTTGCCACAGAAACTCTACAGGCCGCACTTGTCTGGCTTTGGGCCATGAGTGCAAACAGGGCGCTCCCACCCGTGCTGAACTTGCAGTGGCCCAAGAGCACCCCCAGGTCGGGGAGCACGAGTCCGGGCTTTGTGGCCGGCCCCCGCACATTCCTCAGCCCCGTCTGTGTGTGCTTCCCTCCCTTCATCAGTAGCGCCTTTCGCGTCAGATCTTGACCTTTCACAGACTGGTGCGTGGCATTCCAGGGAGTCAGAAAGCATCTCTCAGGAGGAGTCCGAGTGAAGATGACGATGACGTTAGCCTTTCAGAGGAAAACCAGTGCAAGCAGAGGCTGAGACTGCTAACCCGGAGAGAGAGACGGTCGAGGCACAGCACTGGCTTATGCTGTGGGAGCGCTGCGGTGTGATTTGTTTGAGATACATGCTCAGCCCAATGTGGACTGATTTGGTGGAGGCTTCACCTCTTAAAAAATCTGAGGGACACAGCCCAAGCTTCTAACCTTGGGGTGACAGGAGCCTTTCTTTGTGATGTGTCCTCATGGTTCTGTCAGGCTTCAGAGGCACAAGGCCCCCCAGCTGAGATCCCATTTTTAAGCTAGTATCCCTAGACCACACAGTCTCAACCTCCCAACTGGAAAATGGGAATAAGAATGTGCAAAATGGCGGGGGGAGAGCACCTCGGTGGCTCAGTCAGTTAAGTGTCTGCCTTCGGCTCAGGTCATGATCCGGGGATCCTGGGATCAAGCCCCATATCAGGCTCCCTGGGAGCCTGCTTCTCCCTCTCCCTCTGCCTGCTATTCCTCCTGCTCATGCTCTCTCTCTCTCTCTCTGTGTCAAATAAATAAATAAAATCTTTAAAAAGAAAAAAAGGAAGAAATTACGTAAAAAAGAATGTGCAAAATAGGGATTACAGTACTGCCTCCCTCACAGAGCCGAAAAGATGAACTACAACAGCACCTGTAAGGAATTTGGCAGCCACATGTGTATTTTTAAACATCTATTTTTTGAAAGGATGTTAGATCATTGATGTCCATGACTGATAAGCTCTGTCAGCCCTGAGAAAATGGCAGAGCTATTAGGATGTAGAATGTTTCTGCCGCGCCCCTGGCAGTGAGAAGCCTGATTTGGAGCAGGTGAGCCGGGCATGGAGTTTAAGCTCTCCCACGTGCTGGTGGTGTGAAGCAGGTGGGCAACTTCACCTGTGTCTCTGTCTCCTCATGTGAAGTGCAGGGAGGAGAGAGCCCACCTCAGGTTGCTGTGGGTAGTAAGAGAATATGTGTAAGACGTGCAGCATTTGTTACAGGAACATGCAGGAACGGGAACCGATGACAGTAGAGAACCGAGGAGGGTCCTGTGTAGCATTTTGTGTCCAGGCAGGGTTGACGGCTGTGTGGTGGGACTAAGGATGTATCAAAAGGCATCATGATTACACAAAAGCTGCCTAAAGACCCGACAGGAGAGGCTGTTCCTCACACAGAAGCCTTTCTCACCAGCTACCATGGAGAGCCCAGCTTGTGGAGAATGGAGACAAGCTAGGTACCTGTTGATTTAAAGTGAGGACAGAAAACACTAATTCCATGCGGAGTCCTAGACCAAGTTCGCCTGCATGAGGAATTCATGCAGGGCAGGCAGACAATAAAAGGAAGAGTTCAAACAAAATATTTCATACGCGAGGCAGAGTATCTATACTTTGTATCCATGTTAATTATCAGAGTCACGTAAGGGTGAAGCAGCAATAATCCCCAGGTCACACAGAATCTGACCTAGGACCCAGGCTCATAATTCAAATGTAGTCCTGGGACCTTCATGCCATGACCGCCGAGTTCTCACAGCTCTTAAGAAGGGGCAGAAAAATGTGATTTCAATTTTTTTGTTCAAAAAAAAGATGTGAGCATGTATTACTTTCATAACCATAAAAAAATCATGAATATACAATATGCTCATAATATTATGAATATAAAACATAAAAATAAATTAATAAAAGAACATGACATTATTAAATAAAAAAGTATTGAAAAATATAGGCAATATGTGAGTTTCTAAATTATTTTTGTGTGCTTTTAATTTCCTTCTTGGCAGGTCAGACATTTCTAATTTCTTGGGCAGGTCAAAGGGAGAGAAGAGAAGTGATTTTGTTGTTGTCACTAATCTTCTGAAAAGAAAGCTCAGTTCTTGTAGAAAAATCAAATGCATTCTCTACTGCCTTCATTGAACTAAGTAATGTCTGTGTTATATTAATCTGATTGCAAAGAGGAGATGTTAAAGTTGGAAACCAGCCGAAGTAAACTTGATTAAATTGGCGTAAGTGTGTACTAGCTCACAAATACATCTCCTTCTCCATTCTGCAGAGAAGTAATAGTATCATGTAGTTAGGTACATTGGGTGCTTAACTCAGTTGTCCACTGGAAAAACATGGCTAGAATTGATATGAGGTTCTAATCAGAATGGAAACGTTGGGTCATGCTTTCATGCACTTGTGCTCCATTACTGTAGAACAATGTCAGTGTAACAACAGCCGCAGTAATGACAGCAGCACATGGAAAACCAGTAAATCATAGTTGGATTAAAAAATCAGATAACTATTCACCGCCACTAGGATGGCAACCATCATCGTTATCATCACCATCACCGTCATCATCATCCCAAAATAATAAGTGTTGGCAAGGAGGTGGAGAACTGGAACCACCAGACATTGATGGTGGGAATGTAAAATCGTGCAGCCTCTAGAGAAAGAGAGTTTTTCAGTTCCTCTGTAAGTTAGACATACAATTACCGAATGACTGGGCAAGTCCACTCCTAGGTATACACCCAAAAGAAAATAGGTGAAAATAGGTGTTCAAACAAAAACTTATACACCAATATTCATAGTAGCACTGTTCATGATAAGCAAAGGGTAAAAACAACCCAAATGCCCATTGACAGATGAATGAATCAACAAAATGTGGGCTATCCATACAGTGAAATATCATTCTGATATACAAAGGAATGAAGTGTGGATATATGCTACAACTGAATGAGCCTTGGAAACATGATGCTAACTGAAAGAAGCCAGACACAAAAGGTCACATGTTACATGATTCCATTTATACTAAAGTCCAGAATAGGTAAATCCCTAGAGACAGAAATTAGATTAGTGGTTTTCAGGGGCTAGGGAGAGAGAGTACTGGGGAGTGACTCTAAGGGATACAGGGTTTCTGTTTAGGGTGATAAAGAAGTTGTGGACAACTGATGGTTGTATGACTTCAGACAGTGCTGATGGTTGTATGACATCATGAACACACTTAATGCTGCTAAAATGTACACTCTTTGTCAAAGATTTTATTTTTAAGCAATCTCTACACCCAATGTGGGACTTGAGCTTACAATCCCGAGATCAAAAGTTGCATGCCACCTATCGACAGAGCCAGCCAGGCGTCCCTGAATTATCGACTTTAAATGGACTAAAGTGTTAACTTTTACATTGCATTATTTGTATTTTACCACAATCACATGGATAATCATCTTCATGGACCAGAAACAGAGATACTAAATGGAAAACAGGCTATAGTGACAGGTCTGCAGGCACAGAGCGCTCAACGCAGGCCGGGGTGATTGTCTGCTTAGCTCAAGAAAATCAAAGGACCCTCAAGGGTTTTCTATGAAATAAGAGAGCATAGCCAAACTCCTGCAGGGAGGTCTGTGTGTTTGGGGCAGGGAAGAAGGACCACAGAAGAGGAGTATGTGTGAGGAAGATCGGTGGGTAGTAAAGTAAACTGATGTCTGTATCATACTTAAGAGGGAAAATGTAATTACCTAATAAGTATACATGTTAAAAAAGAAAGTGGTCAAAAAACATTAAAGTGTTCATTGAATTAATTGCAATATAACCTGTGGTCCTGAGATCAGAAGAGAGAGAGGAGAAGTAGAAAAAAAAAAAAATCATCCACCAGAAAAAAGTTCAAAAAAAAAAAAGAAAAAAAAGCAAAGAGAATAGAGAAGAAACAGAAACCACCAAGATGGTATAAATTAAAACAAATCCAAATATGTATATACAAAATCAAAGAAAATGTTTATAAAAGAAATATTTGGAAAGGTTGAAAATAAAAATATGGCCAAAATATATTCCACACAAATATTTAACTAAGAGAAAGCTGGTGTATCAGTAATAATTCAGACAAAGTAGTATATAAAGCAAAAAGCATTAATGCATAAGTAGGAACTACATGTAAAATTAAAAATCTACAAAGAAGTTATATGAGCTATACATGTCATGACCAGACACTTAACTATACATTGTACATGTACTTATGTACCAAACATGTAACTATTTAACAGGTAGCTTAAAACCATGAATTAAAACTTGTCAGAAGCATGAGGTCAATTTGCCAAACTCTAGTGTGAGATTTTGACAAAAATCTATTAAAAAATTATAGACTCTGTCGACCAAATAATAGCAAGGATATGACTGATCTGAATAATAATACTTAACCAGTTTGAACTAATGGATATGAGAAATCTGCACACAACCGAGAGAAGAGCTACACGATTTTCAAATACATGAGAGCATTTGCAAAAATTAATGTTGGGCTAGTTCACAGAGGAATTAAAAAAAAAAAAACAGTGTCATACAGAACATATTTTCTGACTGCAATTAAATTATAAATCAAAGAAAACAGATAATTAAAAGCCAACCTATCTCAGACATGTAAGAACAGCTGTTGTAGTCCATATTGATTGCCCTGCTTTCACTCATGCTCTCTTAATGTCTATTAGCCCCAAAGCTGCCAGAGTAATTGTTTCCAAATTCAAATAGATTATGTCACTCCCACGGGGGGGGGGGGGGGAATCCCTCAGTGGCTTTCTATCACAACTAAGACTTGAATTAAGACTCCTTACATAAGACTCTACGTGATGTGCTCTGTGGCTATCTCTCTAATCTTTATTCCCTACCAGGTTCTCCTCAATCTCAGTGTCATTTCTACTCCAGTGACAGTGCCTCCTTCTATGCTTCAAACAAATCAGCTGCCTTCCCCTTCCTGGGAATTATCTCCTCCCGGGTACCCACCTGGCTAACATGGCAGCCTCTTCATTCTCTGGCCTTTGGAAAAAGAACAGAAGTGCTTTCTTTTTCTCTGTTAACTTAGCACAACCTAATGGCTGTTATGTATCTATTTGGTTTTGTTTTTGTGATCCATCTCCTCCTACTTCGATAAAAGATCAGGAAGGCAGGGCCTTTGTTTTATTCACCACTGTGCTGTCAGTGCCTAAAACAGTGTCTCATACAAGGTAGGTAGGAAAAAGGTCTGTAGATGAATGAGTATTGAAGTCAACATGAGTTCATTGAGTTAGTTCACTGACAGAAAGATCGATGCGCTTCGATTATAGTACCTCCAATGTTGAAGGACCGGAAGATGGTCCCACTTCACCACAGCGGGGGCACATCTGAGATACTGTGTTCAGAGTCAACCCTACACTGTCTCCAAGCAGGAGACAGAAAAAGGCCAACAACCAGATGGTAAATACAATAGGGTCCTCAAATCTGTAAACACTGATGCATACATATAAAAATGGCTTCATGGTAATATTTTACTATACATCATGTGTTCAATGACATTATGACTGTTCAACATGTTGTTCTTCACTAGCAATGCAGAATTCAATGAACCGAAAAACTGCAAATGTGGTGTAGTAACACACTTTCCTTAACCCCGCACTTGTATCTGTGATGCATTATTTCAGATGATAGATTTGTCTGTTTTCTCTTGAAGAAACTTGTACTTAGAGCATATCAGAAGAGCTCAAATGCGGCATATAGGTAGTACATGGTACATGCTTATACATCGAATCCAGCTTGAGACATGACTGACAAGGCAGTCCCTTGCCACCTCCCACAGGATCCTGTTGGCACCCATCTGAGTGACCATCTAACCAGGCAAATATGAGTATTAACTGGTCACTTAAGTGTTCAAATAAGTCAATTAGTCACCTGTTCCTAGAACTTATGGTCACCCTGTATATTCAACAGTGCTTTTCACTGGTTCAGTGGGGGCAGAGTAGGGATTAGGGTCAATTAAACATTATGATACAGACTCTGGAATCAGACTATTTGAGTTTGAGTTCTATCCTTACCTCTTAGAAGCTTCACATAAACCTGAACACATGACTTAACTCCTCTCGCGTGCAGCTTTTACACCCATACACTGAAAACATGATGCTGTTTTCTAGGTAATTACAAGGATTGGTAATGTCAGAAAAGCAACGACAGCATGCTCCATTCCGTGTTAGCTATTATTTTGACGTGGTTAATAATAAATGTAATATCATTATCATCACCAACACATATCAGTGACTACCATCTCTAAGCTGCTTAGTTCAAATTTTCAGGAAATTACCGAATTTGTCACGTATAGGGGTCTACACATTCCAAAAAGTTGTATATCGTACTGTGAATGAATTGTTTACCTAGTCTCAGCTTATTCTGTTAATCATGATACTGCATGATGCTCTACAAATGGTAGTGAGATGATTAGTTTTCTGTCAACTTGGTTGGGGATGAAATTTATATTCCAAGTTTGGGACTCAGGGGTATACAAGATGACTTTGGGAGTCGCAAAGCATGGTGCTACATATATGAGAGTCACTGCCTTTCGACTCTCTTCTACCCTTCATAATGTTAAAAACTGTCTCATTTTGGGGCCACAATGTCATTAATACCTCTGCAATACTTTCCCATTTCCATTTTTAGCAAAGACAGAGTTGGTCTCAAGCTTACTGTCTCACTATTTGTAGCTATTCTCTATGCCTTCCTTCTATTCCTGGGACATCGTGCTGGCTTTTCACATAGTATTAAATTTCTTTTTGAAAATATCAAAGGAAAACAGAGTCCTATAAACGGAAAATATTAAGTAAAACTAGGAAGGACCCACATCATGCCTACACAGATGACTGCAATTTGAGTAACACAGGGCAGAGGGCATTCCAGTAAAGGCTAAAGGACCACTAACTACCATATGGATTTAGCCTGGGCTGAGTGTGGGGACCAGATAAATTTTAAGATTCATTCCTTCCAGCTGAGATTTGATTCCATAACATGGTAGGTCCTTTAAAGTCAGTGTGATCTTATCCTAATAATCAAACAGCATGCTGTTATTTAAAATATTTAAAATAAGCCATGTAAGTAACTTTCAGAAGTAAGTAATAGAAATCTCTTTATTTTGGTAGAAATCTTTTAGTTTTTTAAAACTGAGTTTACGTAAATTTTAGTTTAAAAGGAAGTCTGAATAAAGCACCAAATAAAAAAGAGATGTTCATTTGTTTGATTCATGTAATTTGGTCAACGGGCATGTGTGGGACCATAATGATGGACAGGTCTATGATATGAGTTGAAAGAGAATAATCTAGGGCTGGCAGGTTTTTCTTTAATTATTGAAATTGAAATGGCTTTCACTTGTAATTAGTTTTATACATTCTTTGAAGAACTGTCAAATCACATTCCCCAAGGTTAATATTTGAACAAATCTATTACTCGCTGTGGAAAGTAAAATTTTCACTAAACCTAAATACAACCTAAAAAAGCAAACTGTTGTGCAAACAAAATGATTAGCTTAATTTACGACAAATGAAACATAACAAATGAGATGAAAATGTACAGTTGGAAACACTCTACATTTATGAGTCTGTGGAAGAAAAGTCAACAGAAATTTCTGTTCTGTGAACTGTGGGACTTTCCTGTTAATTTAGACAAATCAGTTTCTGAGTCGGAGCCTTCAGATCTCTCCTCTACAGGGTTCTGGGGCATGACAGAGACTTTCTATTTTGAGTCCCGACTTGATTACAAAATGATGCAACCTCTAAAATTCAAGCGGTTAACTCATTGTGCTATAAGAATTTTAAAATATATTTTGACTCATCGACAGATACACAGGCAAACGAAATGTAGTGTATACAAACAATGGAATATCATTCAACTTTTATAAGAAAGTTAATCCTGACACATGCTACAAAACGGATGAAACTTGAGGCTATTATGTTAATGAAAGAAGGTAGTTACAAAAAAGACAACTACAGTGTGATTTTACTTGTATGAAGAACCCAGAGAAGTCAAAGTCAGAGAGACAGGAAGTAGAGTGGTGGCTGCCGACAGCTGGGGGAGGGGGATGGGGAGTTAGTGTTTACCAGGTACAGAGTTTCAGTTTTGCAAAATGAAGAGCCTGGAGATGACTGGTGGAGGTGGCTGCGTGTTAGCATGGGTGCACTTGATGTCACCCGTGTACATTTCACATATTTCACATGTACATCACATGTATTTTAACGTGATTGACATTTTTTAAAAGATTTTATTTATTTGACAGAGAGATCACAAATAGGCAGAGAGGCAGAGAGAGAGAGGAGGAAGCAGACTTCCCGCCGAGTAGAGAGCCTGATGTGGGGCTCGATCCCAGGACCCTGGGATCATGACCTGAGCCTAAGGCAGAGGCTTTAACCCACTGAGCCACCCAGGTCCCCCTGATTCACATTTTTTTTTAAAAAAGCAATGTGACCCACATAATCTCAGGGTCCTGGGATCAAGCCCCTGAGCCCCTTGTGGGCTCTCTCCTCAGCGGGGAGTCTGCTTCTCCCTCTCCCCCTGCTCCTCCCCCCAACTTGTGTGTACTCTCTCTAATAAACAAAATCTTTAAAATAAAAAAAGGCAATGTGACCTCATAAGAGTTAAGAAAAAAAGTGTTTTCATAGAATTCTTTGTTCCTTATTTTGCCTCATTTTCCAATAAATCAATCTGCCAACCAACCAACACACCAGCGTCTCAAAGGACAAATTTCTTCTACCATTAAGCATCACATTTAACTTCCTCATACTCTGATACCGATTCTAGACAAAGATACTCTCTTTGATTTAGTCTGAAAAACCTGAGGCAGTGAGGCAAGAATGGTCTTTAGAGAACTTCCCACACTGTGTGGGCCACCCTCACAGCAGAAGGTGTGGGTTTCATTCAGACTGCCCGGGTTTGAGTCCCAGTTCCACCACTCAGGAGACCTGAGCCCTTGGCTCTATCCCTTGGTGTCTCTACACCTCAGACTCCTTATCTGCTACAAAAGAGTTAAGAGTTCTATCTCCTTCATAGGGTTTATAGGTGCATCACACAGTGGCTATTTCAGAGTAAGTGTTAATAACTGTCTTTCATCACTATCTTCTTCCTGATAATAACTCTCTAAAAGTTACCTAGGTAAATATTGTTATTACAATCCAATAACTAAAGGTAAGTGGAAAGATAGACCGTTATGTTTTATTTAGGATCTGATCCCTTCTTATTACCCCATGACTCAGACCACCATCACCACCAGGAGCCACTATGTGGTCCCCCTGCTTTTATCCTTGCCTCCCTCTTCCCACTCCCTGTACCACTGGTGTCTTAAAATTGTCACCTGAGTGGCTCTTTTGAAACTGTCAGATAATGTGATTTCTTTACTCAAAAATCTTTCAATGTCTCTTCCACCCTTGCCCTCGGAGTAAAAGCTAATAAAGCTTTAACAATGGCCTGCAAAGCCCTACATGGGTCTGGTCCCATCAGCTGTCTGGCCTTATCTCCTGCTGCTGTCCCCTGGGTCACTCTCCTTCAGCCACAATGGCTTCCTTGTTGTTCTTCAACATGACAAGCATGTTCCTGCCTCAGGGCCTTTTGTACCTCAGCCTGAAACCCTCTTCCAGCAAATATCCTCATAGCCATCACATCCTTCCTGTCAGTACTCAAATGTCAACTTCTTAAGAGGTCCACTCTGACCATCCTACTTATTTCTACAACCTCTCCCATTCACCTTGGCTCCTCATATCCTATATACTGTGCTACACTTCCCCCCCCCCCCATCAATTATTACTTTCTCACATAGTACATAATCTATTTTACTAAGTTTGTTGTCTCTTGTCTATTTCTGCCCACCAGAAGGTAAGCTTTATACGTAGAGGGCCTCGGTCTGTTTTTATCTCTAATGTAATCCAAGTAGCTAAAACAGTGTCTCGCATATGACAGATACTCCGTACATACTTCTTGAATAAAAAGAATAAATGCATATCTATCTATCCATGTATCAAGCACCTGCCAAGTACAACATGTATACGTTGAGCTCTGCATCAGTTGTCATATTTAATCCTCATGCTGATCCTCTAACATGAATAATATTATCCCTATTTTTAAGACAAAGCAGTTTCAATTCAATGAAAGAAGTAAAATAACTTATCTAAGATCATGGACATGGAAGCTGGGATTTAGACTTAAGTTATTGATTCTAAATTCAGCATTCTTTCCATACGACCACATCTTCATATGCCAAAGGGAAAAGTATGTGATGTGTAACAAAAATCGGTCCATTTGCAGACTGGACCCCTGCTGGAAGGAGTGACCTGAGGAACCTGCTCAGACACTGGAAAACCACTGAAGTCCATTCAATACCATTTGATTGATTATTTCTACTTTCAGAGAAGCATGTGCCAGTGACCCCTATCCCAATGGGGGCAATTCTGATCTATGTTTCTAACTCATCAAAACTAAGTTATCTAAGCCTGACTAGTCAGAAAATCCTTCTTAAGAGTTTCACTACTTTGCTTATTGGACTCACATCAGGTCAGATAAATTGCAGCCAGGCTCTTGCTATTCTGTTAGTTGATCGCTTTCAAATGAAAAAACGTTCTTTCTTTTGACCTATTAAGGGAAAGATGAGTAATTCTACCAATGGCTTCACAAATGGCCTAAACCAATCCTGGGGGAATCTCTAGAAGACAGATCTGAAGGGGTCCTCAGAGGGCATCCCCTCTGACCTCGCCATCTGCAGAGAGGGGAACACTGAGGGCTAGAGCTGACTTCCAAAAAGAACCAAATGTAGAAGAATCAAATCTTGTCAATGGGAGGACTCCTCGTTCTGTCCACGGGAGGGAGTTACCGAGTGAAACATTTCTCCACATTTTCTTTAATTCATTCTTCTCCTTCACTAAGACTGGCTTTACCTGTGTGTTTCTCTCTTTCCCCCTGGAGTGAATCCTAATTAATGAGGTTGTTACTGAACTTCCACAGCTAAAAAATAATTGCAATAGCAATTATTGAGTATATGCTATGTGCCAGAGTAAGAGCTAATAACTGTCTCATTAATTACAGACATTATCCCTCTCCTGTTTTCCAGGTGAGAAGGATCAAGGGTATACACCGACTCGTCTAAGGGTGTAAACTTGTTCATCTAGAGAACCACAAGCAGAAGACAAGTGATCAGAGTGCAAGTGGTCAGAAGTCTAACTCCAAAGCCAATGTCAGCCTCACTTCGCGTTCCTATATTGTTTCTCATTGAAATTACCTTCAGTTAATTTCACTCGCCTGAAACACAGAGGATGGAGGAAAAAATAAGAAGTATTATCCTAAACTCTAACAATTATCTGCTATTAACTTGCTAATGGCTTGTAAATGGTCTCCTTCTCTGAATTTCTATTATAAAGTCTTTTGGTTTAATGGATTCCACAAGCCGAGCCGCCTTCATCCTGGTAGAGATAGAGCTCACAGTTGCTTTAACGCCACCATGGTAAGGAAACGCATGTCAGCACTCAGCAGGATTCCTGGGTGTAGCCCATGGTAACTTTGAGAAAAGGGAGTCTTTCTTTCCAGATTCCCCTCTCCAACTGGCTGATGCGACATTATTTACCTTTAGTTACATTCCACGAAGGATGGGGGCTTTTCCACTTCCAAAGGGTTTTTGTTACTGCTCTGCAGCTGAGAATCTGGGGGAGGGTGGGGCTCTGGTGGAGGGAAGAAAAATTACATTACAGCTTGTTTGCTTCTATTATGAGATGTAAGAGGAAACTGTTACATCTGGCTCCATTTCCTTGCCAAATTCTTTAATTGTTTTGTAATTTGAGAAAAAACAAAGGTGATGAAAGAAAACTGATAGAAATAACTAACCATAAATAAAACAAGCTCATAACAGAATCCTAACTCCATCACAATGGCAATGCATATGTTTCTTTCTTTCTTTCTTTGTTTTTTGCATATGTATATTTCTCACATCTGACCTCTATTACCACTGGAGGCTTTTTATGGAAACTTCGGATATTGACCTTGTTACTCTCCTGTTGGAGGGAAAAATACAAAGAGAGTGATATTTTTTACTCCCTAGGCTTGATTAGTATCATGAGATAGAAACAGACACAGCTTTATAATAATGCAGTGTTCTAAGTACCTTCAGATTTCTATAGCTAGAAATCCTCTTGACACATATTGGGGAAGGCAAAGCCCCTTACACAGGTACAGATCTCTGAGAGACTCAAAGGTAGGAAAGGCACGTCCCTGTTTCCCATGGAGGTTTGGGAACCCAGTATCCTGCCCAACAACCACTGTTACCTGGAACCACCCAGAGCCCTTTCATTCTCATGGTGCCCAGACACAGGCAGCTGCATCCCCACTTTACAGATGAGGCAACAGAGGAAAAGTTAGGACTCTTGCTCTAGTTCTTACTGCTAGAAAGTGGCAAATTTCAAACTTCTTATATTCAAGGCTGTGTTTTCAATTATTGTTCTATTCTGTCTCTAGTGGAAATATTTGGGCCACCATAGTTTTTTTTATTCAGAAGTAGCCTCATTATCTACTGAGACAGGACATTTTTTTTTTAGATTTTTACTTATCTATCTGAAAGGGAGAGCGAAATCTGAAGTAGACTCCTTGCTGAGAGCAGAGCCTGACGTGAGGTTTGATTCCACGACCACCTGAGCCAAAATCAAGAGTCTGATGCTTAAGGAACTGAGCCACCCAGGTGCCCCTATTTTTTTTTTTTTTTTGTAATGTTCCAACATGTATTGAACCCCAGTTCCACTTTGCAAGCTTAACAGTACCAACGAGACACTTCTGTCTGGCTGGTAGATATCCTTCTCCCATTGCATGGCCAGGAGAAGCCCCGCAGAGACTAAGCCCAGGGATGGGGAGGGTGGCAGATGGGGGAGTCCCAGCTCACTGGCTTCATGATGCAAAACCTCTTGGTCTAAGAGATTCAGGGCAGCATTTGAAAATGAACCAGCATCCCTAAGGCTAGAGGCTAAAACCAAGACCACTGCTCATCTTCCTTCCACTAGAAAAACACCCACCTTAATGCATTCCTACTTTGTATAACTAAACAAAATCTAGAAATGGTCTTTGCTCTTCTCCATATGTAACTTCTACCCCCATTTCAAAGCTAATGTTTACTTAGTTCTTACTATACACCAGGCACTAATGAACACTTCATGTTATCATATTTGATCCCAAAACTACCTGTAAAATTGATAATATGACCATTCACATTTTACAGATAGGAAAACTGAAACGGGGGCAGTGGGAGAGAAGGGGCTGCCCAATGGGATCTAGCTTGTGAAAAGCAGACCTGGGATTTAACTATTGTCTATCAGATTTCAGAAAAGGAGCTCTTATTCTTTGTATGGCAAATGTCATTGGCATTCACCCACTAAATGCCTACTTTTGCCTTCTAGGGTACTGAGTTAAATCAAACAATTGAAGACCAATGAGTACCAAACTTTTCATCAAGTCAGGATACCTGAGCGATTTTGTGGTTATTGTTGTTATTGTTGTGTTTTACTAGGATCATCTCCAGGCATAGTGAGGATTTGGAGCTTTCTCTGTTAATAACACGGGGTTCTGTGACTGCTATCTGAAATTCCTCAGAAAGGGCGCCCTTTCATTTGCTCAGGGTTTGGTTCTCTCATCAGAAAAACACACCAGCAAGGTCAGTCATCCTCAGTGACTAGCCATCTCTCACTCCCACCCCTTTTGTGACTAAGCAGTACATATCATTTGTTTAAAAAACTTAGGCGGGGGGTAGGAGTCAAGATGGCGGAGAAGTAGCAGGCTGAGACTACTTCAGATAGCGGGAGATCAGCTAGATAGCTTATCTAAAGATTGCAAACACCTACAAATCCAACGGGAGATCGAAGAGAAGAAGAACACCAATTCTAGAAACAGAAAATCAACCACTTTCTGAAAGGTAGGACTGGCGGAGAAGTGAATCCAAAGCGACGGGAAGATAGACCGCGGGGGGAGGGGCTGGCTCCCGGCAAGCGGCGGAGCAACAGAGCACAAAATCAGGACTTTTAAAAGTCTGTTCCGCTGAGGGACATCGCTCCAGAGGCTTAACAGGGGTGAAGCCCATGCAGGGTCAGCGTGGTCTCAGGTCCCGCAGGGTCACAGAAGGATCGGGGTGTCTGAGTGTCGCAGAGCTTACAGGTATGAGAACAGGGAAGCCGGCTACAGAGACAGAGCCGAGGAGTGAGCTCTAAGCTCGGGGTTACCTTGAACCGGTCGCAGGCTCGGTCAGCTCGGAGCGCGGCTGGAGGCCAGGGTGACGGGAGTAATTGGGCACTGTTCTCTGAGGGCGCACTGAGGAGTGGGGCCCCGGGCTCTCGGCTCCTCCGGGCCGGAGACCGGGAGGCCGCCATCTTCATTCCCGCCCTCCGGCACTCTACGGAAAGGAACTCTACGGAAAGCGCTCAGGGAACAAAAGCTCCCGAAAATGAACCCGAGCAGATTACTCAGACCTGCCCGGGTAAGGGCGGTGCAACTCCGCCTGGGGCAAAGACACTTGAGAATCACTACAACAGGCCCCTCCCCCAGAAGATCAACAAGAAGCCCAGGCAGGACCAAGTTCACCTACCAAGGAGTGCAGTTTCAATACCAAGGAGAGCAGCAGAATTCCAGAGGAGAAAGCAAAGCACGGAACTCATAGCTTTCTCCCCATGATTCTTTAGCCTTGCAGTTAATTTAATTTTTTTCTTTTTCAATTTATTTTT